>NC_041384.1:518460141-518697318 GCF_002162155.2 Triticum dicoccoides | reverse complement strand
GCTGCCCCGTCCTGGCCTGTCCCGCGTCATCCTCGTCCCCATCGTCGCCGCCCCGTACGTCCCCGTCGTCGTCGCCGCCCCGGCCTTTACGTCCCCGTCCCTGTCCCCGTCGTTGTCATCCCCGTCGTCGCCGCGCCCGTCACCGTCCCCGTCGCCGCCCCCCGTTGCCTCTCGCCTCGCCGGTGAGCGCGCGCACACACACACACATACATTTTTTGTTTTTTAGTTATACAAATAGTTAGAAATTTTTCTGTTTTTTAGAAATTGTTATAAATTTTTCTGTTTTTTAGAAATAGTTAGAAATGTTAGAATTGTTAGAACAATTAGAAATGTTAGAATTGTTAGAATAGTTAGAAATGTTAGAATTGTTAGAAATTTTTTTGTTTTTTAGTTATAGAAATAGTTATAAAAAAGTTAGAAATTTTTCTTTTTTTAGTTCTAGAAATATTAGAAATATTATAGAAATGTTAGTTATATAGAAATGTTAGAAATTTTAGTTATCAAAATCCAATCATTAAAAAAATGTTACTTTTTGCGGGCATATAGCTAGTATTTGTTCTCGACGATGCCCGGCCTGCATCCTCGCCGTCGACCCGTCCGCAACGATGTCCGACTGACCCATGTCCGAGACTGGGCTCCGCCGGGCTGGCACTGGGAGGTGCTGCCTGGAGGGGCGCGCCGCTTGATGAGGAACCCGGCCCCGGGTCCCGTCGTCGATCCTGATCTTATTTGGTGGCGTTCGCGTGGGCCAGTTTTGGTGCGGAGGGAGCCGGCCCCGCCGGAGGTGGTACGTCGCCGTGTCAGGGAGGAGGACGAGCACGTCCATCGCTACATGGTTGCGTTAGAGGGCGGCAGGTTCTCCAATACCTGGCAATTTCTTCAGGGATCTCACTTCAGCTATGATCCTGTGAGGGTTCCTTCTCTTTGGGTGTCCACCGCCCGCGCCGCAGGAACCGCGAGTGTCCTAGATTCTTCTGTAGTATTCGATCTTTATTAGCTACCTAGCCAGTGATGTACTCGATATATAATATTCAAGACGATGTATTCGAGATTATATATTATTCGACACGATGTATTCGAGATTATATCTATTATTCGAGACGATGTATTCGAGATTATATCTATTATTCGAGACGATGTAATTTGAATACTAAATTGTTTTATATTTCTTTTGGCATAGTTAAATAAAAGCTATGGCGGACAATACCGACAGAGTGGGAGAACATACCATGTTCAATATAATACGCGGGCCAGATGATGATCAGAATGAAGAAGATTATGACGGCTCCGAATTTCTAAACAACACCGGAGAGGGTGATATGATATTCGATCGGGACGACCGAATTGATGAAGTCATGAACTACGATTATGACAACATCGGAGAGGTATATATATTTATATGAGCAGGCATCTGGTGATCATCACATGTTTTAAATGAGTTGAAGATATATTAACGAATCGATCTTTCTTCTTTCAGCCATCCGGATCAAGCAAATCTTCAGGCAACAGGACGAAACGAGGCCCGAACAAAAAGTTGAAGGAGGGCATAAAGTATAATATCGAGGTAATAAAACCTAATGGCGAACCATTAGCGCCTAAGAAGATTGCGGACAAGTTCGTTCGTCAGTGCGGAGTTCTTGTGAAGGACCAACTCCCGATATCCCTTCAAGAATGGAGAGAGCCAGCAAAGCCACGTCCAGATCTTACTTTTGTCGACGACAGACAAAAAAGTCTACTTTGGGATACTCTCATGGAACATTTCACCCTACCAGATCATTTCACAGAAGCAGATGTGCAGAAAGTCAAGGACGCTGCTCTTAGGAAGATGGCGGTTGCATTCAAGAACCGCAAGAATCGTGAATGGGACAAGTACGTCAAGGGAGGAAGGAAGACTCCAGTATTCGAGGGAACACTAGAGAATCAAAGTGCTCATTGGGACGATTTCGTGAAACTCAAGGATTCAGAATTATCTAAGGAAGGTCAAGAATAAACAAGGCCAATGCCACAAAAAAGGATAAGTTCCATAAGCTGGGGCCAGGTGGCTATGCGGTGGGAATGCCTAAGTGGGATAAGTCTGAGAAAGAGATGCTGGATGCAAGTGTCACTCCAGAAACATTGAGCTGGCCCCCAGGTGCAGGACTTGGTTCTATGCGCATGGGGGGGAGTTGGACCCGAAGACAGGCAAAGTTTCCAAGAAGGCATGTCTGGACGGAGCCGAAGATAAGCTACTTGTTGCAATAGAAGATGATCGATCCAGGTTGTTCGAGCCCAACAGAGAGAACGATGAGCTTATGCATGCCCTGGGAAATCTTGAACACCCGGGAAGAACCCGAGGCATGGGCGCTATTCCGTGGTATGAGGGGTTTTCAGACTGGAACACCGACTACAGAACCCGTGCGAGAAAGAAGATTGTGGAGGAGAAGAAGAGGAAGATGGAGGAGGAGCAGAGGAAGCTCGACTATGAACGCCTTCAAGGCCTAGAATCAGCGCACGCGGACTTGGCAATCAAATTCCAGCGGCAGCAGGAGCGGATCGACTCACTTAGCCAGCAAAGGGGGTCTCAGCAGCTGCAGCAGCTAGCGGATGATCCAGCATTGGATACCACTGCCCCATCCATGCCGAGAAGCAGCGTGGGTTCCGCCCTGTTTGGCGCAATGCTGGATAGATACCCCGTGGATGACATCGCGGAGAACACTAACTGCGAGCTACACTTCAAAATTAAGAACATATCCTTGAAGGTGGCGGACGACGTTGCTTATACAAATTCCCCCGATGCAACCTTCCATTGCAACCTGATTCCAGCAGGCTATGCTCGTGTCGTGGTTGATGAGGTGGTGGACCAATATTTGGGGCTAGAGTTTGACATTCCTGGAGGTGACGAGGAGCACACACTCGGAGATGCCAAACATCGTATCATCCTATGGAGAAAGGATTGCATCATCTTTCGAAGGCCACCGACACCGCGTCACCCGACTCCTCGTCGAAGTCCGCCACCGAGTCAGTAGACTCCCGCTCCTCCAAGTCCACCAACGCGTGAGGCCACTCCTCCTCCTCCAAGTCCGGCAAAGTGTCAGGCCACTCCTCCTCCAAGTCCGACACAGCGTCAGACGTCCACTCCTCCTCCAAGTCCGGCACAACCTCAGGACACTGCAAGTCCGGCACAGCTTCAGGCCACTCCTCCTTGTCCAACTCAGCCCCGTCAGCCGTCTCCGCCGCCTCAGCAATCGCAGAAGAGACACCCCGCAGCTATGGTGCGTAGCGGTATGAGTCGAGGTCATAGTACAGGAAGTACAGGCGGAGGCAAGCGATATAAATATGGTCCAAACCTCACTACTCCTCTTCCTGAGAGGTCTTACGACAGGATCGAGGAGCAAACCAATGCCATAGTGCGGGCAGAAGTCGACGCCCATTTTGGACCGAAACCGCCACCGCCGCCAAGGGAGAAAGTGCCTGTGGAAGTAGTTGACCACTTCATTCGTACGGCTCAACCACCAGCTCCTAAGCCTGTTGACACAGACTATGAGCGCCACATCAGGAAGTTACATCGACAACGTCTACAGAAGAAGGCGAGCTCAAGCTCGAGCAAACAACAAGCAGCTGTCAAAAATGCGGGAAAACCGTTGCCCAGCTGGGAGAATAGGCGGCGCAATCGATCCCCCCGCTTGTTGTGCCGCGAACAACACGTGACAGTACGCGCGCCCAATATTATTGTGGGCAAACAGTTTACGTTCCCGAGGTGGGCGATGTGGTAATAACCCAGGAGCATATAATGCAGGCTAAAACTCTCAACATCACTGTTGGACAACTCCTCGAGATCGAGGACATGCCTGTGCTTACAGAGGAGGAAATAAAACGGAAATATGCCCGGGGCCAACCTTTGGTCAAGCCAGAAGAGGTCAAGAAGCTCCCAACGAGAATGTATGAATTGCATCAATGGTACATGGACATTACCAAGAGATCCGATCGAGAGTCCCTCATGGTGCAAGTCAAGAAGGATCATTACTACCATGAGAATCCTGTGACCGTTGAGTATTCTGAATTGTTTCAGTTATACAATCAAGACGCACTCGACAAATCTATCGTCAGTTGCTATTGTCTATAAGTGATTTCTTTCTGTAATTTAAGTCTCAAGCTAGCTGTAGTGATCCTTTTGATCAATCATTACCTGTAATTATCCTCACTATATTCTTTTATGTGGTATTATGCAGGATGAAGATGTATGAAATGAGAAAAGGTGGACTCTATGGCATTGGGTTCATTGACCCAAACACCGTTAATGAATACACATGGAAAATAAACAAGCATTATGAAAAGCAGGTAGAGGACAACATGCTAGAGTTCTTGAAGCGCCTCAAATACAATGAAGATATACTACTTCCTTACAACTTCCAGTGAGTCACACTTTCTTGTACTACAAATTCTCTGTTTTTGCCTACTAGCTAGCTACATGTTTTTGCTTACATATGCCCGCTTAATTAAGACATGCAAACGTGTGTGCATGTAGATTTCACTGGATCTTGTGTATCATTAAAGTTGACGTCGGAACAGTTCAAATACTGGACTCACTACTCAAAGCAAATAGTGACTATAACATCTTGTTTGGGATAGTCAACAGGTAATTTCAATCATTATTAACTATATATCTCGGCCTATTTAGTTCGTCATTTCATGATATGAACTATTTAATAACCCCTTTATTCATTTTCTTTGTCGGCGGGCAGGGCTTGGGCAAGGTTCATCAGCGTCACGGAAGGCGAATGGAAACGACAGCTGAAATGGTTTCGACCCAAGGTAAGTAATTAAGTAGTACTATCTAGCTAGCTAGCTGCCATCTCTTTAATTATCATGCTTGATTAATTATTATCTAATCAAATTAAATTCCATTCTCGTAATAAAGGCCCTGAAGCAGGCACAGGGGACTGATCTGTGTGCATTCTGCGTTTGCGAGAACATTCGCATGATGGCGTCCGAAAGGAGCAGATCTCAAAGACAGGAATGGGTACGCTTGTCAGAACACTATTCACAATTTTTACACCATTATCGATATCTAGTCACACAACTAATACACATGCATATTGATCTCCTTCTTAATAGTTCAAAGAGGTGCGGGACAAGCTCCTAGAAACGGAGCGCGTAGAAGCACATCAAGAGGAAATAGCAGGATTTTTGCTCGACCAGGTCATAAATCCGAAGGGAGAATACTATTACCCGCTACCACCCCCATCGACCAGGTCATGAACCACTTCCAATTGTCATCGTGCTCCGAAGGCACCAATTAGGCTAATGCCACTGGCTCCGAAGGCAACATGCATATGT
This sequence comes from Triticum dicoccoides, assembly GCF_002162155.2. NCBI lineage: Eukaryota > Viridiplantae > Streptophyta > Magnoliopsida > Poales > Poaceae > Triticum > Triticum dicoccoides. Next base: position 518,692,002 of record NC_041384.1, on the reverse strand, counting down.
AGGAGAAATTGTATATAGCTATACATGTGTGTATGTGTGAATTAATATGGTGGTTTGTGAGACATTGATGATATATATATGATTGGTTCTACTAGAAATTCTATATATATATATATATATATATATATATATATATATATATATATATATGCATAACGTGTACAATGTGTAGTATCGTAAAATACCAGCAAACGAAAAAGAATTAAAATGGAAAACACAAAATTAAATGAAAAAGAAATCATAAAACCAAAAACACCCCAAACATTTTAGTACTGGTTGGTGTTACCAACCGGTACTAAAGGGCTCCCGGCCCCCGGAGCTGGCTCGTGCCACGTGGTTGCCCTTTAGCACCGGTTCGTGCTGAACCGGTACTAAAGGGGGGGGGGGGCTTTAGTGACCACACTTTAGTGCCGGTTATGGAACCGGCACTAAAGGCCCTTACGAACCGGTGCTATTGCCCGGTTCTGCACTAGTGTAGATAAAGGTTTTTGTAATCTGAAAATATAAAAACAGCAAGGTAACTAATGATAAAAGTGTGCATAAACGGTATTGCAATGCATTGAAACAAGGCCTAGGGTTCATACTTTCACTAGTGCAAGTTCTCTCAACAATAATAACATAATTGGATCACATAACTATCCCTCAACATGCAACAAAGAGTCACTCCAAAGTCACTAATAGCGGAGAACAAACGAAGAGATTATTGTAGGGTACGAAACCACCTCAAAGTTATTCTTTCCAATCAATCCTTGGGCTATTCCTATAAGTGTCACAAACAGCCCTAGAGTTTGTACTAGAATAACACCTTAAGACACAAATCAACCAAAACCCTAATGTCACCTAGATACTCCAATGTCACCTCAAGTATCCGTGGGTATGATTATACGATATGCATCACACAATCTCAGATTCATCTTTTCAACCAACACATAGGACCTCAAAGAGTGCCCCAAAGTTTCTACCGGAGAGTCAAGACGAAAATGTGTGCCAACCCCTATGCATAGGTTCATGGGCGGAACCCGCAAGTTGATCACCAAAACATACATCAAGTGGATCAATAGAATACCCCATTGTCACCACGGGTATCCCACACAAGACATACATCAAGTGTTCTCAAATCCTTAAAGACTCAATCCGATAAGATAACTTCAAAGGGAAAACTCAATCCATTACAAGAGAGTAGAGGGGGGAAGAAAAATCATAGGATCCAAATATAATAGCAAAGCTCGCGATACATCAAGATCGTACCACCTCAAGAACACGAGAGAGAGAGATCAAACACATAGCTACTAGTACATACCCTCAGCCCCGAGGGAGAACTACTCCCTCCTCGTCATGGAGAGCACCGAGATGATGAAGATGGCCGCCGGAGAGGGGTTGCCCCCTCCGGTAGGGTGCCGGAACGGGTCTAGATTGGTTTTCAGTGGCTATGGAGGCTTCTGGCGGCAGAACTCCTGACCTATTGTGCTCCCCAAAGTTTTTAGGGTATATGGGTATATATGGGAGGAAGAAGTACGCCGGTGGACCTTCGGGCTGTCCACGAGGCAGGAGGACGCGCCCAGGGGGTGGGCGCGCCCCCACCCTAGTGGGCAGCCCGGGACTCTCCTCGTCCATCTCCGATACTCCGTGGGCTTCTTCTGGTCCAAAAATAAGTTCCATCAAGTTTTAGGTCAATTGGACTCCGTTTGATTTTCCTTTTCTGTTATACTCTAAAACAAGGAAAAAACAGAAACTGGCACTGGGCTCTGGGTTAATAGGTTAGTCCCCAAAATCATATAAAATAGCATATAAATGCATATAAAACATCCAAGGTTGATAATATAATAGCATGGAACAATCAAAAATTATAGATACGTTGGAGACGTATCAATGTCAGCAATAATAACTCATGCTACCCACATTCAACTAGACATATGTGCCTAGATCTTTCCTCACCACATGATGCTTGCAAAAAGAGAAAGTAATAGGAATAGAGAGAAAAACTTTGACTCTTTGCGTAAAAGTAAATACATGAAAGTAAAAGATAGGCCCTTCCCAGAGGGAAGTAGAGGTTGCCATGCGCTTTTTGTTTGTATGCTCAACCCCTTAGTGCAAAAGAACGTCACGTCATATTGCCCCTTATGATAGCAACCTTTATTATGTAGTCTGTCTCTTTTATTCTTTGCTATCACAAGTTCGTACAACGCTCAATTTTCTCTTACACTAAATGATCTAACACTTTTAGAAGCAATTTTTATTGCCTTATTGCACCGATGACAACTTACTTGAAGGATCTTTCTCAATCCTTAGGTAGGTATGGTGGACTATTGAAAATAAGATTTGGGTTTAAGGGTTTTTGGATGCACAAGTAGTATCTTGCTACCTCTTGAGCATGCGTTGATTTTCCCTTAAAGAGGAAAGGGTGATGCAGCAAAGTAGCGTAAGTATTTCCCTCAGTTTTTGAGAACGAAGGTATCAATCCAGTAGGAGACTACACGCAAGTCACCTAGTACCTACACAAACAAACAAGAACCTTGCAACCAACATGATAAAGGGGTTGTCAATCCCTTCACGGTCACTTACGAAAGTGAGATCTGATAGAGATAATAAGGTAAATATTTTTGGTATTTTTGTTGTATAGATTGAAAAGTAAAGATTGCAAAATAAATGGCGACAGAAATAGCTAGTTGACGGGGAAATAATATGATGTAAAGTAGACCCGGGGCATAATATGATGTATTTCACTAGTGTCTTCTCTCAAGACTACAAAAAAGACACTTCCGTGATGATACGTGTTTGTCACAGTAGGTCACGTTTTCTGTCATGCATGTGCATCCATGACGATTTTATGACAGAATCAAGATAGTCATACCTGTGTTGTCGTAGAAGTGTTCCATGACATTACCAAAATTATCATCACGGAAGTGTCCACTTCCATGACGATAAATCGCACATTATAGAAGTGCTTTCATCAAGGTTGACCGACACGTGGCATCCACCGTAACGGCTCGCCGTTAAGCTATCGAGTACGGTTTTGGATCCGATAACCCGTTAACAACCCAGACCAATGGTGATTTTCCACGTGTAAAATTCTCATTGGCTGGAGGAAACACGTATCTGCTCCTCGGAGGGCCAGATGTCGCCCGTCCATTGGAGGAGACATGCCTATGATACGTCGACACGTGGCAGGGCCCAACAGTGGCCATATAGGTTAAAAAGGCTGGCCCAGTCAAAGGCCCATAGTACTTACTTAGGTACTAGTGGGCCAGCTCAATAACGACATGTTTAATAAAGGCCCATTTACGGCCCAAAGTCAGATCTGGCCCGTTAATTGTTCGCCAAATATTTGGGCCCAATTACGGTCCAGTGAATTTCGGCCCGTTAGAGGCCCGGTGTAGACATGGGCCCATTTTAGCCCGGTGTGTCTTTCGGCCTGGGAATGGCCCGTGCTGTCCATGGGCCATATATGGTCCGACGCGACATCCGGCCCACTAACAGCCCGTGATAAAGGTGGCAACGGTTCAGCCCAATGTGACTTTGGGCCTGTTAAAGGCCTGTCATATAATACAGCCTGTTGATGCATGTACTAAGCTTTCGGCCTCTTAAAGGCCCATGATATCAGTGGGCCAACTAAGGTGCAAGATATGTTTCGGCCTGGTAACGGCTCGTCATATAACTGGGCCAAAAAAGGCCCGGTCTACATTTCAGCCTGCTGAAGGCCCGTCGACGACTAGTGAAAATTGAGGCCCAACATGCATTTTGGCCCGCTAAAGGCCCATGGTTTCTTCTGGGTCGTAACAGGCCAGTAGAATATTCAGCCTGTTAATGGCCCAATGCTACCTGGGCCAATCTAAGCGCTGGGTCCAAAAACGGCCCAACTAAAATTTGGGCCGAATATAGGCTGGAGTAAGTTGTGGGCCTGGCGCAAAGTGTGAAGGCCCCAATGGCCATTCGGACGCAAGAAAGATGTAGGCCGGTCCAATTGAGGCCCGTTAAAAACTAGGCCCGTTAGAGGCGAATGTTTCGGCCTAGTCGACTACATCAGATTTTTTTCAGATAGCGAATGATGGCAGTAACTAGTAGGAATTAAGAAAAAACCTATTATATACAATAAAGAAATTATGGCATAGTAACTTAGAATAAACCTACACTATACAATAAAGGATTTATGGTTTATTACATCCACTGGGCATCGAAGTTCGCCACCAGTGATCATAAAGCACAAGGAAGAAGCAGATTACAAAAACTGGGCACCATTGCAGCGTAACAAAATAATACTGAACCGAGACCACTTCCAAGACAATTCAAGAAAGGTTAGCCTTGTGCGGGAACTACTGCGCAAGCTGCTGAGTAAGGCTGTGAGACCATCCTAGCATGTCGGTCATAGCTTCCAGGTGTAGCTGTTTAGCAATGAGGTTCTCCTTGGTGTTCTCCGCAATCTTTCTTAGAGATAGGACTTAAAGTCAAAGTTGAGTTGCAGAATGCCTTTCTGCTAGAACTTGGGACTGAAGAAGTCGAACTGATTCAGACAGTGAATTCTGTGAGCTTGTTTGACTGCTAGTCTCAAGTAACTTGAACACTGCATCAAGACAAGACTTTGGGGTTGTCTCACTATCTTCAAGATGTTTTGCCTTCTTTGCTGCAATATATGTTGGGTTTGTCTCACAGCCTTCAGCAGACTTGTGCATGCCATCAGGCATATCACCCTGAAACAAACAGAGAGATGACAGGTTTTCCACGTGTATAAATAAAGATGATAAATGTGCTATCAATTCCATCCAATTTCAAATTAGAAAATAAAGAGTAAGTTCAAAATATCAATAGCATAATCTGGCATTGTTCATAATGCGGGGAGCTTCACCACACTACTGGATTACCATGTCAACATAACAAGCATAGATGAAGGGCAAAGACAATCATTGTATCTATTTTGGTTAATGTGCATGGCATGATGTTCATATCATCAGCCACATTAGTAAGATAAAACAGGAGATGAAAAGGTGCAAACATGGGCTGCTTCACCACACACTGGATTATAGATCCACAAAAACAAGCATACATATAGGGAGTATTGAGTAATGTGCATGGTATGAATAAGGAATTTGGTTTTACAAGTAAAACTTGGAACTTACGGTTCTTGCGAACATGCATTTTGATAGAAACAGCAAACTAAACAGCAGTAAGCGATAGGGAGTATGAGAAAATTAAACAACAGTTGAGGATAAACGCTTTAGAAGGACTGACTTACATTAACAGTTAACAGCGGCTTTATAATTTCCTTCTCCATGTCAAGGGAAGGATAACTCAAGAATTTCAGCACATAATCTTCTTCATAAGCATTGCCTGTACTCTGCATTTTGTAGAGAGTAATTATAGATATGATATTACTGGAAGGGATAGAGGATAATGAAGATAAGATGCAGATTCATGCTACATAATCAACTACCAATCCCTGGAAGTACAAGCATTACAGGATAAAATGTACTGACAAGGCCAATGGGCTACACTTCTGCACTGGCATTGTCTGTGTATTCAACTTTTTGATAAGATTAAATATAGATCTGATATCTTTTAGTAAATGGTGGGCGAGGGAGATAAGATCCAGAATGCTACACAATGAACCAATCCCTCTTCCCATAATACAAGAGTGTTTTGAACACTGGTGTACTGGACAAAACGTTCTTATATTATGGGACAGAGGGAGTAGCTGTTAATGTAAGTATAGTGATAGATGATGTTCAGTCCTTACAAGAGGACTACAGAGCTAAACCTCTTCAAAAGCATTGGGTTGATTCTAAATTTATGTAAGAGTCCATATGGATCTTATAATGTCCACCAAACGGACGATAATGAGGCTAACATGTGTAGTGATGCTACATAATCAAACATCTATGAAAGTAAGTATGGTCATACAGGGCAAGAGGTACTCACAAGAGCAATGCATTGTGCAGTATAGTTGTGAGATTATGTGGTCCCTTGAGAATGAATGTTCTTCTGCTAACAGTTTTCGTACAAGTGAGACGTTAAGGAAAATTTAGAAATGTAGTTCAAATTGTGATGTGATATCGTAGATAGTACCTTACGCTGCAGACGAGACCAATATGTAACAAGATTATTCCAGTCACTGTCGGATAAATGTAGCACCGGAGACTTTACAGAAATTTTGTTTAGAGGCTTGCCATTGAAGTGCGCTTGCCTCAGGTAGGAACGATACTTCATCAACGAGTGGTTGAAAAGCGCAACCAACCCTTGCTCGTCTTGACAATCTAGTTTGGTCCTCGCCTATTTAAAAGAATGAAATCTTGTGTGTTCTGTCAGCAGAAACATATGCAGTAATTACCATGAATAACATTAGTACATTGCTTACGCGTAAGTTGCGGAGGAAGACTGGAAATTGTTTTGTGTCTCTGATATAATCTTTCCATGAAGGAAAGATGCGCACAAAGTTCCTGACAACAATATAAGCTTTGTCTTCTAAACTGGTAAGAAATGGAACATGGGTCCTATTTGCTGCAATTGGGGCTCTCTCTGGTTCGAAAAGGGATTTGGTGACTGGATTTGGTGTACTCTTTGCTGGAATGAGGGTTTTGCGTCATAGAGCTAGTGCTATGTCAACTGGCATCATCATACTGTTTGTTGCAGTTGGGGTCTGCTGAGTTGGGGCATCAGAAATGACCAGTGTAGTAGGGCTAGAGTCTGCTAGAGTTGGGGTGTTTTGCGGGTCAGGTGATATTGCAACTACACCTAATGGGCTATTTGATTTATCAGGTGTCACTACCTTTTCCAAATACTTTGCTTGTGCTCCTCCATGATCAGCAATCCTTTTGAATGTCTGACACACAAGAAGAACATTTGAATGGATAAACATGGTATGATGACAGATGGAATATGTACTGAAAATGGATAGGCATGGCGTATTCACATACACGATGTGTAAACTAAACTAATGGCAGTGCTAACAAAGTAGAAGAAATGCAAAGCATCAGTTGCAAGATATGTGTGACCAATATAACTGTGGAAAGTTAGAGCAAGCACCTTGATGGGTGAATAAGATATGGCATCTGCCTCTGACTCCTCCACTAGGGAGCTACATTGACTTAGGTCTCCCTCTAGTTCAGAATCACTGTTAGGATCATATTCTAAGAATGAATCTGTAGGTGGAGAGCATTTGCATTGCATTGCATCTAGACTTGATTTCAGTCCCTTAATGCCAAGTTTGACAGCCATGGCATTGTTCTGCTTCATTCTTTTCATGCGTGCAAGCTCATAATCATTATGATGCTATTCAGAATCTGAGATTCATGAAAACATAAAAAGTAGTCAGATTATCTATGGAATGCATTGCGGATTGAACTCGAAGAGTGTCTCCTTAAAAACCCCTACATATGCAAAGTTCACCCCCAACCGTGCTGACCAGACCACACACAGAAATACAAACCCTTTATGTCTCTATAACAGGCAGACACACATTTCAAAACTGAAGTAGGAACATTAGAATCATATCAAATTCCTATTTGAACAAATAAACCAAGGAATTATGAGTGACATAATGTTTAGCTTCAAGGGTGGAGTGTTGGTAGTGCGACACAAAGCAAGTAGGCAGATTGTATTCCATGTAAAAGATTGTAGCCTATGTAAAAGCTGGAAATGACACTTTCTTTCTATACAATGCAGTGTTCATTGCCCACACATGATGGAAGAGATCACATAGAGAAATACTATTCACTCATGTCTACGGTTCCAGTATTTTGAAATAGGGTGGTCCACCCTAGAATAATATTGACAACAAATATGAGAAGGCAAGCATAGATGTAGTGAATCAATCATTTACTTGTGAGATCACTAGGACAAGTATGCAGAATTGTAACTGCAATAAGAGACCGTCCAAAATCTGAATCAAGAAGTTTGTCTTAGCACTTATTGTTTGCAACTAATTGATGTGAATAATTGGATATCATATCGAATGAGTAATAAAGACAAGTAAAATTGTCAACAAACCTAGCCTATAGTAGTAATTTGGGTTAATGTCACTATGACCAACAATCCAAAATGACTAGTGTCTATTCCTATGGCGGAATTTTGAAACCCTGCGAACTTTACAGGTACTAAAGATTACTGAAATACATCTGAACCATTAAGTGTAGGTAGCACTCAGCACACAACAAACCCTAATGACAGTCCTGCCTAATGAGTAATGAACCAATTAGAAAATGGGTGATGAGGAGTGGCTGCTGATGTGCTGAGTGTTGAGGACGTATCTCAGGATAAATCGGGTTGGCTTAGTGGGTGCTGCACGCCTGAGCCCTGAACGGACTAGGAAGGTAGGCACGGCGGCGCGCCCGGGCAGCGGTGAAGCTGTAGGGCGAGCGGCTCCTGACCTCCTGCTAGTCCAGCGTCTCCTCCTAGAGTCATGCCGTCCGGGGACGGCAAGTCGCCGGCGAGGCAGGCGGCTGGGGGCGAGTAGAGATCGGAAGCGCACAGCAGAACTGAGGGGAATCGGGGCCTGGGACAACCCAAAATCCCAGGGTGGGCCGGCCCACCATGGGAACCCTGTAGAGATACACACCCGAGTGGTGAACATGCATCTTCAAAACTAAATTAGGAACATTTAGCTGACCAATTAAATGACTCTGTTTTAATAATATCAGATTCGTATTTGAACAACTAAGCTTGTTTAGCTTGATGGGTGGAGCAGTGTTATTATGACACAAAGCACGTATTCTGGTCGTATAGTGATCATAAAAGGGGGAAACCCTAAGCATTTTTTTGAGCAAAAGAGGGTTTCCCCTCCGATTTCTATTAAAGAAACCACCACGGAACCAACATGATCAATTAAACCCTAAGCATGATCAATTAAACTGTATTATGACGGTGCCATGGCAGATTTAAAGCTACATACTGGAGAAATGATATTTAGCATCCATTGTTTGCTTCGAACTAAGAACTAAATTCAAAGAGCTGAAAAGAAAGTAGAATAACCAAGTTATGATCTATTTTCTAGTTGAGATCAAAAAGTTGAGGAGGTATGAAGTACCACCTCTCTTGCGGCGCCGTGTAGGCATCGGGGGTGCGATGGCTGTCGGTGACGTTGAAGCAGATCTGCGATGGTAGACGAGTGCGTCGGGGGATAAGTCCCATTGCAGTGGAAGAGAAGGTCGTGTGAGCGGCCTCGGCAAAGAGGACGACAGCGTTGATGAAGCGAGAGGATGCAATGCAAGGCTCTTGGTCCGTCACCGTGGATGAGAAACATCCATCTCTAGCAGTGCACGACGCGGTCTTGGTAGGCGCTCCGGCATGGTGGAGGACGGTGGCGATGGATGGGGTGGAGGACGGTGGCGATGGATGGGATGGTGGACGGAGGAGGCTGGTGTGGGGATGGTGTTCTAGCGCGGACGGTGTATCAATGGGAAAATGGAGGGAGAGGTATGGGGAACTATGTTTTTGGGACGCGCCTGTCTGAAATATGGGAAAGTTATGAACTTAGCCCCCGTTTAAAATTTCGATGTCTCGTCGGTTGGGGATAGGACAGTAATCTCGCATATCGCCAATATTTGCCCAGAGCGATTTCGGGCGAGGGGAGGGTGTTTTGGTGCCCATGGTTGGCGCCCATGGTGTATGAACGGGGCTGACAGGTAGGGCGGTTGTGTCACGTCTGAGTGAAGTTACAAACCTGCCCCTATTGAAAATATTTTCCTACATCGATTTTGGCCGAGTCGAGTTTGTTTTGCCGCCCACCGTGTATGAATGGGGAAATGGAGGGAGAAACAGAGGTCTTTCAGACGAGCTTGAATCAAATGTGTGTTGCCGCCCATGTTTGGCACCCACCATGTTGGAATGGGCTCAGAGGCGGTCGTGTCACGTCTAATTGAAGTTACTAACCTACCTCTATTGAAAGTAGTGGAAATCGGGCCGATGGATTGTCCGTGTAATGGGTAGACAATAATTTCCATCTCCCAAACACTTGGCTGCTGGCAGCCGACGTGGGAGTGGACATTTTGCCGCTTCTTTCGAATTTTGGGACAATAAGCATCCACGTTTACCCTGGCAACTAAATTCGAGTCCATTTTGTATTCCTATACGAATCTTTATAAATCATTCTATGTGTTTTTATATATCTTCAAAAGCACGACAAAGATGTATTCCACTGTCATATATGAATATGATTTACAAATGCCAATACTCAAATTCAGAAGCTAGAATCCAGTTTAAGGTGAATTCGAATATTTGGAACACTTGATGTCCAACTCAAATGTCACACGCAGCATAATGTGTACTCCCATTTAGATATGTACATAAGTGATGTATCAAGATTCAAATACTGAGTCAATCAACCAAGAATGTACATAACTAATAGACATATAAACACTTATAGAGTATATGGATCAATAATATCAACTAACATACATAAGCTAGGCCACTGTACTTTTTTTTGCTAGAACAGCATCCTTTTTTTAGCGAAGCTACTACAACATTTTGGCCCTTTCCGATGCGTGCCACTTATGGTCCATCTATACTACTATTATTGTTGAATGCACATTCAACCCAATTGGCATATTTGTACGTCTGGCACACCAATCAAAAGGACATGTCTCCGAGTCTTATCAATTAATACAGACTTGTGCTCAAATAAAATTACAAACCAAAAACCAAAAAACAGTTATTACATGATCTCTAAAACAAATGGTTTGATTGATTACATGAACAAACAACACAAAGGTTATTCAACAACGGAAAGAACATTTCACCTATGATTTACCAAGTGGGAATTTAATTTCCTTTTTTCCTTCAGGACCTTAACAATGCGGTCAGTCTCAGCTTGCTTCGTTTTGAAATCCACCAAATATTTAATGGTTATCTTGAGTACTACTTGTGATTGTGATGTTTGCTTGCTCAACATGTCAACTTCATCTCTAAGTGTAGAAGCAGAATCTCTTTCTACCATTAGTTTAGCCTCTAGAGCATCAGCAGTTGGCAATTCATGATGCACGATTGGGCCGGTGCCACTGCTGTGGGATGATACAACATCCATGGGGACCTCGCTCTTTGATCTTGGGCTAACCTGTTTTGCCATTAAAGTTCCGATTGGATTCCGAAAAGTTGAAGTGAGCAAAACATCTCAACTGGGAGTTATAACAGCAAATCAGTTAAACAAACAAGGAATTAAAGAGTTTCAATTGGATGCTGAAAAGTAGTTATTAACATCATTGTAACCGGTTGTTGCAGCAGCAAAGCAGTTAAACAAACAAGTTTTGCAAAAGGTACCTGTTGTGGCATTGGAGTTTCTCTTGGATCCTAAAAAGTTGAGTAGCCAGTAACGTGATTAGAGCAACCGGTTGCAGCAGCAAAGCAGTTAAACAAACAAGTTTTGCAAAAGGAACCTATTGTAGCATTGGAGTTTCTCTTGGATCTTGAAAAGTTGAGTAGTCAGTAACTTGATTAGAGCAACAAGTTATAGCAGAAAACCTGTTACACAAATATATTTTTGAAAATGTACCTGCTGGGCAATTGACTTCCATTCGATCCTGAAAACTTGAAGTTGGTAAGATGATTATAGCAATAAGTTACAGGAGCAAACCAGGTAAACAAGGAAGTTTCTGAAAACATACCTGTTGTGCCAATGGAGTTTCAGTTGGATCCTGCAAACTTGAATGTTAGCAATCAATAAATAAAGTTTTGCAAGAGCCATAAGAAACTAACATCAAACTAGTAAAACTAACCGGTTTTGGCAATGTATTTAACTACACATGAACTAGTAAAACTAACAAGTTCTTGGCAACATATTAAAGTAACAAGTTGGTACCGTTTACCAGCAACACAGACATCTGTAAATTTCTTTGATGTAAGCAAAATGATTCCAACACATATATAAGTTAAAAAGATGGTGTCCCTCATATAAACCAGACAATTGTCTATCTATGAACATGCAAACATTACTAGTGCTACAAGTGATAACAAAAAACCATTTAAACAAACAGGGTATCAGAACGTAAATTACACGTGAATTCTGCTGCACCCTAGAAGTACATATGACCAGCTATCTACGTGCTTAAGTCACTATTTAAGTTCAGGCAAACATGTAATTCTTAATAGTAAGTATCAAACACATAGATAGGCGCAGCCTATAATATGATTAACAGGTTGTGGCATTATGTAATCAGTAGCAAACTAAATTAAGCCAAGCAACGTAATTGAACAATTTTGCAATAAGTGGCTAACTTAAAATTCTGAGAAGCAGATAACTGAACTTACGCTAGCTCTTTGTACAGGCACACTGCAACTTATTTTTTGCTTACAAGGTTCTATGAAGGACTCCATGGCATCAATTGCTTGGACACGCAGTCCCAATACTTCTTTCTTCTCATACTGCATTGGTAAGTCGAATGGTTAATCTGGTAAGATGGTGTGTTCTTGATGTGTTATATGAGGATGTGTAGTCAGACTAGTTGTAGCCACACACATCACACTGGCTTTTACTGTATATTTCATGCGATTACATTTGGCATATCAAGATCTAAGCAATCTACAACAGGATGAAAATACTGGCATCCTTCACATTATTGGCGAACTCAGTTCATAGAAACAAGCACTTCAACCATTCTATGGCTAAATCAAAAGCGCCACTGGAATATTTTTCACTACCCCAATCATACACACAAAAGGGGCGACGCCACCATAGGGGCTGGTATGGGCGGCCGCCTCAGTTGGCTGGAAACTATGCACCTAGGTTGAGTCGTCCAGGTTGGCCTAGGCTAGTTTTGTTCGGTCCAACGCACAAGCAGGCAATGTAAAAAATGAAGAAAAATGTTTCAATTTCGAATGGCCAATAACGTAAGTTCAAGGCAGGCCCTATAGCAGGCCCGTGGCCCAAACGAGTGCCTCCCATATCGATCGACAACAGGAAAAATCCCAATTCGTTCGCTCCAGTCTCCAGTCTGGTTCGCTCCTAACCTGGCCGCCGCTGGACAGACCGACACAAGACTTCCTTGCACCCTCGTTGGAGGGCGGTCGCCAGGCTTCAATCAAACGGAAGGACAAGAAGATGAAGATCCAACCCTGGGTGTAGCCTACGTGGGAGGCAGCAGCGGCAGCACGAGCATGGCATAGAGCTTGCACAAACGGACAGTTGCAGCTTGCAAGAGTAGCATGCGCAAGGAGCAGGTACATCACATCCCTGATTATATCTAATTCAACTATTCAATTTCTGGCCAATAGTTAAAGCTAACGGTGTTGTAAAACTGATTGTATGTAGGGAATCTATGAGAAAATGAAACCAATTTCTGCTTATTTTATAACTCCCCCAATCAATACTGAACTGACTGAATCTGATGTATCTAATCAAGTTTCCGATGCAAACATACAAGCTCATGTTGTTCTTGAGCCTGAAGTGTCTAATGAACAGATTGGTAATGAAGGATTTGATGCAAACATTTTACATGCTCCTAGTGATGAACATATAGTGTCTAATGAGGGATCTAATGCAAGCATTTTGGAAGCTCCCATTGAAGGATTTAGTGTCTAATGATGATCTGCTATGTTGAGAGAGACATAGAGATTTGCAGGCATTGATAACAAGAAAATTATAGTGCATTTTCATGGCTTGAGGAAACATCGAGGCCATCTACCAGAAAGTCCCCTTATCATGACAATGTAGCATAAACACTTTTCTAATCTGTTGTTTGAAACTATTGGCATACTTGTGCAGGAGAGATATATTGATATGCAGTTTGCGCACTGGTTACAGGTGCAATTACACTTCGATATTTTCAGCCAGAGAACAAATAATTCAAGCAGATACAGACCATGTTAGTAGTCCTTGTACACCATGTTGCATTTTGTGTTTTTTGGTGCTTGCATCATTTAGTGTTTTATAATCTGAACTAATTTGGATCATTAGCTGGTTTTCAAAGTGCATGTAGCTTCACATTTCTCAAGTTGTGTTGATTTCCGGAGTGCAAGTGCATTCATATTTTTTAAGTTAAATGTTCGCCCCTGGTAACTAGAATTCGTGGATCCGCCACTGCACACGAATCATACATGCATGCCAGTACGGATTAAATGAAATGTAGGGACTTATGGTAGCTCGTTGTACAGGCTCACTGCAGCTCTGCTTGAGCTTGGGATGTTCCATGTATAAGTCCATGTTACCACTTGCTTGGATGTGCAGGCCTTGTGCTCCTTGCATCCCCTCTGCATTTTTGACACAACGAATGGTTGATCAAATAAGAGGAATCGACCTTGCTATTGTACTGGAAGACAAATACTTACAAGGTTATACGGTTGTGCAGGATGTGTACCAGATCCCGTAGCGCCATCATGCTTCGCTAAAAAATGGCTTTGCTTGTTTCAGATGATATCTCTAGAAGAAATAAGAGTTAAAGTCAGAGTTGCATAGGCATGTAAGCTAAGAGAGCAGTGAAAGGATATCCAAACATCGTCGAAACAGTGCACAAGGGAGTGATGTGTGGATACCTAGATCGGGCCGACGTTTGGGCATGCTCCCCTAGCTAGAGTGCGGGTCACTTCAGAGCCATTGAGGGTGATGCGCTGGCTGGCCATGCACTGATACGTCTCCAACGTATCTATAATTTTTGATTGCTCCATGCTATTATATTATCTATTTTGGATGTTAATGGGCTTTATTTTACACTTTTATATCATTCTTGGGACTAACCTACTAACCAGAGGGCCAGCCAAATTGTTGTTTTTTTCCTATTTTAGGGTTTTGAAGAAAAGGAATATCAAATGGAGTCCAAACAGAATGAAACCTTCGGGAACGTGATTTTCTCAACAAACGTGATCCAGGAGACTTGGAGTGGCCGTCAAGAAACAAGGGAGGAAGGCACGAGGCAAGGGGCGCGCCTACCCCCTAGGCGCGCCCTCCACCCTCGTGGGCCCTCCGTTGCTCCACCGATGTACTTCTTCCTCCTATATATATCCACATACCCCCAAACATCCAGGAGCACCACGAAAACCTAATTCCACCACCGTAACCTTATGTACTCGAGAGATCCCATCTCGGGGCCTTTTCAGGAGCTCCACCGGAGGGGGCATTGATCACGGAGGGCCTCTACATCAACTCCATGGCCTCTCCGATAATGTGTGAGTAGTTTACTTCAGACCTACGGGTCCATAGTTATTAGCAAGATGGCTTCTTCTCTCTCTTTGGATCTCAATACAAAGTTCTCCTTGATTTTCTTGGAGATCTATTTGATGTAGTCTTCTTTTGCAGTGTGTTTGTCGAGATCCGATGAATTGTGGTTTATGATCCAGATTATCTATGAACAATATTTGATTCTCCTCTGAATTCTTTTATGTATGATTGGTTTATCTTTGCAAGTCTCTTCGAATTATCAGTTTGGTTTGGCCTACTAGATTGATCTTTCTTGCAATGGGAGAAGTGTTTAGCTTTGGGTTCAATCTTGCGGTGTTCGATCCCAGTGACAGAAAGGGAACTGTTACGTATTGTATTGTTGCCATCGAGGATAAAAAGATGGGGTTTATATCATATTGCATGAGTTTATCCCTCTACATCATGTCATCTTCCTTAAAGCATTACTCTGTTCTCTTGAACTTAATACTCTAGATGCATGTTGGATAGCGGTCGATGTGTGGAGTAATAGTAGTAGATGCAGAATCGTTTCGGTCTACTTGTCTCGGACGTGATGCCTATATACATGATCATACCTAAATATTGTCATAACTATGTTCAATTCTATCAATTGCTCGACAGTAATTCGTTTACCCACCGTAATACTTATGCTCTTGAGAGAAGCCACTAGTGAAACCTATGACCCCCGGGTCTATCTTCCATCATATTAATCTTCCAACACTTAGTTATTTCCTTTGACGTTTATTTTACTTTGCATCTTTATTTCTCTTTATCATAAAAATACCAAAAATATGATCTTATCATATCTATCAGATCTCACTCTCGTAAGTGACCGAGAAGGGCTTGACAACCCCTTTATCGTGTTGGTTGCGAGGTTCTTATTTGTTTGTGTAGGTGCGTGGGACTTGAGCGTGATCTCCTACTGGATTGATACCTTGGTTCTCAAAAACCGAGGGAAATACTTATGCTGCTCTACTGCATCACCCTTTCCTCTTCAA
The DNA here is from genome assembly GCF_002162155.2 of Triticum dicoccoides. NCBI lineage: Eukaryota > Viridiplantae > Streptophyta > Magnoliopsida > Poales > Poaceae > Triticum > Triticum dicoccoides. The sequence continues at coordinate 518,675,916 of NC_041384.1, read as the reverse complement.
GGGGAAACCAACACAGTGCTCAATAGGTAGCATGCACGGATGCAGATCTTGTGTGGCAGCGGAGCGCTACGATGCGATGGACGAGACCGTTGGTGAAGCCCCAATGGCCTCGAGGGGCGGAGGTGCGATGATGTGCTCGGTGAAGTAGCCCCGGTGAGGTGGGAGACGACGTCGGTGAAGCGCACCTGATGCGGTGGAAGTCGATGTCTGTGAGGCACGTTGGATGCGGCGGCCGACGTTGTCGGTGGACCACCCGGTGCGGTGAACGAGGACGTAGACGAGGTAGCTCCGGTGCGGTGGTGAAGCGCGATCATCGTCTTCATCGTCGGTGTCCGGCACAGAGGCGGGGAAAAAGACAAGATGAGGGGCGATTCGAACTTTGCTTGGGTTGGCGGCAAATTGGGGATTTGAGCAATCTGGGCACGGAAGGGGACGGTGGAGAAGGGAGTTTTTGCAGGGCTGGAATTGGGGCCGCCATATATTTCAATCTGAAACGTGGAAGCGTGAACTTATTTTGTCGTCGTCCTTTTTTGGGGGGGGGAGGGGGAGGGAGGGAGGGGGTGGGTGGCTGGGTGCTAAGCGTCCGTACGACACACGCGACCACCACGACACGACCCTGGTCTGCCTGGTGCGCCTACATTTGAGAGGAGATTTGAGAATGCAAACGAATCTTCTTTCATTTGCAAACGAATCTGTATGTATTACCATGCCCGTGTTTTCCTTGCAAAAAATTAGTCATTCAAAATGAGATACTATAAATTAATTAATGAGGAGTTATTTGAGAAAAAACGAAATGGTATCCATGATATCCATGCTAATGTGGATTAGAGTGTGTGTCACATAATTAGTTATTTGAATTAGAGTGTGTGTCACATAGTGATCTCCAATTCTAATGTGGATTTGACATTTCATATCCACACTACTTTTTTAATACAAATTCATATGTATATGATGAACACCATGGTAGTGAGAAAACTTTTGGATGGATTCAAACATATGACCTACAAAAATAGCACAACAATCGAGTCAATGTCAACTTTTCCAAACCTAGTATGGCACGAATTCGAAATAATTACCCATATGCATGGTCCTCAATTCAAATCTTACAATGTACACCGAATTGAAACATCGATATTAAGTCTAGTACTATCTACATTCAAATGTTGTTTTTAACCCCCCCCCCCTCGGCACACACGCTACATACTTCATGTATCGGTCAATCTTCCTCTCCTAACCACCTTAGGAAGCTATTGGTTTCCGACCACATGTTCATTCTTTCTCTCCATGTTTCGATCTCTAACTCTGTAGCGACCAGACCTCAAACATTCTGATCTCTGTGCTCCGGTGTCATCCCTGGATCAGTAATGCTGACACCACACAGTACTCGGAGGATTTATAACAGAGTAGCAATCACACACTTATTACATGGAATATGCTGGCAATGTAATACATAGAGAGTAATGGAATGACACAACTATACTATATGCATATTTGGCTGGTGGAAAGCTCTATGGTTACAGTTTTGCGTAAAGCCAATTTTTCCCTACTTCAAAGGAATAGATTTATTTAACTATCATGGTGGTTGTTAAACATCGAGAATGGTTGACAACATTCTCAATCCCAATTAAACATCATCTTTAAACATAACCCAACAAAATTAATTTAGAGTAACATGTTGAGATTCACATGATAATTGTCGGATTTTGGGTTCCGGCAGACCCTTGAGGTTCGAACACTGGGGTGCACACGGAGATTTCGCCTTCTACCTACCTGCACCCCTCCGCCTCGCTAAGATCTAAGCTATGGAAAGAATAGCACAAGAGACACAGGATTTATACTGGTTCGGGCCACCGTTGTGGTGTAATACCCTACTCCAGTGTGTGGTGTGGTGGATTGCCTCTTGGGCTGATGATGATGAGCAATACAAGGAAGAACAGCCTCGCGAGGGTCTGTTCTTGGCTGGGGTGACGAACTGCTAGGAAGAGTTCAATCACCCTTCTCTCTCTCTCTCTCTCTCTTCTCGATTGCGATCCGATCTCGGTCCCCCTCTTCTGTGGGTGGCTAGTCCTATTTATAGGCAAAGGCCCTGGGCCTCTTCCCAAATATTGAGCGGGAAGGGAGCCAACAATTGGCCATTTTGAAGGGGAACATCTGGTACACTTATCCTGACTAAAGTTGGTCCTCGCCTGCCAAAGGCTCTGGTGGTGACGCTGGCTTGGGCTCCACAATGACTTCCTCCCTGCCGTTGGACTGGTCTTGTTCTCGTTGCACCGAAACGGGTGCCTTTGCTTGATGCTCTCGCTTGCGCTTGCTCCCTTTGCACCAAAGAGGAAAGGAGGACACTGCGCGGCTGGCGCCCGCCTGGTGCCTTTGGTCATCATGGCTTGCGTCACGGGCGCCTCGTGAGGTACCCCGCCTTCATCTCTCCGCCTCCTCGCGAGCCAGCCTGATCAGGCCGTGCCTGAGGAAGCTCCGCGTCGTCCGCCCCGTGAGTCTGTGTTGATGAAGACGGGCCATGCTGGGCCCCCCTTTGAGCCACGCCGCAGGCCGTAGGCAGGCAAGTCTGGGGACCCCCGTTCCCAGAACACCGACAGTAGCCCCCGGGCCCAAGGCGCGCCCGGACTTGGCCGTGCAGGGAGGCGAAAGGGCAAGAGCGAAGCGCCGCGGGCCCTAACAGCCTGCGGCCTTGGGCGCCGCGTGGCGGTTGATTGGGCGTGGGCGTCTCCACTTCCCCATGGCGCCTCGGCAACTGCACGGATTGGACAAGTCCCTGCATGCAAAGCGGGTCATGATTACCTGTGATCGTGGAGGTCGGCGGTTGGCCTTCGCCGGCCATAAGTATGGAACGGTGCCCGTCCTTCCAGTCCATCCCTTCTTGCTTCTCCTTCTTCTCGGTCCTTGCTCCGTCTTGCTGCAATGGCTCCGATCCGCCAGTTCTCGATGACAGAGAAGGGAAAGGCTCCCCGAGAGGAACCAGACCCGCTCCCGCCGAAGAAACGGCTCGCCCTCCGCGGACGGGACAAGGGGGCCCATTAGGTGGTGTCGAGGCCCTGGTGCGAGCGGCCACCGCCGGGGTTCCCGCTTCCCTTGTACGCCCACATCGAGGGCTCTAAAGGAGTCGATGCCGATCGCCACGGGCGGCGTCGCCGTCGGCGCCGACGGGTCATGAAGGTGTGGGCCGTCCCCCCTGGGGTCCACACCGAGGGCTCCTCTCGAGAGTTTGTTCTCCATGCCGCCATGCCTCCTCAGTCCTGGATTCGCCTTCCTCCCTTCTTCGCCTCCATCATCCCGCATAAAGAGCTCCTGGAGCTTTGGCTGCAGCACGCCGGCTGCAGCGCCCTCGCGACCGAGGCAGAGGTCGCGGTCCTTGCCCCGGGCGAGGTCTTCATGACTCGAGGCTGGAGCGAAATCGCCCGGGTCTGCAGGACAAGTGGCGCCTTCGCGATCCACTTGGAGTATGACGGTGCTTCGGTGATGTTCTTCAAGGTCTTCGATGCGAACGGGCGCCGGCTGGAGTGCTGCCCCGGGAGAGGTGGTCGGGACCCTGCTACAGCGAGGACTGGGCCCGCCGACCGCTCCCTTGGCGGCTCCTCAGGCGGCGGAGGCGGCGGAGGTTCCAGCGACTCCGGCGAGATCTTCGCGACTCCGGAGACGAGCGACAACAGCTACGAGCCCCCGAGCCGGCGCCGCTCCTGGAGCGGGGCGGGCTCGTCAGGCCGTCACCGACTCTGATCTGGATGGGGTTGGCGCCGGTGCTCGACAGCCCACTGTTGATGATGGTGTCTTTTGCAGGGGCGCGTGTAGTTAGCGTCCTTTTAGGATCTGTTCCCTGCGAGGAATCAAAGACGCGTCCCATGGGGGCTTGTAAGGTGCCTGTGATCTTGTTTTGTTAATATAACCCTTGTCGTAGAACTGTGCGAGTTTCTCATTCCGTCTTAGCTCAGTTCTCCCTTTCGAACCTCGCGAGGGCTTGGTGCTCTGCGCCGACAGGTCCCAGTCCCAAGGCGGCTTCAGTCATCGCTGGTATGCCAGGTCGCGATGCCGTGGTCAAGGCCAGGAGGTGAGCGACCCGGGGTCCGGTAAGAGCCCCTGAGTCGCGATGCTCAGGAGGTCCCCTTTGGCGCTCAAGCAGCCGTCATTCGGTGAAAAAGGAGAGCGGCGTCGCTAACACGGGATTGCATTAGGTGCGGGGATGGTGCCACGGTAGCTAGTGCTTCCGGGTGGTGACTTATCTCGAGAATCAGGGACCGCTCTCTGCTGTGTCGCCGGGTCCATGCATCGGCAGGCGTGAGGTTGCTCGGTGAGGTCCTCGTGTGTCCCTCCCCTCTCGCCTTTGCTCCCCTTTCTGCTCTACGTCCTTGGGTCCCGGCCCTCGAGCGAGTCTCAGCCGTCGCTGGTATGCCAGGTCGCGATGCCGTGGACAAGGCCAGAGGGTGAGGGCTGGAGAGCCAGTAGGAGCCCTGAGTCGCGATGCTCAGGCACCCCCCCTTTAACGTGCAAGCGGTTCACATGGATGAGAGTGGAGGAGACACCGCAAGGGCCTCGCCTGCAGCTCCTTTAGGAGATCCTGTAGACCCATCATAGAAAGAACGAGGGGTTGCCATGACAATTGACAGTCAACCATTGGTTGCTTCCGAGGGGCGATGAGGCACTGAAGGCTTGATGAGGTGGCGCCATGCGGGGCTGCCGCGGCCAGAGCTCAGCCATTCAGGTTTTTCAGCGTTGCAGGGACGGACCCATGCGCAAGCGTCGTGCCATTTGGGAGCAGCTCCGTCAGTTGGCATCAGTTGAGCGGGCAACTAGGTCAAACACATTAGTCGCGAAGGAGTGGATTCATTCAAATAGATGCTGGGAAGGCGAACATCACTGGGTCAGGCCCGAGCGACTCGGGGATGATGCAGCCCATGGGGTGCCCCCAACAAAGTAAGCTAACAACATGAAATAAAAGGGATACATGCCACAGGGACGGACCCACGCGGCCTGGGAATAATGCAGCCCTGGGGGGCGCTCCCAGCTGGAAATGAAACTTGAAAGATGTCACATGATGATGTTGAGGACGAAGGAGTGTTGGTGTAGCAGACTCAGTTGGCTGCGGAAGCCGATCCTCACAAGCCCCCAGCCCAGGGGCCTCGGGAGGCTCCGGAGGCGCTGGTGACTCTTTGCGGACCATCTCCATCTCCGCCAGGGCTACGGAACGCCTGGCCTCTTGAGCCTCCATGATGCCCCTCGTGAGGCGCTGGCACGTGGCAGCCGCGTTCGGCAAGCCGTAGGGTATGCGAACATAGCTGTGGGGTGGACCTTCGCAGCGCCCCACTCGTGAGGGCCAGAGGTGCTCCAGAGAGGCGACTCGATTGAGCCCTGGTATGTCGATGCAGACGCGTAGCCCACCATCCTCGCCTGGATGGGGATCCACAGCTGGTAGGAGGCGGCCGCCTTTCATGACTCTTGACTCCTATAGCTCCTGAATGGCCTTGCTGACGAACTCCTGAGGGTCTGGCTCTCCTTGCCTTACTCCTTCTTGAGGGAAACGTGCTTCGAAACACGCCTCCATGTGGTGCCCAAGCGCCTCCCTTGTGACCTTAGCCAGGTCGGTGGCCCTCCGGGGGAGAGCCCCCGAGCCCTGCCTGAGGAGGGCGCCAGGCGCGCTTTCCTATGCGATGGAAGGAGGTTCCCCCTGGGCAGGCGGGCCCTGAGGGGCTTGCCTCCTGAGGGGCCGGGCCGGACGATGTCTTCTTCTTCTTGGGGGCAGTCTCGGGAAGCCTCCTGCTTCCGCGATCCGAGTCTTCCAGTGATGCGGCCTAAAAGGCTCGTTCCAGGGAACACACCGCGTCCTTCTCTTCACAGGGCACCGTGATGACTCCGCCACTTCCTGGCATCTTGAGGACGTTGTAGCCGTGGTGAGTTACGGCCATGAACTCGGCCAGCACTGGGTACCCAAGGATGGCGTTGTACGACAGGCGAATGTGGGCGACGTCGAAGTCGATGAGCTCGGTGCGGTAGTTGCCGCGTGCCCCGAAGGTGACAGGGAGGCGGACCTGCCCAATCGGGACCGTGGAGCCGTCGGTGACTCCGGAGAAAGGCTTGGTTGGCTGAAGCTGGTTGTAGGGCACTTGGAGATTGTTGAATGTTTCCACGGACAGGACGTTGAGCCCTGCCCTGCCATCGATGAGGGTCCTGGTGACCTTCACGTTGCTGATGATTGGGGAACAAAGCATCGGGAGGACTCCGGCTGTGGCCGCACACTTGAGCTGATCTGCTAAGCTGAATGTGATGGAGCACGCCGACCACCTGAGAGGGCGCATGGCTTCGAGCTTGGGGAGGACTGCATTCACTTCGTGGGCGAACTGCTTGAAGATGCGTTGAGAGGCTGGGGCTTGAGCCCCGCCCAGGATGCAGGCGATCGCGCGCGGCTCCTGGAAGCCCCCAGCCCCCTCGTCCTGATGGCGGTCCTCATTTCTCCTTGGCTGCAGCGGCAGCGGAGGGAGGCCTGCATTTCCTTGCGGGTGATCCTCGCGAGGCTGATCCCTCCAGTCTCCCTCACGAGGCGGGTCTTGCCAGCGATCCTCGCGAGGTTGATCGCGCCACCCTTGGCGCGGGCAGCGGTCTTTCCAGCGTCCTGCGTTCCTTCCTCCTCCTCGACCGTAGCCCCGGTCACTGTGGTCGGGGCGACGGCCGATCCTTCCTTCTCGCACAGCTCGGAGCTCTTGACATTCATTGGTGTTGTGGGTGTGGAGGTCGTGGTACACACAGTACCGACTGCCCTTGGAAGGTTCGGGCTGATCTCTGCCCCGCTTGGTGTCTGGTTCTGCCGCGAGCACGGCAACCCCCTTGCGCTTCACATCCTTGGCCTTGGGCTTCTTCTCTTCTGGGTCTGCGGTAGGCAGCTCGAGGAGGGAGAGACGCCCTTCTTCAGCCTTGGCACACTTGGTTGCCAAGTTGAACAACTCCAAGGAGGTGCACAGGTCTTCATGCATCGCCAGCTCCTCCTTCATCTTGACATCGTGCACGCCGTCGGAGAATGCTGAGTTGATGGCCTCCTCGGTCACCTTGGGAATCTTGAGGCGTGCGTTGTTGAAGCGCTGGATGTACTTCTGCAGGGTCTCTCCGGGTTGTTGCTTGATGCGGCGCATGTCGCTCACGGCGGGTGGCCGGTCACGAGTACCTTGGAAGTTGGCGATGAAGCGGGTGCGCATCTCGTCCCAGGAGGAGATCGTGCCTGGAGCCAGGTTCAGGAGCCAGGTGTGGGCCCCGTCCTTGAGCGCCATGGGAAACCAATTCGCCATGACCTTCTCGTCTCCGTTGGCAGCTTCGATGCCCAGATCATAGAGCTGGAGGAACTCCGCAGGGTCGGTCGTGCCGTCGTAACGAGGAGGCAGGTCTGGCTTGAACTTGCCGGGCCATGCGACGCTGCGTAGCTCGGTGGTGAAAGCACGGCAGCCAGCTGTGGCCACGGGAGGCCTTGGGTAACGGAGAGCTTGGTCTTGCATGTCCCCACGCGTTGCAGCTCGGAGCAGCGCGGGGTCTTGACGTGCGGGAGCAGGAGCGTGGTCGCGACGTGCTGGAGCAGGGAGCGCCCGGGCAGCTTCTTGCGGGCGAGGGACTTCTTGGCAGCTCTGCTCTTTCCGCGCTGGCACCTGACGGAGCAAGTTCCGCCCCGGGGCCACGCGCCTTGGAGCCATGGCGCCTTCTTGAGGAGGAGGCGGCCGGGGCGCCGCCGAAGCTTCGTCGCCCGCGCGGGGCGGGGTGCGGTGCAGCGGAACGGATGGCGCAGGAGAGCCCCCTGCGGCACGGACGAGCTCGGCGACGCGGTCGAGTCATTCTTCATAGACGTCGTCGACGGGACGGTAGCGCAGGAGCTCGTTTGCCGCGATGAGCGCATCTCGAGCCTCCATGGATGCGCGGAGCGCGCGGGACGAAGAACCAGCTGGGGTGAGCGAGGGAGTAGCGGTGCGGCCGTCTTGCCACACGGACGGATGCTGAGACGACGCTTGCTGCTCGTCCCCCGCCGGGCCGGTGGCGGCGTTGACGGCAGGTGACAGGGAACGACAAGGACGCCCGCCGACAGGAGCCGTCTAGGCGACGCGGGAGACGAGAGCGGCCCGGCGCTCGGCGCGGGCCCGACGAGCGTCAGACATGGACGCGATGGTCGGAGGAGAATGGGGTGGTGGAAGACGAATTCCGCCGCACCCCTACCTGGCGCGCCAAATGTCGGATTTCGGGTTCCGGCAGACCCTTGAGGTTCGAACACTGGGGTACGCACGGAGATTTCGCCTTCTACCTACCTGCACCCCTCCACCTCGCTAAGATCTAAGCTATGGAAAGAACAGCACAAGAGACACATGGTTTATACTGGTTCGGGCCACCGTTGTGGTGTAATACCCTACTCCAGTGTGTGGTGTGGTGGATTGCCTCTTGGGCTGATGATGATGAGCAATACAAGGAAGAACAGCCTCGCGAGGGTCTGTTCTTGGCTGGGGCGACGAACTGCTAGGAGGAGTTCAATCACCCTTCTCTCTCTCACTCTCTCTCTCTCTCTCTCTCTCTCTCTCTCTCTCTCTCTCTTCTCGATTGCGATCCGATCTCGGTCCCCCTCTTCTGTGGGTGGCTAGTCCTATTTATAGGCAAAGGCCCTGGGCCTCTTCCCTAATATTGAGCGGGAAGGGTGCCAACAATTGGCCATTTTGAAGGGGAACATCTGGTACACTTATCCTGACTAAAGTTGGTCCTCGCCTGCCAAAGGCTCTGGTGGTGACGCTGGCTTGGGCTCCACAATGACTTCCTCCCTGCCGTTGGACTGGTCTTGTTCTCGTTGCACCGAAACGGGTGCCTTTGCTTGATGCTCTCGCCTGCGCTTGCTCCCTTTGCACCAAAGAGGAAAGGAGGACACTGCGCGACTGGCGCCCACCTGGTGCCTTTGGTCGTCATGGCTTGCTTCACGGGCGCCTCGTGAGGTACCCCGCCTTGATCTCTCTGCCTGAACCTGTTAATGGATGAATTGGCCGTAGCTCAGTGTTCATCTTTTGTTAAGCATTATGAATGGATTCCTGCCATGTATTTTGTTGCCATGTTTGAGTGTTGTAGCATGTTCATCTTGTTGCATTTAGATGGCTACTTGCTGTATATCGCAAAACGTGGTCATATTTGATTTGCTCGCCATTTCCAAACTGTGACTCCGATTCTGGTGATCTTTATATCGTTTTCAAGAGATTTCATCTCATCTTTCCAGTGGCACACTTGGATTTCCAAGTTGAGGCCAGGTTCATTCATTCCCTTGCAAATCATGCATATGCATCGCATACCGCATCCCGCATATCATATCATGTTCATGTGTTGGTTGTTTACTATGTTGTGTGCTTCTTTCCGGTGTTTGCTTCTTTGGGTTGATTCTAGTAACGTCGCGTTTGTGAGGACCCGTTCGTCTATGTTCGTTTGTCTTCTTCATGGACTCGTTCTTCTTCCTTGCGGGATTTCAGGCAAGATGATCCCCCTCGAAATCACTTCTATCTTTGCTAGCTAGATGCTTGCTCTTTTGCTTGCCTATGCTGCGATACCTACCACTTGCTTATCATGCCTCCCATATGGTTGAACCAAGCCTCTAACCCACCTTATCCTAGCAAACCGTTGTTTGGCTATGTTACCGCTTTGCTCAGCCCCTCTTATAGCGTTGTTAGTTGCAGGTGAAGATCGAAGTTTGTTCCTTGTTGGAACATGTTTACTTCTTGGGATATCACAATATATCTTATTTATTTAATGCATCTATATACTTGGTAAAGGGTGGAAGGCTCGGCCTTATGCCTGGTGTTTTGTTCCACTCTTGCCGCCCTAGTTTCCGTCATATCGGTGTTATGTTCCCGGAGTTTGCATTCCTTACGCGGTTGGGTAATAATGGGAACCCCTTGACAGTTCGCCTTGAATAAAACTCCTCCAGCAATGCCCAACCTTGGTTTTACCATTTGCCTCACCACCACCTACTTTTCCCTTGGGAGTCGCTCTCTCGAGGGTCATCTTTATTTAACCCCCCCCCCCGGGCCAGTGCTCCTCTGAGTGTTGGTCCGAACTGAGCTGCCTGTGGGGCCACCTTGGGGAAACTTGAGGGTTGGTTTTACTCGTAGCTAGTCTCATCTGAGTGTGCCCTGAGAATGAGATATGTGCAGCTCCTATCGGGATTTGTCGGCACATTCGGGCGGTTTTGCTGGTCTTGTTTTACCATTGTCGAAATGTCTTGTAACCGGGATTCCGAGTCTGATCGGGTCTTCCCGATAGAAGGAATATCCTTCGTTGACCGTGAGAGCTTGTGATGGGCTAAGTTGGGACACCCCTGCAGGGATTTGAACTTTCGAAAGCCGTGCCCGCGGTTATGGGCAGATGGGAATTTGTTAATGTCCGGTTGTAGAAAACTTAAAGTTTATCTTAATTAAAATACATCAACCGCGTGTGTAACCGTGATGGTCTCTTCTCGGCGGAGTCCGGGAAGTGAACATGGTGTTGGAGTTATGCTTGACGTAGGTTGTTCTAGGATCACTTCTTGATCATAGTTTTCCTCGATCATACTTTGCCTTCTCTTCTCGCTCTCTTTTGCGTATGTTAGCCACCATATATGCTAGTCGCTTGCTGCAGCTCCAGCTCATACCTTTTATCCTACCTATTAGCTTAAATAGTCTTGATCGCGAGGTGCGAGATTGCTGAGTCCCCGTGACTCACAGATACTTCCAAAACCAGTTTGCAGGTGCCGATGAGACCGTGCAGATGACGCAACCAAGCTCAGGAGGAGCTCGATGAAGATCTTGTCCTTTGTGTTGTTTCGTTCTAGCTGATCAGTAGTGGAGCCCAGTTGGGGTCGATCGGGGACCTTTGTCGCATTTGGGGTTCTTCTTTTATTTTGGTTCCGTAGTCGGACCCTGATTGTATTTGGATGATGTAATGCTTTATTCATGTATTGTTTGAAGTGGCGATTGTAAGCCAACTATGTATCTTTTCCCCTATTGTATTACATGGGTTGTTTGCGAAGATTACCTCACTTGCGACATTGCTTTCAATGCGGTTATGCCTCTAAGTCGTGCTTCGACACATGAGAGATATAGCCGCATCGAGGGCGTTACACTATGGGCTCAGTGAGTGGCATGAACGTCCTTCCTGGAACTTGAACTTGAATCATCCAGCGCTCTTCTTCAGGTAAAGTGGCATTGTAGGTTCCCGTGAAGCTTGGTACTCCTATGTTCAGGTATCTAGTGACTTCCTTCAAGTGTCGTCCGAACGGTGTATCTTCATCCGGTTGTGTGATCTTGTTCCTTGCATCCGCCATCCTAAAGAGTAGAAAATATGAGAAGTCAGAAGAGAAGAGAGTGAATAGTGATCTAGGTCTTTTAGCTTAGTGGTCGTGTCCTACAGTCAGCGTGTGCTCTGATACCATCTCTGTAGCGACCAGACCTCAAACAGTCTGATCTCTATGCTCCGGTGTCATCCCTGGATCAGTAATGCTGACACCACACAGTACTCGGAGGATTTATAACAGAGTAGCAATCACACACTTATTACATCAAGTGTCTCCATAGAGAACTTATTACAATAAATATGGCTTAAGGCCATCTAATAACGATAACAGCGGAAGGCTTGGAAGATAAGTGAGTCCATCAACTCCAACGGCATCACTGAGTATAGAACCACGACCTAAAAACTCCTTAATCGCCATCTGAAAAGTCTGCAACATTAACGTTGCAGCCCGAAACGGGTCAGCACATGGAATATGCTGGCAATGTAACACATAGAGAGTAATGGAATGCTACAGCTATACTATATGCATATTTGGCTAGTGGAAAGCTCTATGGTTACAGTTTTGCGTAAAGCCAATTTTCCCTACTTCAAAGGAATAGATTTATTTAACTATCATGGTGGTTGTTAAACATCGAGAATGGTTGACAGCATTCTCAATCCCAATTAAACATCATCTTTAAACATAACCCAACAAAATTAATTTAGAGTAACATGTTGAGATTCACATGATAATCCAGGTACTAGATACTCAAGATGTCCATAACCGGGGACACGGCTAACCATGATTAGTTTGTTACACTCTGCAGAGGTTTGCGCACTTTTCCCCACAAGACTCGATCGCCTCCGTTTGGTTTCTCGCACTACATGGTGTTTGAGAAGACGGATGACCGAGACATAGTCTTTCAGAAGCGCTAGCACCTTACGATCGGGTAGACCGTACCACCTACATCCCCTACATCTGCTAGTCTACCACTGTAAGAGTTCGCACGACTTAGTCAACTATGCTAGAGCCCATAATAGCTTGTGGCTGCACACGGAAGTTTCTAGTATGAATAGTCTCATGATCCCTTTGAGCCTGGGTGGCGGTCCAAAAGAAAACAGGCAAGTCCTGGAATACCCAAGTGCCTCAATCCACCCAAATGTGTGTTTAAGTTGCCACCTTAGATAAACCATTAATTAACAATCTCACATCTGTCATGAATATCACTCACCCAATCCACGTCTACTAGCATAGCATGGCATAACAAGCAAACGTAGAAGTAACTCCCAAAGGTTTGATAGTAAACAGGTAATAGGTTCTACCTCAACTACTTCCCATCCCACAATTTAATTAGATCCTAGTCATGCAATGTGTGAGTATTGATCTAATGCAAGAAAACTGGGTAGTAGAAAAGGTATGATCAAAGTGTTACTTGCCTTGCTGATGATCCGCGAAACCTAACGATTCGAAGTAACAGGCGGCGCACTCCGGGTATTCTATCGCAGACAAACAAACCAGCATACAATAATTACTTATCTAATGCACGGGTAAAACTCAAATAAGAGATCTAACCAGAAGGTTCAACTTAAGAACTCCCGTTGGCAAAAAGAATCAAATTGAACGAAGCAACGAAAGTCAAACGGCGAAAGAAAACAACTTCGTTCTAGTAATCTGGATCTAAAGCAAATTTTACAGTTGCAAAATCTTGTTTAAGTTGGTTAAACGGATATAGGGTTTTGAGACAAATCTCTAGGCGCTTGAATCGCCGGATTCCGATAAACGAGCGAAAAGTTATACTAAAACGAAAATCGGATCAGGAATCGCGATTAGAAAAATCGCGGATTTAATCCGAGAAAAAGAAAAACGACAAACGCTCGGTAATTAAATAAACCGGAAAACCGATCTATTTTAAAAAAACCGAAACAAAAAAACCGACGAAAACCGATCTATTTTTTAAAAAAAACATTGGCACGGAAGTCGAGGCGGCGGCGAACCTCGGTGGCGGCGGCGGCGTCCGGCGATGGCGGCGCGGTGGCGGGCAGCGGCGGCGGCGGCGCGGCGTGGCGGCGGGCGCAGGCGGCGGCGGCGGCGGGACTGGGTGGTGGCGTGGCTTGGGGGCTGGGGCGGCTAGGGTTTCCCCGGGGCTGGGCCTCGGCTTAGAAAGGCCCCCTCGGGCCGGAATCCTAGTCGGACACGGCCCGTAGGTCGGTTCGTTTTTTTTCCGCTCGGAAGAAAAATAAAAAGAAATACTAAACAGACTCCAAAAATTCCTAAATAAATTTTGACGGGCTTCTAAAATCAAGCCGCACAAGGTGAACATTTATTTGGGACCTAAATGCAATTTTTAAAAACGCACATTTTTCCTAAATTCAAATAAAATACCGAAAAACTCCGAAATAAAATCTTATTTGATTTTATTATTAAATCCTCAATATTTCTTTATTTGGGAAAGTCATGTTATTCCCTCTCTCATATTTTTGTAGTAGAAATAATTGATGATAAAATAAATAAAATCAAATGATCCTATTCTCAAAATTTGAGAAAACCCAAATATGAAAATAACAAAATCCCCAACTCTCTCCGTGGGTCATTGAGTTGCGTAGAATTTCTAGGATCAACCAAAATGCAAAATAAAATATGATATGCAATGATGATCTAATGTATAACATTCCAAATTGAAAATTTGGGATGTTACAAACTCTCTCAACTATACAACCCCCCTTTTCCACTCTGTTACCAAATGTATTTACCTCACACGCCCGCCATTGCACCCCATGCCGAGCTCTCTCTCTCTCTCTCTCTCTCTCTCTCTCTCTCTCTCTCTCTCTCTCCCTCCCTCCCTCCCACCCTCTCTCGCTAGATACATGCATTGCCTATCTAGCCCCCAACCTCTCGTGCGCACGCACGCACATTGTCTATCTAGGTCACTCCCTCGAGACCGTCTCACTCTTTCTTCCGCACGGCGGGCCACACTCGCTCAATATCGCTCTCTTTATCCAAGTTTCGATTAACCTCGTTTTCTTTCACACACAAATGATATATCTCACTGTTCGGGCCTCGATCGACACACTTTATACTCTCTCATGTAGATTGTCTATCTAGGTCAGTCCATCCAAGCCGCCCCCACTCTTTCGACCTCATGGTGGGCCACGCTCGCTCAATCTCTCTTCATCTCCCTCCCTCTCTCTCCGTCTCTCTTTGTATGTCTCGATTGACCTCGCTCTTTCTCGAACACAAACAATATATCTCCATGTTTGAGCCCAATTCTACATATTCATATTGTATACTCTCTCACACACATTGTCTATCTAGGTCACTCTCTCCAACCCGTATCACTCTTTCGATCGCACGACGATCCACACTCGCTCAATCTCTCTCCCTTTATATATGTAATCAATTGACCTTTCTTCCTCCCACACACAAAATCTATCTACATGTCTGTGACTGGATCATCTCTCAAGCTCTATCTTGCAGCCCTCACCCTTCCCAAAAGCTCAATCGGACAATATCTCTCCAGAGCATATATATATATCTTTTCAATGAATGTCGGACCACACTCACTTTGTTTCTCTATCAATATGTCTCTCGATTGACCTCGCTTTCTCACGTCGTATCTTCCACACATTGCAGCTACCTCTCCATCCCTCGCAAAGCCGGAGCTATTTACATTGCGAGGGGGACTCCAACCTTGGATTAATTTGTGTAGGCATTTATTCTGGTGGTAGATTATATTTTTGTAGCATTCGTCCCACAACTACTCCAAACACCGTTGCAACCCCCGCACCTCCCCCAATTGATTTCCCTCTGGCTCGGTCGTCGCTCTCTCACATGTCCTTTCTCGCCTTCAACGTCGCACCATGGTATTATTGCAAAAAAACTCTGATTATTACAAATAAGCTACAAAACTACACACCGATAGTCCACTTAGAATGGAACAAATTTTGACCCACAAATTAAAGTGCCACAAACTACACATCGAGGGGCCCACCTGTCATGAAACAAATTTGGACCCATATACAAATTAAAAAAAAGGACGAGGATCGAACATGCGACCAGGGCCTTCACACCGCACGTCAATAGGCAACATACATAGAACAACAATGTTTGTTGTTCCCCCCTTTGTTCATATAATGTTTTTATATTACCACAACCTATTTAATGGATAACATGTAATATTATTTTTAGTACATTAGTGGGACCGGCTCGTTAGCACGTACTATTCGCCTTCACTTACCGGTGGGTTCAATGTGTGCTCTCTCTCTCTCCTCCCCTTTTGCGTTTAGACGCACGGGCAAACACAAAGAACTCGCGGGCGATGTTGCCGTTGACCATATCTGGACGCGTTCACAAGTTACGGCACCAGTTTCAAGTACTAGTAGTACTAGTCAATATGTACATGCAATGCACATTAATCTGGAAGTATATTAAGTGCATGCGGATATTAAGTAGGATATTATTTGCGTGTTACTATGTGATTACCACTATTTTTGGCATGAAATTAACTGCACGCTAAACATGTTGAGCGCTCGACATTGAAGCAGTCTAGGTCGTTGGATGAGAAGGAATACATGTGGCTTGATGATGTTTTATATTTAATTTTGATACGGCCCTAGCAGAACATTCAGTCGATCAAACCATAGATTTCATTCAGTCTGGCTCCAACTTTACATTCATAGAACGATCGATCTAAAATAAACGGAAATGATAAATGTTCAGATTTTAAGCATGGCAATCCGAATGTTTTTCATGGAAAATTTAGATTACGCGGCAGCCGCGGGGGCGTCTTGCGGTGGGAAGCAGCTCCTTTGCTGTGCTCTGTGTGTCGTCGGGCCACTGACTGACGGCAATGGCGACGGCGGCGTCTTGCGCCGTTGTTGGCGTACTCCTGGACGTTGTCCCTAGCTTCAAGGAAGGCCACAATGTTCTGGACTTCGGTCTCCAGGAGCGAGTCAACTGGCGGGAGGAGGCAACTGGCGTTGGTGCAAGGAAGCGGTTGACGATGGCCATCCATGCCGCTAAGGGGGGCACTGGCACCCGCGCAGGGACGACACTGGAAACGGCGCGGCGGAGACAATCGTGTGCACGGGCACCGGCACGGGTGCGCACGTCAGTGCATGCGCATGCGCTGGCAGGTGCACGGGTGTGCGCGTCAATGCATGCGCAAGCGCATGCGCTGGCAGGTGCATGGGCGCATGAAAGTCGGCAGGGACCTCATGGAATCCTGTGGCATCAAGCTCGGCGACAATGTGCAGCTCCCAGCCCATCAATGCCACGGGGATGGGCGCTGGCGCAGTCGGGGCGATGGGAGCCGGAATGAGAGCGGGGACAAGCACGGCGTATTCCCACAAGGCCGGTTCAAGCTCGTCCCAAAGCGCCTTATGTTCTTGAGACTCCGGCTGGGTGTCTTCCTCAGGAAACTAGAAGACTAAGGGCAGACCATCGTGATGTGGCATGGTGTATGTTTAGGTCAGGCTAGTTAGAGGTAGACGACAGGAGAATTGGAGAGGAAGAGAGAAGATTATAGCGTTACCAGGTAGTGCGGGGTTGATTTTAAACTACGGCACGGGCGACATTAAAAGTGGGAGCAGTTGGGACGAAGGTCGGCGGCGGAGCCTGGTTAAAGGGCTCACCTCCCGGTGAGCCTGCGCAGCGGTTTGCTCGCACGCCTCCCTATCAGCCAGTGCAATGATCTGCTCGCACGCCTCCCATCGACTCACACGTTGCTCGGATGGCACCTGCCGATGAGAAGCGGGACTCGTGGCATCACGTAAACGCCCACGGTTCCAATAGTGAAAGTGTTCACCTTAACCTGACAGGTCTTTGTTCCAAAATACATTGGCTCTTCATTTGTGCAACTTTTCATAAGCAGCTTCTCTCAAGTTGAAGAAAAAAATTACGACGAAATATTTGTGCCATATCACGTGACCATGCTCAATTTCATGAATTTTTGGTCACTTTTGGATTTTCTGAAATTTAAAATCCAAGATTCGAAACAATATCATAACCTGCATCATGCAATAAATTTTCAAGCGACACATCTGTCCTGTTGTATTTCTTAAGAAAGTATTTGGTCAAACATTTTTCTTAGTTAGACTTCAGACAAGTTATATATGTAGAGTAAAAGGATAATCCGTCCATACCAGTGCATTGCCTAATATATTAATTCTTTTTTAGGGGTCCCTGATATATTAACTCAAGTACTAGGCATGAACAAACGGGCTCAATTCTATGCTCATCCTGGTGTAGTAGTAGTAGTACTAGGCAATGCAGTTGACGGGTGACCTTGGGGAGCAGCGACCGAGGGAATTGAACCGTGCTCGGCACGGTAGGTAACATTGTCTAGTTACTAAATCATCCCTCCATTGTTCATTGGTAGTCATTATGGACCGGGGACATGAGGGGATTTTCCTAGGGCTGGAATTCTGGCCGCCAGATATTTCGCTTCGAAACACGGAGGCTCGACTGGTTGGGGTTGGCTAATGTGCGTACCACGCACGCCACCAGAAGGACACGAGCCCGGTTTTTTTGAGGATCAACACGAGCCAAGGTCTGGCTGGTACGCCGTTGGGTACCATTCAAGAATACGAAAGGAATCTTTTAAATTGCCGAACGAATCTATGTGTATTACAATGTCTGTATTTTCCTTGAAAATAGTAATCTTGACGTGGTAATTGATTTATGACGACTTCTTGAGTTAGAGTGAGTTTGTGATATAGTGATCTCAATGTGGATTTCATATTTTATGGTATCCCTAGTAAGTTTTTCATTGCAAATTCAAATTTAAAAGATGAACAATATGGTGGTGAGAAAACTTTGTATGTATCAAGCATATGACCACACACACACACACGAACATAACAACAATCCAATAAGTATAGTGCATCTATTTTTCCAAACCATGCATGTATGACACGAATTCAAAAATACTCCTTCTGTTCCTAAATATTAGTCTTTTAGAGATTTCAACAAGTGACAACATACAGAGAAAAATGAGTGAATCTACACTCTAAAATATGTCTATATACATCCGTATGTGCCGGTCCATTTGAAATCTCTAAAAAGACTAATATTTAGGAACGAAGGGAGTAAAATGTAAGACATCCATGGTCCTCAATTCAATATTTAAAATGAATAGGAAACTGAAACATGAATATTAAGTCTAGTACTACAGTACATGCAAATGTTGTGTTTAGGCGGAGCTATGTAGATTGTCGGGGGTTAACCCCTCGACCTTAGATAAATTTGTGAAGCTCTGTTTAGGATTGTTTAGATTATATTTGTCCTCACCCTAGCTCCTAAACACCGATTGGTTGTGCACCCCCCTCTCCCAGAGATAATATCATGTGCCCCCACACCTTAGATGATATATGTTGATACGAGTTGCTTGGAGCTTGTAGATCTGAGATATAGCAGCTCACGTGATGTCTTAATATTTTTACAGGAAACCTTAATGAGTTTGAGAATTGCACACAATTTGTACAAAAACTACTCAGATGCCCTTGGATCCCATATCCAACAACCTCGAAGCTCGTATCACCGTAGCATCTAAGATGAAGGAGGACATCATATTCTCCTGTATGTAAGAATATCATGTGCTACCACACCTTAGATGCTTTGGTGATACAAGCTCTTCGGAGCTGTTGGATTTGTGACCCAACAACTCCTCGGTGGTTCGAACGGTTTTTTGTAGAAAAGCCCCCAAAGAGTTCGGCCACTGCTTACAAGCACAAAGACTGCTCAGATGCCATTGGGTCTCAGATCAAACAACCTCGAAGCTCGTATAGCCATAGCATCCAAGCTGCGAGAGCACTTGATGTTTTCTCGCACGGGAGAATATGAGGTGCTCCCGCACCGTAGATTCTATGGTGATACGAGTTCATGAAGATCTAACGGCCCACAGTAGGAGGTTTGAATGTTTTTGCAATATATGACCGAGAG
The DNA here is from genome assembly GCF_002162155.2 of Triticum dicoccoides. NCBI lineage: Eukaryota > Viridiplantae > Streptophyta > Magnoliopsida > Poales > Poaceae > Triticum > Triticum dicoccoides. The sequence goes on along the minus strand of NC_041384.1, from coordinate 518,656,727 downwards.
AGTTTGGGAATTGCACAGAAAGTACAAGTACTACGTATGTGCCATCTGATCACAGATCATACGACCTAGATGCTCGTATCACCGTAGTGGCTAATTAAGCTACAGGGAGCACCTAATATGAGCAACGGGGAGCCGCTGGATCCAAGATGCAGTGGCACACACGAGACCTGAATGTTTTATTTAAAAAAATACCTTTGGAGAGTTTGGAAATTGCGCATAATTACAAAGACTACTCCCAAGCCATTCGATCTCACTTCCAATGATGTAAAAACTCGTATCACCATAGCATCTAAGCTGGAGGGTGGGTGTGATATTCTATGCCATTGTCATTTTTGCTCGTAAACTTGCAAAATATGTGTAACTCGTGCTGTTACTTGTCTAACCGCGTAAAGTGTTTGTTCAAAAAAAACCATCCTACACTGAAATATCGGAACAACACACGAGGGTCCCACTAGTCATTGATCAAATTTGGACCTAAAACAAATAAATCTGAAAGACGAGATTCAAACTGGCAACCTGGACTACAAAGCGTAAGTCGATAACCTGAAACAACAACGGTTGTTGGCTTTGTCCCATAACTTGATTTTATACAGTATTACGTTGAGTAGAGTAGAGGGAGTGTCTCGTCAACACGTGCATGACCGTTGACTCACTTACTGGTGGGTCCTAGGTCTGTGATCTCTCTCTCCTCTCCATCGTCTAACCTTTAGACGCATGGGCACACACGAAGAGCGGCGCTAGCTTGCTGTGGTGTTATTATAACTAAAAAAAGCTTGGAAAATAGAAGTATCGCCTAGAACAAGAGATTGAGCTAACCACACCTATCCTCCGTGCAACGTTAGCATGATGAAGCTGTGTGGCTAGTGGGGTGTTTTCGATCGACTGGCTGGGTCCCGAGGTCGAACCATAGGTACTACTACGTCTGATACAGTATATTTTTACATGCACATTTTTCCTCCGTGCCGAGATGTGGCACACCCTACCACGCGGTTTCGGGGTCCTCCCGGGTGGTGCACGCATATATTCTTCCTTGCTGAAATGTGGGACGCCCTACCGCGCGTTTTCTGGGTCCTCCCGGGTGAAGCAAGTAAATGAGTCGTCAAATCACGAAATACCACCTTTCCTGCCGAGTACATTAGTGAAGCACGGTGGCTAGCTAGTTGGGCTAGTGCGACCGATTAGCTCGGCCGCTGCCACATTTGTTTTTTCACCCTTTTTTATCTCCTTGCCGGCAGGTAAATTTAAATATCCACCGCGGTGTTGCTCTAGTCTTTGGGTGCGACAGAATTTTTAATTTTTTGATTGACGGGAACAGGCGTGGCAGGATTTTTAATTTTTTGATTGAAGGGAGCAAACGCAGCAGTAATTAGTCACGATGACTCTGCCTGTAAAACCCACTACTCCCTGATGTGAGAAGTCGTCGACTGGTGTTTTCCCATGGTGAAAACCTAAAGATTCCTTGCTCCTCGGCTGGCTCCCTCTGCCTTCCCACAGATCGCATTGCCTTTCAGCCGTTTCACCCCCTTTGCATCCTCTCCCCATTGCTTCTACCTGGTACCATGGCGGCGCAGCAGATCACGGAGTCTAAGGTGAGGCGCCTGACACAGGAGCTCGAGGCCAAGGATGCGAAGCTCAAGGCCAAGGACGTGGAGCTCCGTGAGCTCAAGGAGGAGGGGAGTGCCATGCTCCTCCGTTATGTGCGGGAGTTCACGGAGCTTCAAAAGCGGCAGGCGTCCACCACACGGCATTGCTGCAGAAAGCGGGAGATAGGCCGTTAGGGGAGGCGGCTGGAGTGTGAGCGGGCCGATCGTGACAAGGTCCAGGATCGCCTCAGCCACTTGGTGGACCAAGTTGCCATGCACGTGTTGCGGCTGTGCGATGCCTACCGTCGTGCCAGCGTGACCATGCCGGCCATCGGGCTAAACCCGTTCAACCACCCCGTCGACTTCAACGAGCTGCGGCTTCCTGACTTGGTCTCCTTCTTCACCTATATCTCAGAGGAGCTGAGCCGTCTCCGCGCGATGGTGGGGGAAGAGCTGGACAAGGAGGGGTTGCGGGCTACCGTCGCCGTTGCCGGGCGAATCCTCTCAGGGCTCCGTCACCGGAATCCATTCGTGCCATTGGACGCCGTCTTTGACGAGATGGCTCCCGTCGACCAGGAGCGGGCTCTACGGGCCATTGCACCCTACATAACCAATGTCGCGTGTCTCGAGAAGCAGAGGGACTTCGGTGGTGTTTAGGCGTCCTCTGCATGGGCATGTCCATGTCTCGGCACAAAATGACCGTTGGATCAAAATCAGACGGTGCAGATCAATCACTGTAGCACAAAGCATGTGGGTGTGTTTTCTTGCATTCTCATCTCAATATAGTTGTTCCCTCTTCGTGTATTTGTGTTAACCTACTAGTGTCGACTCATGCACCCTTCATGCACTCTGCCAAACACCCAAAAGTGGGTCAAGAAGGGAACTTTTGCTCCCATCCCGTGCACCGTTCATACACCCTGCCTAACACCGAGTCGTCGTGCTTCATATGGCTCATGTTTCGTGGAGTACTGTAGCACCATACTCTCCGTGCGTTGTAGACCTAGTTTTGTTAACATTGATCTCACCGTTCATTCTCGACCGGACAGTCGAAAAAGCGGTACTATGTTACATTACTGTTCATATAGTTGACATGCGCACAACATCATTTGTTATCGTCATATCTTACTACACTAGCAACAAGATTATGTAGTACTGACGTATGAACCAATGCACATTCCTAGTAGTAGGAGCACTGTGTATGTTCATGTGGCTACCATGTTTCGCGGTCCTCCATCATAAGAGTGGAAACGCTTGTTGTAATCATATTTTTTCCAGAAAAAACAGTGGACTCGCTCTACCATGTGGATACTCCTCGACGGTTGTCGGGAACTTTGCTACTCACTTTCACCGACGTGTGGGACAACCATCATCAGGGTCCACCATACATGCACTAAATTACTTCGTAGTAGAGTGCCCAACTGCACGGTAGACTTCCCCGATCGAAGCGTCGCAGTAATGCCCAATGAGCCGTCAAATCACAAAACCCCCTCCTTTCCAGCAGTAAGTTGGACGGACGAAGCAACGATCATTTCACTCTTCTCTCTCAGCTTCCTCTCTACCCAACCCTCGCTTCTCCCTCATCTTGTTCCTCATTTCTTCAAGAAAACCCCATCCTTCTTCTGCCATTGTTCTTATCTCCCAAAGAAGGAAAGGTGAGCACATCAATGATGCTGATTCTGGCCAAGGCCCGGTCTTGCAACCCTGAGACTGATCCTATAACTCCCTCTCTGTTCTTCTTTTGGGTTTGTGATTATGGTTTCTTTTCTTTTATTTCTATTTGACAGTTTCTTGATGGACGCTAGAGCACCGGCCGAAGTGGTGTCTATGGCTCTGGCAAAAACCGTCGAGGCTCATGGTACGAAGAAGCGCAAGCACCCTGCAGAGACTACCACAGACAAGCTCAAAGCCATCGCCCTGTCCAAGCCCCCCTCTGTGGGATCCCTCATTAAGCAAGTCCAGGTAATATCTCTTCTTGACGATCTTTTTCTCAATCTTGATCGTGTTTTTTCATCTAACACGCAGTACTAGTACTAGTAGCACCACTTTCTGGGTGATCTTGCATGTGATTTTTGTGTGCCAAATGGCGGTTCTAAATTCCTCTTTTGACCAAAACATGCGAGAGGTTGACACTGATTTCTTATAGATTACTTTCAACTACTTTATGTACATCAATGCTACCTTTGAAGAGGGTATATTTGCATCAATAACTTGTGTTATGGATATTGCAAGTAATCCCTCTTCTCTCATACCTTTGAAGACATGTTCTAGTGTCTTTGTTCACTCATTTCAGTGCGTATATGTAGTCATATATGGAGTAAAATATCGAAAATCATCTTATATTTCTGAACGGAGGTAGTAATAAAATATTTTGTTTCTGTTTGAATTAGAACCAGGTCCGCGGTGGAGATGAAGTTCTCAAAGTCATGCCATGTGAACTGGAAGACCTGAGGATGAGTTCTGCTGCTAAACTATCAAGCTGTTGTGTCCTTGTTGCCACGTCTCCTAAACTAGTGTTTTCCTGTAGCATTGTTGTCAGGCATGTTCTCGAGGTTGTACCTGAACACAAAAATTTCCTGGTTGTGCCTTCGATTACGAAGGGTGTGGTTCTTGTAAAGCTTCCCGACAAATCTGATGCGGCCTATGTTCATCGTCTTGTTTATGAGTGGAAAGACCACTCTGTTAGGTTCTCCAAGGTTTAGGAGATGGTGATGGTGCCGGTAGACATCTCTCACGAAGTCCATGGCCTAGTCAGTTATGCGGGGTTCATCCCGTAGGTCGGTGGCAAGAAATAGTCTGCAGAGTTTAATTAGTGCAACTTTGCTTGTCCGTAGTAAGTACTATTGTTCAGTACTTGATTTGTGTTTGTGAACCCTGTATTGTTTAGTACTGCCGCTTTTGGTGTGTGGTGAGGCCTGAGAATAGTCTATGTTAATGTCTGTCCACTCAATTTAGTCTATATATTTTGAAGTATCTAGATCATATTTTTGTGAGGACGGTTTATCAATTATGGTTACACTCCAATATATGTATGCATTGCAGGGTTTATCGCACCCACCAAGATTTCTAGTCCCATGGATGTTTGGTCCATACGATTTGTCACGACCTTTGGACAGTCCTGCTTGTGGGAGTAGGTGGGGGCCCTGCATGCCACGTGTAGTTGGACAACCAATCTTTTGTTTAGTACTTCAATATAGTGATTTCCTGGTAAGGATTCACTCGTGTCACATCAAGTAAATCTTATTAATTTACTGTCTAAATCTTATTGATTCAATGTATTGTTTTCTTTCTTTTGCTACAATTTTACGATGCAGGTTTTGCCATGTGACATTCATCATAGAATAAATCATTTGGTTTGCTCTATGATGGATATTTTTGCAGGTTTCACTTATTATGTCGTGTCAGTAACGAAGGTGAAAGTGCTAGTTATCGACTAGAGGGGGGTGAATAGGCGATTTTTTATGAATGTCTTCAAAACATGGAAGTTTCGAAGACAAACAATAGAAATGAACCTATTAACATGCAGCGAAAGGTAGACTACACTAGGCAAGCCATAGTCAAGTATTCAATGAAGTGAAAGCACGAAGACTATTAGCAGCTAGGCAGTAAGGATCAGGATGGAAGATAGTATTAAGCCAATCAGGACAAGTAGTCACACAGTGAAGTCAAACAGATAATGCAAGCAGTCAATGACTTCACGAAGACAAGCTGTATGTAAAAGAGAAAGAAGAGATAGAACCAGTTGCTTGGTGAAGACAAAGGATTTGTTGGACCAGTTCCAGTTGCTGTGACAACTGTACGTCTGGTTAGGGAGGCTGAGATTCAACTCAGAAGACCGTGTCTTCACCTTATTCCCCTTGAGCTAAGGACACCCAGTCCTCGCCCAATCACTCTGGTAAGTCTTCAAGGTAGACTTCCAAACCTTCACAGACTTCGTTCACCGGCGATCCACAATGACTCTTGGATGCTTAGAATGCGACGCCTAATCGACTGGAGGATTCACAGTCCTCAAGTGTAACAAGTCTTCATATCACACAGACAGAAAGACTTCAGTGATGCCTAACACTCTTTGGCTCTGGGTGTTTAGGGCTTTGTCCTCGCAAGGATTTCTCTCTCAAAGGCTTCGGAGGTGGGTTGCTCTCAAACGACAAAAGCCATGCACTAACTCTGAGCAGCCACCAATTTATGGTGTAGGGGGTGGGCTATTTATAGCCACTAGGCAACCTGACCTGATTTGTCTGAAATGACCCTGGGTCACTAAGGAACTGACACATGTTCCAACGGTCAGATTTCAAACACACGCGGCAGCTTGACTTGGGCTACAAGTAAAGCTGACTCATCCAGCTTTGGATAAGATTTGCTCTCATTGTCTTCGCTCGAAGACTTAGGATTTGGTTGAGCATCACTTTAGTCACTCTGACTTTGTTCACTTGGACCTCACTTAACAGTACGGTGGTTCCTATGACTCAACAAAGAAGAAAATGAAACTGCGAAACAACTATGTCTTCGTGCTCCAAAGACTTCATGCGATGTCTTCTCATGTCATAGTCTTCAATGTGAATATCTTCACATACTACCATTATCTTCAATGTCTTCACACATTTTTAGGGGTCATCTTCGGTAGGTAAACCGAATCAATGAGGGACTACTACCTATGTTATCCTGCAATTCTCACAAACACATTAGTCCCTCAACCAGGTTTGTCGTCAATACTCCAAAACCAACTAGGGGTGGCACTAGATGCACTACAATCTCCCCCTTTTTGGTGATTGATGACAAATTGGTTGAAGTTTTCAATGGGGATAAAAGTATGTGAAATTGTAAAGGATTGAGGTATTGTCTTTGTAAGTAGCAAAAGGCCCCCCCTGAAGATGTGCATATAAGTATTTTGCTTTCGAATGCAAATGCACATGGCAGGTTGTACTTGTGGAGATCCTCTTCAACTTATGAAGACAATTCATCATGCATGAAGAGATATAACGAAGATAATGACATGCATAATGAAAAATGGACGTCTGCAAAATGACTTCGTGCGGAATTTATCGTCGCACATGCGGAATTTATCATCGCATCACATAGTTGACAGAAAAGGTAGCAGACGACCATCAACTTTAAGTGTTACAACTCAAAGAACTAAATGTAGCAAAAGCGAGAGTTGTAAGCACTTGACAAATGTAGCAAAAGTATAGCAACCACCCATATGGACCCGCTTGAAGACTATCAACTCATATGCTTCTCCCCCTTTTGTCAGTAATGACCAAAAAGGAAGACATAGAGCTTTCTACTCATTCCCATGAGGAGTAGGCGAAGCAGCAGGGTCGTCGTTGAGGTTTGGTGGTGCAGAAGAACTTGGTGCAGTGTCGATACGCGCCGAAGTTGGAGGTGGTGAAGTAGCATCATCTTGGTCATCAATGACTCTGGCATTAACAGTCGCAACTGAGGAGGAATAGTCAGAGTCTTTGAGTGAGGGAGTCCGACGCAAGTGAGCATTCCTTGGAGGAGTTGAGTCAAACTTGAATCTTTCGGTGAAGCCATCGTCTTGAAGATTAGCTTCAGCACTGAGCAATGTCAAGCTCTTCCACGACAGGCGACAGGTTTCATGAGTGACAAATGCATTCTTGGTGGCAAGGTTGCGAATGCGATTAACATCCACCAAGAGGATCTGCATCTGACGCTTGAGCCAGTCATGATGCTTATCCTGTTTTTGATGCAGGGCGACGAGAAGCTCTCGGTCATTGAGAACATGAGATCGCTTCCGAGGCCTTTGGGCAATTGTCCTTTCAGTGGCTTCAGTTTGGGCACGAGGGGCAAGTGTATTGCCAGCCAAAGGATAAACACGGGTGATGGCCTAAAATCCTTCAATGGGTTGGGTGAAACTTTGACGATCAACGTTGTGAAGATAAATTGGCTCCTTGGCAGGCTCTGGGCATATGGCTTCGACAGACAGATCAACCTCTGGCAAGAATATGAGATGATTGCGCGCAGAAGGCTGGTAGTTGATAGCAGAGTGAAGCTTGATGAGGCGCATTACCCAGGGAGCATAGAACTTCAGACCAAATATATCGGAGCCAGATGTAGCCAATTGCCTGATGAAGAAGTCTTGAGCATTGAAACTGGTGCCATTGAAGATATAGAAAACCAATGTCTTCATTGCTCCTTCAAGCTTCACCGCAGGAGAATGTCCTTTGACAGGCCAGAGAGTTTGCCTGATAATGTGATAAATAGTGTGGGGCAGATACTCTAGGTCTTCAACAAAGAACTCCTTTGGATATTCAGCGTCTTGGGGCAGTGGCTTCATCATGCTCAGCATTTGGCTCATGTTGGGCTCTGGCTTGTAAAACATGCTCTCCAAGGCATTGCGGTGAAGCTGACAACCTGGTTCATAGTGTTCACAAGGAGTGGGCAGGGCAGTAAGCTCAATGATGTCTTGGGCTTTGGCTTCATGGTGTACCTCGCCTGTCATACACTCAAGGATCCAAGTCGTCGGATCCCTGTTGTAGCCATGAATGTGGAGGGTAGCATAGAATTGTAGCAGAAGCTCTTCATTCCAATGCTCTTTATCAGTCACAAAGTTCAAGAGACCAGCATCATGGAAACTGTCAAGAGCTTCTTCTAAGCAGGGCAATCCAGCAATAGCTTCACTGTCTAGACGCGTATGGGGAAAGATGCGTCCTTGATCACAGAGAACACAGGAATAGTAACTACGCTGCTGATAGCTCCAGAACCGATCAGACAAAATTCTTGGCTTGGAGCAGGGGTTCTTGTCACTATCAAATAAAGTGTTATGCGCAATGAAGCCATTTGCATTGAAAGATCCTGGTGAAGTTGAAGTACCTGGAAACCTTGGCAGCCTTGGCTTTGGCTTCTGGACCTGAGGCCTGTGCTCCACATGATAGTCAAATTGAGGTCCAGGAGCAGGCAGAGGAAATAGAATGGGCCAGCGGACAGTAACAAGCTGACCACGATCATATGCTTGCTCAATGGTGTGAGGTCTTGGAGGTGGTACAGGAGAAGATGCATTGTCTTCGAGCTGCGGATTTGCTTCAGGTGCAGTATTGGCTTCAGGTGCATCCACTTCTGGCACCACATTAGCTTCAGGCGCCACATTAGCTTTGGCCATGACAACGTCATTGGCTTTAGTAGTGTTGTGGGTGGCCGCCTCTGTGTTTTCAACCTCCACTTGACTAGCTGGAGGGTCGGGCACAAACTCGTTCTCCTCGAGAACAACTTTAGGGTTGGACGGGGGTGTAGAAACACGATCTTCTTCTTCTCTTGGTTCTTCTTGTTCATCGGCTGATGCAGCCGGAATGTCTTCTGCGGCTTTTGCTTCAAACTCAGAGACGTTCACAGTTGGAGTGGCATCAGGGAACACTTGTCGTGCCACTGAGTTATGTTGCTCTTCTCCTTCTGGAACGCTTGACAGAGTGACTTGTGGCCTTGGTCCTTTGCGAAGCTTGCGGAGTGCGGGCAACGCCTTTGGAGAGTGAGTCGGCTGGACCACAAAGTCATCATCTTCAGGCACCTGAGTGGTGGCTTGAGGTGGGGGAGTACTTGGGGATGCTTGACAGGGGGAGTCTTGAGGGCGATCAGCCCATGAATCATCCTAAGCAATTGGCGTCAGAGGACGACCAATGCTGATGAGCTCGCTATTCGTGAGAACAGGCGATGATACCATGTTGTGCTCGATCTGAGGAAGGACTTCATCATCTTCTACATTGTCTTGGGGACCAATGTCTTCAGCTGCGGTGGGGTCGACAGCTGGATCTTCTTCGGCTTCAGGAGCCTCTGTGGTAGCAGGCTCGTGAACAATTAACTGGCACTCTTGGTGTTCGGACGCAGGACGAGCAACTGAGATTGGCTCGACGACAAGGGGCTCCGTGGGAGTAGCCCGATCTTTCTTCTTGATTTTTCTCTTCTTGGTCGGTGGAGCATCGTCAGTGGTGTTCTTGGTCTTGCGCTTTCGGGCTTCGGCTTCAGCTGCCCTTGTTTTCTTGAGTTCTGAAGCAGCTGTGGGGACCTTAGGCTTCGAGCCTGTCATACTTGCAGGGAAGACAATGCGAGGTTCTTCCTGCCTTGATGCTTCAGCTTGGGCCACAGCAGGCTTCTTCTTATTCTTGGCAGCCATTCTGGGGTTGATGCCAGGGCGCCCCAGAGCCGTGCGCTTTTCTGCTTCATTGTGAGCTTGAACACTTTTCTCTGCAAAATACTTCATTCTCTCTTGAACCTTTTGCTTCCTGGCGTTTTTGGTGAAACTGCTCCTTGAGCTCATGCAGCGTCTACTTGAAGCTTTGAACATCAGCCACGCTGAGGTTAGCCATATTCTTCTTGAACTGAGCCTTCTCATAATCAATCTTGTTCTTCAGTTCAACAATCTTCTAAGCCAGAGCTAGCTTAGTAGCAATGGCACCGTGGAAAGAGACACTGATGCCAATTGGAAGCTCAAGGTCATTGAGGTTGATGCTGGGGTTTTCAAACCATTCATCAATGAAGTTATTTAAGATATCCACATCAAACAGGGGTAGATCATTGAAGATCTCCGCCTCTTCCTTGCTCTTTATCAGCAGCTCAAGAGAGTCATTGCTAAGATCGTCGTCACTTGACAAATCAATGGCTTCATTCTCGTTCCTTAGAACGGCAGCTGGGGTCAGTGCTTGACCGGAAATCTGGACGGGTTTCTTCTTCTTCTCAGTCTTGGAGATGCGAGAGAGATCTTTAGACTGCACACTGGCTTCAGGAGGTGCAGTGGCTAGAGGCTTCGCACGCGAAGCTTTTGGTGCAGTGGAGGACTTTGAAGCCTTTGGTTTCTTCTGCTTACGAGGCTTGGGAGGAGCAGGCACTTCATTAGAATCAGCGTCATCTGCTGAGTGCTCCACGGCGGCCCCATGAACAAAAATGTGAGTGAGGAGACTGTTGAGGTTGTAGAAAGGCCCGATGATATTGGGTTCGGCATCACGGGTGCCATTGACACGAGGAGCAGATGGACCCGGGTTGAAGTCTAGACCAAGGTCCTTCTTGCTCTTCTTTGCAGACTCTTTGGCAAACTGGAAGTTGTGCTTAAAGAGATTGTCTTCATGACACCATAACAGAGAGGATGGGTCGGCATTAGCAGGCTGAGGTCCACGGACCATGCAATGGTAAAAGCCTTGAGCAATGGCTTCGGACTTGGACTTGGGCTGAAGACCTTTGTATATAATATCTCCCCAGGGGCCCTTGATGGCATTCTTTTCAGCATATTCGTCAGTGACAAATTTGTACTTGAACCATTCCTCTACCCAATGTCTTTGAATCCATTGGATTCGGTTCTTGCGTTCCTCATAGGTCTCTTCAGGATCTGACTTGTATAGCTCATAGAGATCTGGCGGCAGGTCCTTAGCTGTGTTCCCATGGCGCTGTATGCCGCCCTTCCTGATTGATTTCTCTGTTGCCATGAAGTTCAGACTGAATGGCTTCAGAACTTGCAAAGGCTTCCGTCTGCTGGTCAGACAGGAACTGGCTTTGGGAGAATTGATGTGACGCTGTAAGAACTCTGCAAATGAATGCAGACCATGAGAACCAAGGGATTCTCCCACGGACATGTACCTGTGACAGCATTAGAGATGCGAGGGGAGGGGAAGAGGTCATATGCATTCTCAGAAGATTTTGAAGATAAATCAGTTTAGAAGATATTGACCTCATGACGCGAAGACATTCACTTATATGTTGATAGTGATTTGTACGAATCTAAGAATAGGTACAAGTGAGGAATCTAACTACTTTGTGAAGCATAAGTGAATATACTAGGCATGTTATGAGATGCAGAACAGGATAGATCCAAATTTGTAGGGACAGAAACCACTTGTGGTTGAAAAGGATGAATCTATCAGATCAAAAGGACCGTAAAAAGAGATTTTATTTAACACACAAAGAACTGCTAGACGGAGTAGAAGATGAGTCCGAGCAGTTCGATCTTCCATGCCCTAACTTGGCGACGGAGGACACCTACGGCGGCGGCGGAGAAGATGATGTCCGCGGCCGGCATGAGGACGGTGTCGGTGTCAAAACCGGCGGAACTCGGGTAGGGGGTCCCGAACTGTGCGTCTAGGCCGGATGGTAATAGGAGGCAAGGGACACGAAGTTTTACCCAGGTTCGGGCCCTCTTGATGGAGGTAAAACCCTACATCCTGCTTGATTAATATTGATGATATGGGTAGTACAAGAGTAGATCTACCACGAGATCAGAGAGGCTAAACCCTAGAAGCTAGCCTACGGTATGATTGTATGTTGTGATTGTTGTCCTACGGACTAAAACCCTTTGGTTTATATAGACACCGGAGAGGGTTAGGGTTAGACAAGGTCGGTTACAAAGGAGGAGATATCCATATACGTATTGCCTAGCTTGCCTTCCACGCCAAGTAGAGTCCCATCCGGACACGAGACGAAGTCTTCAATCTTGTATCTTCATAGTCTAACCGTCCGGCCAATGGAGATAGTCCGGCTGTCCGGAGACCCCCTAATCCAGGACTCCCACAGTAGCCCCTGAACCAGGCTTCAATGACGATGAGTCCGGCGTGCAGTATTGTCTTCGGCATTGCAAGGCGGGTTCCTTCTCCGAATACGTCACAGAAGAATTTGAATACGAGGATAGTGTCCGACCCTGCAAAATAAATTCCACATTTCACCATAGAGAGAATAATGTTTTCGCAGATCTAATCCGCTAGCTTGTTTTGGCAACATGACGCTACGTCATGGCCCTGTGATTATTCGAACCGTTTCCTTTAACCAACCCCGCACATAACGCGAGGCAGTTTTTCGACATGTCTTGTCAAAGCAGAGATCGTGTCCCCTTATTACGGGATTCTCATCAATACAGGCGTGGGTAACCCAACCGCGCCATCAATTATGGCGCTTGGGGGATAAGCGAGTTTTACCAGGCAAGTGGGGACGCTTGTCCGCCCATATAAAGGGATAAGGATTCACCTTTCTATCCACGCCTTCTTCCTCCTCTGCTCAATCCGCTCCCGCACACTCGAGCTCTAGCGCCCAAGTCCTCACTTCCATCTCAACCTTCTCCAACCATGTCCGGAGCGGGAGGCAAGTGGATGGTCTCCTCCGTCATGGAGGGAGACGTCAAGAAACTGAGGAGAGCCGGATACCTGCCCGACGACATCGCGCACTGGCTCCCAGATGAGGGGCAACTCATCCCCACCCCCGAGCCCCATGAGAGGGTGGTATTCCTCACCCATTTCCTCCGCGGACTGGGATTCCCTCTCCATCCCTTTGTCCAGGGGCTCATGTTCTATTACGGCCTAGTTTTCTACGATCTGGCCCCGAACTTCATCCTCAACATCTCGGCGTTTATCGTCGTGTGCGAGGCCTTTCTCCGCGTCAAGCCCCACTTCAGCCTATGGCTGAAGACCTTCAATGTCAAGCCAAAGGTAGTGAGAGGCCGCCAAGCGGAGTGCGGAGGCGCCATGGTGGGCAAGATGCCCAACATCACATGGCTCGAGGGCACCTTCGTGGATACCATAAAGGGGTGGCAATCGGGGTGGTTCTATATCACTGAGCTGCGCGACCCCGCATGGGTAGCGGCCCCCGAGTTCCGATCTGGCATCCCCATGTGGCTCACCTCCTGGAAAAAGAAGGGCCTGTCCTAGGGTAATTCAAAAGAGCTGACCGGACTCCAGTAATGTATTCAAAACATGGTGGACAAGAAGCTCAAGCTCGTCAACATAGTCCAGGTTATGCTCGTCCGCCGGATACTCCCGTGCCAACAACGGGAGTTCACTTTGTGGGAGTTCAACCCGGCGCAACACCGAACTCTGAACAGGCTCTTCGACACGACTCATGAAGATGCCTGGAGGGTGCTGTTCAAGGGCACCGCGGTCCCTCCCCCCATTACTGAGGATCGCGGATTCAGTGCGAAGCGCCAAGCCAGTGCGGTAAGCTGTTTTACCTTTTACAGGATACTTGTTTTCTATATAGATTGACTCTATGCGGGATCTAAACCCCCGTAATTTTGACAGGACTGGCAGAAGATGGCCGGACAGATCGACTGTCTGGCTCCCTTGCCCGAAGGCCCCGCAGACGCTCTTCTGATGAAGATGCTGACTCCGGCCCCTTATAAGGTGCCAGAGAAGACCAAGAAGGCCAAGGGAGCTCGAAAGAGTTCCCAACGCCAGGCGTCGTCGGACTCACCGTCCGATGACTCTGCGGCGCACTCTTCCCCTGAAGACGAGGAAGAGGAAGAAGAGGCTCCCCCACTGACTGGGGAGACAAGAAAAGGAAGGCCGCCCCAACTGGGGAGGCCGGAGAGTCCAAGAAAGGAAGGACGCTCCTTCCGGACAGCTCCACCGCCGCCGACGAAAGTGAAGACGAGTGGTTGCCTAGGGCCAAGCCCTAGGGGAGATTGTAAGTATTCAGATACCAAAGTAACCCATAGGATTCTTTTGTCGCATTGCTTTCCCTAATCGCCGAACATAATTACACAGGCCGCCATGAGCCAACATCGAGGTATCATCGGACGGCTCCCTGGGTTTGTCGGACATGGATAGCGATCCAGCCCCGACTGCCACCTCCCCTCATCATGCCGACGACGCCGAGGTGTTGTCCCAAGAGGCACCGGGTCGAGGGGAGACAGTCCTGGAGGCGCCTCAAGGCGACCTTCCGGACTCCGGGAGCAGAGGGGACGGGGCCCCTGAGAGCTCCGAGTTCGGCCCTCGGCCGAACACCGCGCCGGAACCTCCAGCGGTTCCGAGCTCGGGCAGGCTGTCTCCTTCTAAGAGGGGTGAGACGCCTGTGCCGGTGACCTTTGTCCATGCAGAGGCGCCGGACAATATGTTGGAAGCGCTTCGCAGCGCTTCCATCAAGGAGGAGCACCGCACTATCATGAGTGCGGTGATCCAGAAGGTTCAGTCCGCCAAGAGCGGATTGACTGAAGCATGTGCTAGCCTTCTAACAGGCTTCGAGGTAAGTGTTTTAAAATGTAATAGAAATGTTACCGCATAGACAGTAGCCCCTGATGCTTTGTTCAGTGTTCACAAAGAAAAGCCAAACAGAGGATCAAATAATATCACAGGAGTCTAATATAAGTATGTCCATATGCATATGCAGGCTTCGCTGCTGGCGTCCACCGCACTAACTGCGGAGGTCGCCGTACTAAAGGAGGCCCTCGAGGGGTCTCGGAAAGAGCTCGGCCTTGCTAAGAGGCAGCTCGAGGAGAACAAGGGTAAGTAATACCCCGTCTATAGATGAGAAAAAGGACGCGATTGCTAAATGACAGGATCATTGTATGTTTGCCAGGGGCCACGACCGAGGTGGCGACCCTAAAGCAAGCGCTGTCCCAGGCCGAGGAGAAAGCGGCCTAGGAGTGCATCGAGCGAGAGAGGCATGAGGCTCGGGTGGGCGAGGTGCAGCAAGAGCTCCAGGCTCTCGTGACAAAGCACGAGGCGTTGGAGCTTGACTTGAAGACGCGAGAGTCTGAGCTTGCCACGGCCCGTGAGAGCGCGAAGAGTGCCAAGGCCGAGGCCCAGAAGGCCCTTCAGGAGATCGACGCGATGAAGAAGATAGTGGCGGGTAAGGCTTTCTATATGCAAAACAAGTATGTAAAAGTATATTATCAATTACTAACCCAGATCCGGAGCTCTTCGGGAGCATTCGTAGATTTGCCCCGCAGTGTGTCCGATGCTGCACGATTTTACCAGGCCGAGGACGGGAGCTCGACGGAGAAGCTATTTTGGTCTCAATATGCTGAGGCCGAACATCTAGTGCCAATGAGCGGCCAGCTGAAGCAGATGGCCGAGCTACATAAGGTGGCCGATCAGGCCATGAAGGGCTTCCTAGTCCGGCTGTGGCCTGGCGATGCCCTTCCGAACAGCTTCTTCGGCCTGGTGAGGCGGCTTGTGGATGCCTGCCCATGGTTGGAGGTCGCCAAGCGATCCATCTGCACTGAAGGTGCACGCCGGGCCTTCGCCCGCGTAAAAACGCAGTGGGTCAAGCTAGACGCCGTGAAGCTGATCAAGGAGGGGCCGCCGGAGGGCAAGGAGCAGCGCCACCCCGAGATGTACTACGAGGGTGTTCTGCCGGGCGCCCGTCTTATCGCGGATGAGTGTTCGCAAAATGTAATATTTGAATGAGACTTGCTCGTTTTGTCCTGTATGTATGAAAACTTGTATCGTATTCGCTATGCAATGCTTGTGTGAATTTAAAATATTACCTTCTGTTTGGTAGTTTATCCAATCTGAGAGATGGCTAGTCCTCGGCTTCTGCCCCCATGCCACAAGTGCTGGGGTGTTCGGGATAAACCTGAGCACTCTTTTTCCCATGTTTGGGTCCTTCGAGGGAGGTTCTCAGCACAACGAACAAGGCAACTGGACTAATAATGCTTTATCACTCTCACTTAGCCATAGAATTCTATAATTTTAAATTTTGGCGAAGCCCCCGGTATTCGGAAGGCCGAATTCAGGGCGCGATACACGCTTGTAAGCCGGACGGAGCCGGCCCCTCGTCCTAAGCGGCATAAGTCTTTAGGGACTCGAAAAACCTCGCCGAACAGCGACTAGTCTCTCGCCTTATCATGACAGTCGGTTTTAGCTTTCTCTACTGAGGTGCTCGGCCCAGCAGAACCGGGGCACAATCGCAGTAGTTCTCCTAGCGCTACCTTAGCCGATAGAGTGGAACGTAAGGTACCAAAACATAGGAGCCGGGCAAACCCAACATTTGACCAAAGACATGATTCGGAGCTGATGCATATAATGCTATAAGTTCGGGGTGCCGCACTTGTGAAAGTGTTCGGACTTTTCACACCATATCGTGGGTACATAAGCCCCTGGTGCATTGGCCGTACCAGAGTGTACGGTTGCAAGGCGTCGTTAATGAACACATAGATATATATATATATAACAAAAATGCAATAATAGTCGTAATGTCATGTATTGTATATTGAAAAATTGCATTAAAGCAGAGTGATACAGATAGTGCAATAAGCAAAAGAGTAGGACTATGCCCCTTCCAAGGGCGAGCTGAGGAATGATATGAAATCTGTAATCCACCTGGGAATTCCGTAGTTGTCTGCCTCCTTGGTTGCTGTATCATGTGTTTGGCAGTAGAGCGGCCGGACAGTGTTTCCAGAGATTAAAGTCCTGAAAGAAGAAGAAAAATAACCCAACAGGAAGCCCCCAGTGCGGTTTAGGCCGCGTTTTGGGGCGTGTCGCAGTTGTGCCCCCCCTCCCCACCTGTGCCCATGGTATTTTTAATGTGTAATTATGTACGCGCGGCACGAATATTGCCGTTGGGCTGGGGTTGGGGTGGCCGCCGTATTGCTACATGAGCTCAGATCGCGCCAGGCGGTCTGTTTGCTGATTGCCCCGAGCGCGCTTGAAGGTGTCCGGGCTTTGAAACGCCGAACTAGTAGATTGCCTTGAGAGGCTTCTTTGCGCTTCTGCTGCAAGGGCCGCGATGTGCTCCTCTGTTCGGAGAGAGCGCTTTGTGTTTCATTGACTGTAATAACTCCGCGAGGTCCTGGCATCTTGAGCTTGAGGTATGCATAATGTGGTACCGCATTGAATCTAGCAAATGCGGTTTGTCCGAGCAGCGCGTGATAACCACTGCGGAATGGGACTATGTCGAAGATTAACTCTTCGCTTTGGAAGTTATCCGGAGATCCGAAGACCACTTCCAGTGTAATTGAGCCTATGCAATGGGCCTCTACGCCTGGAATGATGCCCTTAAAGGTCGTTTTTGTGGGTTTGATCCTTGAGGGGTCTATACCCATTTTGCACACTGTGTCCTCATAAAGCAGGTTCAGGCTGTTGCCGCCGTCCATAAGGACTCGAGTGAGGTGAAATCCGTCGATGATTGGGTCTAGGACCAGTGCGGCGAATCCGCCGTGACGGATACTAGTGGGGTGGTCCCTGCGATCGAATGTGATCGGACAGGAGGACCAAGGGTTGAACTTTGGGGCGACTGGCTCCAATGCATATACGTCCCTGAGCGCACGCTTCCGCTCCCTCTTGGGGATGTGGGTTGCGTATATCATGTTCACCGTCCGCACTTGCAGGGGAAACCTCTTCTGTCCTCCAGTGTGCGGCTGCCGGGGTTCTTCCTCGTCATCGCTATGCGGCCCCTTGTCCTTGTTTTCGGCAATTAACTTGCCGGCCTGCTTGAACACCCAATAATCCATGTTGGTGTGATTGGCTGGCTTGTCTGGGGTGCCGTGTATTTGACACGAGCAATCGAGTATACAGTCCAAGCTGGACGGACCCGGCGCACTTTGTTTGAATGGCTTTTTCCGCTGACCAGGTTTAGAGCCTTTGAATCTGGCATTGACTGTCGTATCCTCAGTACTTTCGCCGTTAATGCGACGCTTATGCTTGTTGCGATGTGACCTGCTATTGCCGTCCTTGGTATCTGAGGTACCATGGTTCTTTGATATGTTATTACTGCGAGCCAACCAGCTATCTTCTCCCGCACAAAAGCGGGTCATGAGCGTCGTGAGGGCTGCCATAGATTTCGGCTTTTCCTGACCAAGGTGCCGGGCTAGCCACTCGTCTCGGATGTTGTGCTTGAAAGCCGCTAAGGCCTCCGCATCCGGATAGTCGACGATTTGATTTTTCTTTGTAAGGAACTGAGTCCAGAATTGCCTGGCCGACTCTTCTGGCTGCTGAATTATGTGGCTCAAGTCATCGGCGTCTGGTGGTCGCACATAAGTGCCCTGAAAGTTGTCGAGGAATGCGGCTTCCAGATCTTCCCAACAGCTAATGGAGTCCGCTGGCAAGCTATTGAGCCAATGCCACGTTGGTCCTTTGAGTTTTAGTGGGAGGTACTTGATGGCATGTAGGTCATCACCGCGGGCCATGTGGATGTGGAGGAGGAAGTCCTCAATCCATACCGCGGGGTCTGTAGTATCGTTGTATGATTCAATGTTTACAGGTTTGAAACCTTCTGGGAATTGATGTTCCATTACTTCGTCTGTGAAGCATAAGGGGTGTGTGGCGCCTCTGTATTGGGCTATATCGCAACGCAACTCGAATGGGTCCTGCCCGCTGTGTTCAGCCCGACCGGATTTGCTTTTACTGTATCCGGCGTGACGTTTATCATCTCATAGAGTGGTGCGCCCTCGCGATCCGCAGATCGATCTTGAATGCTTTGCTTTGTCCTCCAATATGTCTCACAGGTCTGGCATATCTCCCCATGCCTTTTTATTTGAATGGCGTTGGGGTGGAGGCTGAGTTTTTGGCTGGAATGCCTCTCTATCGCGGCCACGAGGTGGCCGATCAGCCATTTCATACGCTTCTTCCTCCAGCCGGGGAAGTAACCTGCGCCTTGGATAACTCTTGGAGGGACGCTCGAGTTTATATTGCTCGGCCTCGAGGACTTCAGTCCATTTGTCAGCTAGCAGATCTTGGTCAGCTTGAAGCTGCTGCTGCTTTTTCTTCAGGCTATTTGTCGTGGCCATAAGCCTGCGCTTGAAGCGCTCTTGTTCGACGGGATCCTCTGGTACAGCGAATTCATTGTCGCCGAGGCTTTCCTCGTCTTCGGAGGGGGGCATGTAATTGCCATCCTCCTCCTCTCTGTCAGCCGCTCTCTCAAGAGAGCTGGCTCCTTCATCCTCCTGCTCTAAATCTTGCTGGAGGGGATTGTTGTTGTCTTTGGCGCTATCCGGAGTGTTATTATCTCCTAGGCCGGTATCACCACTTTTGCTTTGGCGGGACTTAGAGCGACGCCGCTGACGTCGGCGCTTAGGTTGCTTCTTGGAGGGGTCATCCTCCGTTATCTCGTCGCCATTGCCTTCATTGGGTGTATCCACCATGTATATGTCATACGACGAGGTGGTTGTCCAATGCCCTGTAGGTGCTGGTTCATGTTCGTCTCCTACATCGTCGTCCATACCGTCGATGTCTTCGGAGTCGAAGTCGAGCATGTCGGTTAAATTATCGACAATGGCTACAAAGTGGGTGGTGGGTGGGCATCGAATTTCTTCGTCGTCCGCATCCCAATCATGTTGGCCATAATCCGGCCAGGGCTCTCCTGACAAAGAGAGAGACCTTAGTGAATTCAGAATGTCACTGAAGGGCGAGTGCTGAAAGATATCTGCGGTGGTGAACTCCATGATCGGCGCCCAATCGGATTCGATTGGCAGGGGCGCGGATGGTTCAGGGTCCGGAAGAGAGTCCGACATCTTGGAGTCACGGGCCGTGCAGAGGATTATGCTGGTGTTTGGCAAGATCGCCTTCAAGACTACAGCCCCTGAGGCGGTGTCTAGCCACCCGTCCTCGATTAGCGCAGTTGGCTCCGAGCTAAGGGTCGGAGCTGATGCGGGCGCGGCCTCTGGAGTACCGTCCGGTGGCAGAGCTAGGTCATACCCATCGCGACAGTGCGGCGCGCCCGGCTGTGGCTCGAATCCGTCGAAGATCAAGTCCCCACGGATGTTGGCCGTGTAATTCAAGCTTCCAAATCTGACCTGATGGCCAGGGCGTAGCTTTCGATCTGCTCCAGATGGCCAAGCGAATTAGCCCACAGTGCAAAGCCGCCGAACACAAAGATCTGTCCCGGGAGAAAAGTCTCACCCTGGACCGCATCGCTATTGATGATAGTAGGAGCCATCAAGACTAACGGCGACGACACAGAGGAACTCTCAATGAAAGCACCAATGTCGGTGTCAAAACCGGCGGATCTCGGGTAGGGGGTCCCGAACTGTGCGTCTAGGCCGGATGGTAACAGGAGGCAAGGGACACGAAGTTTTGCCCAGGTTCGGGCCCTCTTGATGGAGGTAAAACCCTACGTTCTGCTTGATTAATATTGATGATATGGGTGTTACAATAGTAGATCTACCACGAGATCAGAGAGGCTAAACCCTAGAAGCTAGCCTACGGTATGATTGTATGTTGTGATTGTTGTCCTACGGACTAAAACCCTTCGGTTTATATAGACACCGGAGAGGGTTAGGGTTACACAAGGTTGGTTACAAAGGAGGAGATATCCATATACGTATTGCCTAGCTTGCCTTCCACGCCAAGTAGAGTCCCATCCAGACACGAGATGAAGTCTTCAATCTTGTATCTTCATAGTCTAATAGTCCGGCCAATGGAGATAGTCCGGCTGTCCGGAGACCCCCTAATCCAGGACTCCGACAGACAGCGTCGATGAGGTCGCGGCAGCTAAGCACTTCGTCGCCGGCGTCATCGAGAGCTAGCAGTGGTGCTAGGGTTTGTGCAACAAGGAGAGGTGGAAGAAGAGATAATGACTAGGGTGTGGTGTGTATTTATAAGGACAGGGACGACACATCATTATTACGCAGGTGCCCCTGGCGGTTCACATCTAAGGGACACGTGGCATGCATGCAACACCTTAGAAGTTGTTCCATGTTCCCACGCACGCCTGGATTGTCGGGTGGTCGTTCCCGCTTCTCCGGGTTTCAGGCAAAAAGGATTGAGCATTAAAACATATTTAATGTTTGTCTCTGTATCTTCTGCTGACAAGGACACAGAGAAGACATTCGACGGTTTCAATAGAATACATATGATTTGGATAGATAGATTTGAGAAGGGATCATAGAGAGGTTAGGGTCCGATCACATTCACTTAGTTCAAAAGATTCAAATGAGAAGACATAGCTATAAGTGAATGGTGTAGAGGACAAAACACTAACATATGTAAGTATCAGAATAAGACCAAATCAATATTGTGAAGATAAACATGAAGTCATGTCAATATTGAAGACAAACTGAATGCGAAGACTTTGCAAATGTAACGCCAACAGAAAACACTCCAAACAAAAGCTTGGTGGTGGCATTACCCACCGTATAGGATGTACTAGACCCAGACACGGCGCACAATTATCGTGGCGCTCCGAAGTCAAATTCCGCATTAATGTATTCACACTTAGATTGTAAGTCTTCATTAATTGAAGATATACGTTACTTCGTGTGTTGCACATCTAAGTCATCAACATGCATAAGTGCTAGGATGTGTGCCTAATCACAGGACATTTGAGGATTCCAAGATATTTATCTCACACCGAAACTTGCAAAACCTTTTCTCATCCAAGGGCTTTGTGAAGATATCTGCCAGTTGCTCTTCAGTGTTGATGTGAATGATATCAATATCTTCCTTCATGACATGATCTCTAAGAAAGTGATGACGAATTTCAATGTGCTTTGTCTTCGAGTGCTAAACTGGGTTGTTGGCAATCTTGATGGCGCTTTCATTGTCGCGGTAGAGTGGTACTTGCTTCAGATGGATACCATAGTCTTTGAGTGTTTGCTTCATCCATAGAAGCTGAGCGCAGCAAGATCCAGCAGCAATGTATTCAGATTCAGCAGTGGAGAGAGATACACAGTTCTGCTTCTTCGAAGACCAACAAACAAGTGATCGTCCCAGAAAGTGACATGTGCCTGATGTAGACTTGCGATCCACCTTGTCACCAGCATAATCAGCATCCAAGAATCCAACTAGATCAAACGCTGAGCCCTTTGGATACCATAATCCTAGTGTTGGGGTGTAAGCCAAATATCGAAGAATTCGCTTCACAGCTAAGTGATGCAATTCCTTTGGTGCCGCTTGCAATCGGGCACACATGCAAACACTAAGCATGATATCTGGCCTAGATGCACATAAATAAAGTAAAGAAGCAATCATGGAGCGATATACCTTTTGATCGAACTCTTTACCATTGGCGTCAGGACCTAGATGACTTTTGGTTGGCATTAGCGTCGTGTAACCTTTGTAGTCTTGCATTCCAAACTTCTTCAGGCAGCCTTTGAGGTATTTCTCTTGAGATATGAAGATGCCGTTGCTTTGCTGACGTATTTGAAGACCAAGGAATAACTTCATCTCACCCATCATGGACATCCGATATTGCTCTTGCATCATGTGTCCAAACTCATCACTATATTTTTGATTAGTGCAACTGAAGATAATGTCATCCACATATATTTGGCACACAAACAGTTCACCATCATATGTCTTCGTGAAGAGTGTGGGATCCAGGGAACCAGGTTTGAAGCCTTTTCTCTTCAGGAAGTCTTTGAGTGTGTCATACCAAGCATGAGGGGCTTGTTTGAGGCCATACAGTGCCTTATTGAGCTTGTATACCATATCAGGGTGTTTTGGATCTTCAAAGCCAGGCGGTTGTGCAAGATACACTTCTTCTTCAATCTTGCCATTGAGAAAGGCACTCTTCACATCCATTTGATACAAAAGGATGTTATGATGATTTGCATAGGCTAGTAGTATGTGAATGGCTTCAAGCCTAGCCACGGGAGCAAATGTTTCATCAAAGTCAATCCCCTCAACTTGAGTGTATCCTTGAGCAACTAGACGAGCTGAGGGAGTCCTGGATTAGGGGGTGTTCGGATAGCCGAACTATACCTTTAGCCGAACTCCTGGACTATGAAGATACAAGATTGAAGACTCTATCCCGTGTCCGGAAGCGACTTTCCTTGGCGTGGAAGGCAAGCTTGGCGATACGGATGTTCAGATCTCCTACCATTGTAACCGACTCTATGTAACCCTAACCCTCTCCGATGTCTATATAAACCGGGAGATTTTAGTCCGTAGGACAACATACACATCAACAATCATACCATAGGCTAGCTTCTAGGGTTTAGCCTCTCCGATCTTGTGGTAGATCTACTCTTGTACTACCCATATCATCAAAATTAATCAAGCAGGACGTAGGGTTTTACCTCCATCGAGAGGGCCCGAACCTGGGTAAACTTCGTGTCCCTTGCCTCCTGTTACCATCCGGCCTAGACGCATAGTTCGGGACCCCCTACCCGAGATCCGCCGGTTTTGACACCGACATTGGTGCTTTCATTGAGAGTTCCTCTGTGCCGTCGCCGTCAGGCCCGATGGCTCCTACGATCATCAATGGCGATGCAGTCCAGGGTGAGACCTTCCTCCCCGGACAGATCTTCGTCTTTGGCGGCTTCGCACTGCGGGCCAATTCACTTGGCCATCTGAGCAGATCGAAAGCTACGCCCCTGACCGTCAGGTCAGATTCGGAAATTTAAACTACATAGCTGACATCCGCGGGGACTTGATCTTCGACGGATTTGAACCACCGCTGAGCGCGCCGCACTGTCACGACGAGCATGATCTAGCTCTGCCACCGAACAGTGCCCTGGAGGCCGCACCCGCATCGGCTCCGACCCTTAGTTCGGAGCCAACCGCGCCGATCGAGGATGGGCGGTTAGACGCCACCTCGGGGGCTATGATCCCAACGGCGGTTGAGCCGAACACCAACCCCGTACTCTGCGAGACTCGTGGCTCCACGGAGCCGGATTCTTCTCCGGACTCCAAACCCTCCGCGCCCCTGCCGATCGAATCCGATTGGGCGCCGATCATGGAGTTCACGACCGCGGACGTCTTTCAGCACTCGCCTTTCGGCAATATCCTAAAGTCACTGAAGTCTCTCCCTTTATCAGGAGAGCCCTGGCCGAACTACGGTCTGCAAGGTTGGGGTACGGACGATGAAGAAATTCAAAACCCACCCACCACCCACTTTGTAGCCACTGTCGACGACTTAACTGACATGCTCGACTTCGACTCCGAAGACATCGACGGTATGGACGCCGATGAAGGAGACAATGAAGAACCAGCGCCTGTTGGGCCCTGGAACGCCACCTCGTCATATGACGTATACACAGTGGACGCACCAAAAGATGACAACGAGGAGCGGAAGGACGCACCGAAGGCCTGTTCCCTCAAAAATCAGCCAAAATGGCGACGCAAGCGCCGCCCCAAATCCCGCCTCGACAGAAATAGTGATCACACAGACCCAGCGATGGAGCAGGGCGAACCGCTGCTGGACAACGGCAATCCGGATATTCAAACCGAACAAACAAATCCTATCAGGGATAATGGTCCGGACGACATAACGTCGGACAGGCACCCGGAGCATCAGAATACCCGTGAAAGGCTCGTTGCCACCGCAAGGAGCCTTAAAAAGCAGAAGCGAAGGCTCAAGGCTGCACGAAACAAACTCCAATTCAGATGGAGTAAAATACTTAATACAGCAGCAATGTACGGCGACGATCGCCCCTCAAAGAGCTACCCAAAGCGGAAGTTGCTACCCGAATTCGATGAGGAGGCCTCCAACCCCCCACAACAAAATATCAAAGCAACCACCTGGTCGGATAGACGACACCTCTATCAACACAGAACGGCATACAATGCCGCTCACAATACAACACGCGACCCACGCGAGGGCTCGCACGCAAAGGACGGCGCAACAAGATCCATCTATGGACCACGCAAGCACATCCCAGCATACAATGCAACACAGCAAGCATCAGAACAATGCGGTACACCCAGTTACAGGGGTGCCACACACCCCCTATGTTTCACCGATGAGGTGCTGGACCATGAATTTCCGGAGGGATTCAAGCCCGTAAACATAGAGGCATACAATGGGACAACAGACCCTGGGGTTTGGATCGAGGACTATATCCTTCATATCCATATGGCTCGAGGAGATGATCTCCACACCATCAAATACTTACCCCTCAAGCTCAAAGGGCCAGCTCGTCACTGGCTCAAAGGCCTCCCCGAAAGCTCCATTGGAAGTTGGGAAGAGCTCGAAGACGCCTTTCGGGCAAATTTTCCAGGAACTTATGCCCGACCTCCGGATGCGGACGATTTGAGTCATATAACTCAACAGCCCGGAGAGTCAGCCCGAAAGCTCTGGAACAGGTTTCTCACTAAAAAGAACCAGATTGTCGACTGTCCGGATGCCAAAGCCTTGGCAGCTTTCAAGCATAGCATCCGTGACGAATGGCTCGCCAGACACCTCGGCCAAAATAAGCCGAGAACGATGGCCGCATTAACAAACCTCATGACCCGCTTTTGCGCGGGTGAGGACAGCTGGCTAGCCAGATACAGCACCAGCGACCCGAGCACATTTGAAGTTAGAGATGGAAATGGGAAATCACGGCGCAACAGCAATAGCAAACGTCGGAATAAAGAAGACAGTACGAAGGGCACTGCAGTAAATGCCGGATTCAAAAGCTCCCGGCCAGGTCAAAAGCCACCCACTAAAGGCACCAGGGATGAACCGTCCAGCCTCAACAAAATTCTGGACCAGGTATGTCAGATACATAGTACCCCTAGCAAGCTCGCTAATCATACCCACAGAGAATGTTGGGTCTTCAAGCAGTCCGGCAAGCTCAACGCCGTACACAAGGGGGAGGATACACCGAGTGAAGACGAGGACGAGCCTCCCAAGCAAGACACGGGGGAACAAAAGAAATTCCCACCAGAAGTCAAAACAGTAAACGTACTACACATGATCAAGGGGAAAAACAATGCGGCACCCCTAGGAAAATATACCTAAGTGCCTGTCACCGCGAAGTCCTGCCAATGGTCGCTTTAACCGATCATTTTCGACCATCGCGATTACTCAGCAAGTATATGACACGCAGGATGGGCTGCCTTGGTATTAGACCCAGTAATTGGCGGATATCACTTCACACGAGTCTTGATGGACGGCGGTAGCAGCCTAAACCTAATATACCAGGATACAATCCGCGGGATGGGGTTAGACCCAACACAAATTCGCCATAGCAATACTACCTTTAAAGGAGTAACGCCAGGCCCAGGGGCTCGTTGTACGGGCTCCCTCCTACTACAAGTTATATTCGCCCCGCCCCCCCGATAACTTCCGTAGCGAGCATTTAACCTTCCACATCGCTCCGTTTCAAAGTGGCTATCAAGCACTGCTCGGGCGCGAAGCTTTCGCTCGCTTTAATGCAATACCACACTACGCCTCCCTCACACTCAAGATGCCCGGTCCACGCGGCATCATTTCAGCACATGGAAATATCAAGCGATCTCTGCGCACCGAAGAGAGTGAGGCTGCCTTGGCAGCCACACACTAAAGGCGCCCGGACTAGCTAAAGCGCCCCATAGGTCGTCAAGACCTCAGACACAACTAATCGAGTCCGGCACCGCTACTTATACCGAATAAATGGTCACACCCCTATTTACAAGGGGCTCAACGCGTGCAGACATGTGGCCATTCCTCCTCATCTTGAATTATGCATAGTTTCTTTAATTATGTTTTTGCACGACAACCTTTTTCACTTAAATTCCACTCTTTTACAGACGATCATCGTGCCACACCCGTCCAGGATACGGCACAACGGAGACACAGGCGCAGACGTGCAGCAGGGACCCGCTCCAAGGATTCTTTTTAGATTAAGACCCTGCGTAAACCTTTTTTACTGTCTCTTGTTGATACATATCCACCGTTGAGAAGGATGCTGGCGTCTTGGCATGTGGCCATGCCAGACCAATGCACGTACCTGGACATAAGGGGCTTCTTACGAAGGCCATTATTTAGGTCCGGTTTATACCACAAAGACCGAATACCTTAGGGAGTGTTCGGCGTCGCGAGTTTGGCCCTATATGCATCAGCTCCGAATCATTGTCTTTGGTCAAATGTTGGGTTTGCCTGGCTCCTGTGTTTTGGTGCCTTACGTTCCGTTTTACCGGCTAAGGTAGCACCAGGAGAACTACTGCGATTGTGCCCTGGTTCATCCGGACGAGCACCTCAGTACAGAAAGCCGAAAACTGACTGTCATGATCTAGCGCGAGACTGGTCAACCACTCGATGACCCATGGGAATGTTAGAATTCCTCCGCCTTAACGAAGGGCCGCTTTTCGGCGAGGCATATACGCACCCCGGGATCGGGAGAGTGCGGAGCCACCAGGGGCTATCTAGTAGCCCCACTGTCAAACTCCTATGGCTAAGTGAAAGTGTTAAAGCATTATAGTCCGGTTGCCTCGCTCGCTCCGCTATCACCTCCTTAATAGGACCAAGACGTTGGGTTAAGTGTGAACGCGTGTTTCTGCGAACACCTCCGCATTATATGCGTGGGGGTTGAAGCCGACGACAGCAATCTTTTAGGTTATACACATGTATACATAAACGGCCGCCCAGGAGGCATCACATTACTTTCAGGCAAAAGTATAAAAGTAGCCTTATGAAAAATTATAAAAGCATTTCGCTTACAATGAGATTACATGTCACTCAAACATAATATTTTTTGAGCACTGGGTCTCTATCAAACGAGCACCCTCAAGAACTTCCTCAAAGTAGTGCTCAGCAGCCCTTCGACCTATGGCCGAATCCTGCGCTGCAACAGTGGTAGCATCCATCTCTTCCCAGCATGCTTTAGCACGGGAAAAGGCCATTCATGCGCCTTCTATGCACGCCGACCTCTTCATCGCATTTATGCGCGGCACCACGTCAAGGAACTGCTGCACCAAGCTGAAATAGCTGCTCGGTTTTGACCTTCCCGGCCATAGCTGATCCACAACCGACCTCATGGAGAGTCAGGACAACCTATTCAGTTCGGCCCATTCGGCTAATTGGTCCGTCAATGAAAGTGGATGCTCGGGTGAAAGGAATTGTTTCCAAAACAGCTGGTCTACTTCACGGTCCGTCTGACTCTGGAAGTATTTGGCCGCATCGGCAGCGCTCGCCGCCAAATCCATATACACATCCTCCGAACTCCACAGCCGATCCAGAGGGGCATACCGTGGATCTCCGAACTTCCTCTGCAGCATAAAGGATTTCCCGGCTACAATATCCCCGGCTTCCCGCAGCTCCTCCTTCTTTGCCCTCATAGCAGAACGGAGGTCTTTTCCCGTTGCAGCAGCCTTCTCAAGGTCCGATGCCTTCGCCTGGTTTTCCTTTTCAAGAGCCCGGCAATGGTCGACGGCGGCTTTTAATTCTACGGCCATATTGGCCATCTTATCCCAGCTCTCGCCATGCGCGGCCTTCTCGGCTCGCAACTCTTCGGCCGCCTTCAAAGCAGCCGCATTACCCAATCTTGCTTGTTCCTTGGCTCGGGCAAGTTCCGCCTGCAAGGCTTCAACAGTGACAGCTCCATCTGCAGTAATAACATGTTAAATATACTAGCTTCATGCTGCTCTTACTATGCAGCGTTTACCAGATAATAACACCTACCCTGCGCCTCGTCAAGCCTTTTGTTAACAAGCTCGATGTCGGCGTCTGCCGCATCCAACTGCCATTTTAAATGGGCAAACTCGCTAGTCCGGCTAGCCACCGGAGCTTCCATCACCTGCTCATAAAAGCAGTATGGTTACTACCTGGGATTATGATCCTCTAATCATCGTCGTTCCCAACGACAACCAGAGTCTCAGGGGCTACTATCTACACAGGGCACACTTAGCATGTGCAGGACTATCATACATTATTTTACGTACCTCAAAACCTGTTAGTAGACTCATAAAAGCTTTATGCAATCTGCTTTCGGTGGACGAGATTCTCTCCATCACCGTATTCATCAGCACACGGTGTTCATCTGAGATGGCCGCTCGCCCCACCAACTCCCTCAGAACATCCGACCGTACACTAGACGGTGCCGGACTCATTTGCCTGCTCTTTTCGGGAGCCGGACACGGGAAGCTTCGGGGGTCGATGGAATTATTTCTGGCCTCTCCAGACCCGGAGAGGCCCTCCGCGACGACACTTCAGAATCGCCCGCTTCCGGAGCGGAGGAGTCCGGAAGAAGATCCCCCGAAGACGAGCTCATCTGAGAGGGGCTAAGGCCCGAACTGCAAAGATATATGCAGTGGTTATTTTCTCAGAAGAAAAGACGGCATATCTGTACTATTAAAGTACTTTGGGTCACTTACGACTCGAGGGAGAATTAATCCCCCCCGGACTTTGTGCAGCAACCGCACCCCCCGGGGTAGGACCCTCTGTGGGAGACTTCTTCTCCCATTTGGAAGCTTCGGCTTCCGAATCCCCAGACGCAATCCTTTTCCTCTTCTGAACATCTTCCTTCATGGAGACGCTCGCTCCCTCGGCTAGAGCGGCCAGCGTTGGGGGCCCGCGACCGCCCGCATTTTCCTTCAAGGGCTCCGGGCAAGGTGCGGTCTGGAGCATCTTTTCCAATATCGGATTTTCCAAACCCTCAGGGAGGGGGGCCGAGCACCGAATCAACTTCGCCTTCGTTAGCCAGTCCTGGTCAAAAAGCCAACTCTCAGAAATAACTTCGCATCAAAGCAGAGGTAGTATGCTCGGTCGGAAGACGCCTTACCTGTTCGGCGGCGCGGTTGCTACTCAGGCCCGCATCCTCGGTGATTTCCGGACACTCCACTTGAGGTCCGAAGAACGACTTGTACATCTCCTCGTGCGTCAGGCCGAGGAAATTTTGAGTGGCGCGCGGTCCCTCGAGATTGAACTCCCACAAGCGAAGAGGCCGGCGTTTGCAAGGCTGGACTTGACGAACCAGCATAACTTGTGTCAACCAAACTGAAATCTCCGTTAAAGAGATCTTGAATGCGGCTTTGCAGTATAGGCACGTCCTTGGCCGGACCACAGCTCAATCCTCTGCTAATCCATGACATCAACGGTGGTGGAGGGCCCGGGCGAAAGACAGGGGCGGCCGCCCACTTGGCACTTCTAGGAGCCGTCATGTAGAACCACTCATGTTGCCATAATTTAGACACCTCTGGAATGGAACCTTTGGGCCATGCAGCTCCCGTCATCTTGTGTATTGAGGCGCCTCCACATTCCGCATGTTGCCCCTCGATCATCTTCGGTTTTACTTCAAAGGTCTTGAGCCATAGGCCAAAGTGAGGGGTAACCCGGAGGAAGGCCTCGCACACAACAATAAATGTCGTGATATGAAGAAAGGAGTCCGGAGCTAGATCATGGAAATCTAGCCTGTAGTAAAAACATCAAGCCCCTGACAAAAGGATCCAATGCAAGGCCTAGACCTTGGAGGAAGTGGGAGACGAACACGATGCTCTTGTTGGGTTCGGGGGAGGGGACGGCCTACCCCCGGGGAGGCAGCCGATGCAGAATCTTGGCGGTCAGATATCTAGCCTCCCTCAACTTTTTGACGTCTTCTTCCGTGACGGAAGAAGGCACCCATCGGCCTTGAAGGCTAGATCCGGACATGACTGAAGGTTCGGAGCACCTGACCTGAACTTTGGGCGTTTGAGCTTGAGGTGGGGGAAGGATTCGATTGAGCACGGGAGGGAAAAATCAAAGGCCTCGTCCCTTTATAAAGAGGGTGGATATCGAGCATCCTCTCCGTGTCCGTTTGGACTTGCCTATGATCTAGGAGTCCTAGAAGCGGTTGGGTTACCTGCGCCCGTATTGATGAGAATCTCAGAATAAGGGGACACGATCTCTGCTTTGACAGGACGTGCCAAGGAAACCGCCTCGCATGACGCGCTGAGGTGGGATAATGAAATGACTCGGATAAAAGCTTGGCCGTGGTGTATTGCACTATGGAATACGTCAGCAGATTAGATTTATGTAAATATTATTCTCTCTATGGCAATATGTGGAAAACTTATTTTGTAGAGCCGGACACTATCTTTGTGTTTAAAATCTTCTATAAAGTACTTGGAGGAGGAACCCGCCTTGCAATGCCGAAGACAATCTGCGGGCCGGACTCGTCATCATTGAAGCCTGGTTCAGGGGCTACTGAGGGAGTCCTGGATTAGGGGGTGTTCGGATAGCCGAACTATACCTTCAGCCGGACTCCTGGACTATGAAGATACAAGATTGAAGACTCCGTCCCATGTCTGGAAGGGACTTTCCTTGGCGTGGAAGGCAAGCTTGGCGATACGGATGTTCAGATCTCCTACCATTGTAACCGACTCTATGTAACCCTAACCCTCTCCGGTGTCTATATAAACCGGGAGGTTTTAGTCTGTAGGACAACATACACATCAACAATCATACCATAGGCTAGCTTCTAGGGTTTAACCTCTCCGATCTCGTGGTAGATCTACTCTTGTACTACCCATATCATCAATATTAATCAAGCAGGACATAGGGTTTTACCTCCATCGATAGGGCCCGAACCTGGGTAAAACTTCGTGTCCCTTGCCTCCTGTTACCATCCGGCCTAGACGCACAGTTTGGGACCCCCTACCCGAGATCCCGCCGGTTTTGACACCGACACGAGCCTTGTTTTTGACAACTTGACCATGCTCATCTTGCTTGTTGCGATATATCCATTTAGTGCCTATGATATTGTGTTTACGAGGATCAGGACGCTTGACCAGTTCCCACACATTGTTCACCTCGAACTGTTGAAGCTCTTCTTGCATTGCTTTAATCCATTCAGGTTCCATGAAGGCTTCAACAACTTTCTTGGGTTTAGATATTGAGACAAATGCAAAGTGCCCACAGAAATTTGCTAGCTATGTTGCTCTTGAATGAGTGAGTAGACCAGGTGCATTGATGCTATCAATTATCTTCTCAATATGTACTTCATTTGCAACACGAGGATGAACTGGATGAAGATTTTGCTCTTGCTGATCATTGTCATCATTAGGAGGATTGTCTTCAGGCTGAGCATTGTCTTCAGGTTGATTAGGTGCAGAAATAATAAGTTCCTCTTCAGCCCGAGCTTCAGACGGTATGATTTCTCCAGTTCCCATAAGCTTGATGGATTCACTAGGTGGAACTTCATCTAGCACATTTGGCAGGTGCTCTCTTTGCGAGCCATTAGTCTCATCGAACCGCACATCCACAGTTTCCACCACTTCATAGTGAAAGAGGTTGAAGACTCTGTAGGAGTGCGAATCCTTTCTATAACCAAGCATAAAACCTTCATGTGCTTTCGGTGCAAATTTTGAAGTGTGATGTGGATCCTTGATCCAGCACCTAGCACCAAATACTCTGAAGTAACTGACATTTGGCTTCTTACCAGAAAGGAGTTCATATGATGTCTTCTTTAGAAGTTTGTGAAGATAAACACGGTTGATGACATGACATGCAGTACCAATAGCTTCAGGCCAGAACTTTCTTGGAGTCTTGTATGCATCAAGCATCATCCGAGCCATCTCAATGAGTGTTCTGTTCTTGCACTCCACGATGCCATTCTGCTGCGGCGTGTACGGAGCTGAGAACTCATGAGTGATGCCCAATGTATCAAGATAAGTGTCGAGGCCGGTGTTGTTGAATTCTGTGCCATTGTCACTTCTGATATGCTTGATCTTGACGCCATAGTTGTTCATGGCACGGTTGGCGAAGCATCTAAAGACATCCTGCACTTCAGCCTTGTAGAGAATTATATGCACCCATGTATATCTTGAATAATCATCAACAATGACGAAGCCATAGAGACAAGTAGTAGTAGTGAGAGTAGAGTAGTGAGTAGGGCCGAGTAGGTCCATGTGTAGCAGTTGGAAGGGTTGAGTTGTTGTCATGATTGTCTTCAAGGGATGCTTGGCCCTCGTCATCTTTCCGGCTTCGTAGGCACCGCATAAGTGATCCTTCTTGAACTTGACGCCCTCAGTGCCTATGATGTGCTTCTTCTTTGCGAGAGTATGCAAGTTCCTCATGCCAGCACGCCCTAGCCTCCGATGCCAGAGCCAGCACTCTGAAGCTTTTGCAAGAAGACATATGGCAAGCTGTGGTCCTGCTGAGAAATCTACCATGTACAAATAATCTTTCTGATACCCTTCAAAGACTAGAGACTTGTCAAATTCCATTAGAACAAGGCAACGATATTTTCCAAATATTACAATCATGTTCAAATCGCAAAGCATTGAGACAGACATTAAGTTGAAGCCAAGGGATTGAACAAGCATCACTTTATCCATGTGCTGATCCTTTGAGATTGCAACTCTACCTAGACCCAATACCTTGCTTTTACCAGTGTCAGCAAATGTGATGTGACTCTTGTCAGATGGACGTAAGGTTGAGTCCATGAGAAGGCTTCGATCACCAGTCATATGATTAGTGCATCCACTATCAATAATCCATTCTGAAGCAGTTGGTGTCATACCCTACAGAGCAGTTAGGGGATAGGCTTCATGAAGATTATTGTGAAGCATAAACATTTGACGAGCAAGTGGATTATGAAAGCTCAAATCCAGGTTAGGACAGATAGGATGCATGGCAAGCGACTTAGGAACAAGATACATAATAAGACCATTTGGGCATTTTATCTTGCGCCCCACAAGATGTTTTAGGTCCCCAGCAATAGCATCTGGCGCATTTGATTTCCGGCTGGAGACCTTTCCCTATAAAAGAGAGTTAAGTCTTCTTAACCACCCACATTTTCAGGGGTGGCTTCGAAGCAATGAGTCTAAGTGCAGCATCTGAGAACTTTGGCTTTGGAACCCTAGCAAATAGTCTTGCAGGAGGTGAATAATACTCATAAGAATAAGAGAGTAGTTCTTGGTCTTATGAACATGGCGGTTTGATGAAACAGGCTCACATTCATAGGCCTGAGTATGGTTTCCCTGCAAAACATTTGTGTTAGGGTGACTCAAGAGAGTCTTGTGTCTGTATGAAGCCTTTGGACCATATGAATCCTTTGGTCTGGGGTTTGTCTTCTTCCCTTGTGGTGTCATGATGACATTCACAGGAAGATTCTCTAGACACCTTTTGGGCACCCATATTTTCTTCATAGGTGGCCCACTCCTGTAGTTAGTACCAATATACCTGGCAAGCACTTCACCATTCTGATTCTTAAACGTTTTATAGTTTGCATCAAAGGATTCATCAATGATAATCGGGTTAGCACAAGTGAAGCCAGATAGGGTGGATGGATCCACTGAAGGTTCCTTTGCAGCAACCCATGTGGTTTTGGGGTACTGCTCAGGCTTCTAGTAAGAACCATCAACATTCATTTTCCTCTCGAACCCAACACCCTCTTTCCTAGGGGTTTGGTTTAGAATCTTATTTTTGAGGACATCACATAGTGTCTGATGCCCTTTGAGACTTTTGTACATCCCTGTCTCAAGCAATGTCTTAACCTAGCATTTTCATCAGCAATAGCAGTGGCATCCTCAGCAAAGGGGTTAGTTACCACATCAACAGTTGAAGATATTGCAACAGTAGAAGCAGTAGAACATTCAGCAACAGAGGTAGCGTTATCACGCTTAAGGCATTTTAGACATGGTGGTTCAAATCCTTCCTGAGCGGGACTGATCTGTTGAGCGCGAAGTGACTCATTTTTCTTTTTGAAGATCTTCATGAACTGCTCTCAATTTATCAAGTTCTTGCTTCCTTTGTGGATAATCATAGGAAAGCTTTTCATGAGTTGTTGAGAGCGTTTCATGACGACTTTCAAGTTCCTCATACTTAACATGAAGATTTTTTATGTCTTCAATTAAGGACTAAGATCGGGTCATTTCCGCGTTCAACAGGTCATCGCTTTTGTCTAACAGTTTTTGAATATGTTCCATAGCTTTATGTTGTTCAGTTGCAATTTTAGCAAGTGTTTTGTAGCTGGGTTTGGATTCACAATCAGAGTCATCTTCACTTGATGTTTGAAAGTAAGCGTCGCGTGAGTTTATCTTGGCACCACGTGCCATGAAGCAGTAGGTGGGAGTGGAGTCGTTCTTGTCGTTAGCATCAGCGTAGGTGACGGAGCCATTGTCTTCAGTGTTGAAGATGGACTTGGCAACATAGGTTGTAGCTAGAGCCAGACTTAGAACGCCAGAGTCGGACTCCTCCTCAGACTCCACCTCCGCCTCCTCAGAAGCAGACTCCTCCTCTGAATCCATCTCCTTGCCAACAAAAGCATGAGCCTTGCCAGATGAGCTCTTCTTGTGTGATGAAGACTTTGATGAAGACTTGGAAGAAAACTTGGAGGATTTCTTCTTCTTGTTGTCATTAGAATCATATTCCTTGCTCTTCTTCTTCTTCTTCTTCTTCTTCTTCTTCTTCTTCTTGTTTTCATTGTCCCACTGTGGACACTCAGAGATGTAGTTACCAGGTTTCTTGCACTTGTGGCATGTTCTCTTCTTGTGGTCATGAGTAGAAGCTTCATCATTCCTTGAGGTGGATCAT
Organism: Triticum dicoccoides; assembly: GCF_002162155.2. Classification (NCBI taxonomy): domain Eukaryota; kingdom Viridiplantae; phylum Streptophyta; class Magnoliopsida; order Poales; family Poaceae; genus Triticum; species Triticum dicoccoides. The sequence goes on along the minus strand of NC_041384.1, from coordinate 518,621,367 downwards.
GAAGACTTTCTGAAGCCTTTCTGCTTGGTGAATTTTTGGAACTTCTTCACAAGCATAGCAAGCTCCTTTCCAATGTCTTCAGAATCACCAGAATTGCAGTCAGACTCTTCTTTAGATGAGGAAGCAGCTTTTGCCTTCAAAGCGCGAGTTCGGCCATAGTTGGGATCGTAGACATCTCTTTTCTCAGAAAGCTGAAACTCATGTGTGTTGAGCCTCTCAAGTATGTCAGATGGATCGAGTGTCTTGAAGTCAGGGCGCTCTTGAATCATTAGGGCTAGGGTGTCAAACGAGCTGTCAAGTGATCTCAGGAGTGTCTTGACGATTTCATGCTTGGTGATCTCAGTGGCGCCGAGAGCATGAAGCTCATTTGTGATGTTAGTGAGGCAATCAAACGTGAGCTGAACATTCTCATTGTCGTTTCTCTTGAAGCGGCTGAAGAGGTTGCGAAGGACACTGATCATTTGATCTCTCTGGGTTGAGACGCCTTCTTTGACCTTAGAGAGCCAGTCCCAGACTAGCTTTGACGTTTCTAGAGCACTCACACGGCCATACTGTCCTTTGGTCAGATGACCACAGATGATGTTCTTGGCAGTAGAATCCAGTTGAATGAACTTCTTGCCATCAGCAGGGGTGACACCTTCACCAGTCTTGGGAGCGCTGTTCTTGACGACATACCATAGATCGACATCAATGCTTCAAAGATGCACGCACATCTTATTCTTCTAGTAGGGGTAATCAGTGCCATCAAAGATAGGGCACGCAGCGGAGACTTTGATTATCCCTGCAGTCGACATAGTTAAAACTCCAGGTGGTTAAACTGAATCACACAGAACAAGGGAGTACCTTGCTCTGATACCAATTGAAAGTGCTAGTTATCGACTAGAGGGGGGGTGAATAGGCGATTTTTATGAACGTCTTCAAAACATGGAAGTTTCAAAGACAAACGATAGAAATGAACCTATTAACATGCAGCGGAAGGTAGACTACACTAGGCAAGCCATAGTCATGTATTTAATGAAGTGAAAGCACGAAGACTATTAGCAGCTAGGCAGTAAGGATCGGGATGGAGGATAGTATGAAGCCAATCAGGACAAGTAGTCACATAGTGAAGTCAAACAGATAATGCAAGCAGTCAATGACTTCACGAAGACAAGCTGTATGCAAAAGAGAAAGAAGAGATAGAACCAATTGCTTGGTGAAGATAAAGGATTTGTTGGACCAGTTCCAGTTGCTATGACAACTGTACGTCTGGTTAGGGAGGCTGAGATTCAACTCAGAAGACCGTGTCTTCACCTTATTCCCCTTGAGCTAAGGACACCCAATCCTTGTCCAATCACTCAGGTAAGTCTTCAAGGTAGACTTCCAAACCTTCACAGACTTCGTTCACCGGCGATCCACAATGACTCTTGGATGCTCAGAACGCGATGCCTAACCGGCTGGAGGATTCACAGTCCTGAAGTGTAACAAGTCTTCAGATCACACAGACAGAAAGACTTCAGTGATGCCTAACACTCTTTGGCTCTGGGTGTTTAAGGCTCTGTCCTCGCAAGGATTTCTCTCTCAAAGGCTTCGGAGGTGGGTTGCTCTCAAACGACAAAAGCCGTGCACTAACTTTGAGCAGCCACCAATTTATGGTGTAGGGGGTGGGCTATTTATAGCCACTAGGCAACCCGACCTGATTTGTCCAAAATGACCCTGGGTCACTAAGGAACTGGCACGTGTTCCAACGGTCAGATTTCAAACACACGCGGCAGCTTGACTTGGGCTACAAGTAAAGCTGACTCATCCAGCTCTGGATAAGATTTGCTCTCATTGTCTTCGCTCGAAGACTTATGATTTGGTTGAGCATCACTTTAGTCACTCTGACTTTGTTCACTTGGACCCCACTTAACAGTACGGTGGTTCCTATGACTTAACAAAGAAGAAAATGAAACTACAAAACAACTATGTCTTCGCGCTCCAAAGACTTCATGCGACGTCTTCTCATGTCATAGTCTTCAATGTGAATATCTTCACATACCACCATTATCTTCAATGTCTTCACACATTTTTAGGGGTCATCTCCGATAGCACTACTACCTGTGTTATCGTGCAATTCTCACAAACACATTAGTCCCTCAACCAGGTTTGTCGTCAATACTCCAAAACCAACTAGGGGTGGAACTAGATGCACTTACAAAAGGCACTGTCCATCACTTATATTACTGGAAAAAATTGGATCAGTCTGTTGTCTGAGTACAAGCTGAATCCCTACAATGATCTGCAGTTTGGTTTAACAAACACGCCACAATTAGTCCTTCTCGCGTTTAAAAGAAATGAAGAAAAAGACTGGATCACGATCACGGAGCCTAGTCAAGTTAGAAAGTTGATCATAGCAGATCAGACACGATCACCGTTGTCTCGCACATCGGTACCACCTTCAGCAATGGATCGAGCACCGGCAATTGCTCTTGCACTGACAGCGGCAGCAGCTCGGTCTGATCCAGCTGAGGATTGGGCACTGACTGTGTCAGCGGATCAGGCTGATCTACCAGAGGATCGGGCATCGACACCGGCACCTGCTCCGACACCGGCACTAGCTCTACAAGGAGCACCATCTCCGGCAGCAGCAGCGGCACTACCAGTCGCACCGGCATGGGCACCAGCAACGGCTTCGGCACCTGCACCAACACTTGCACTTGCATCTGCTCTAGCCCGTGTAGCGGCAATGGAACTAGCAGTTGCACTAGCAACAGACTGGGTTGCAGTTCGCACTTCATATACCAAAGTCCTTACAAAAACTGACATGTCCACCTTCTTGGTAAGCATTGGCCGCCCAAGTGCTTCGTTCTATTTTATTTCCATGTTGTTTCACATGATTCACTGTGTTGATCTAACTATTTGTGTATGTCTTTTTGTTTGCAAACAGAGAATTCCTAGAGCAACGAGGGAGTCGTTCAACAATCTGGGCGACCGTGGCCAAGTTTCTCTTACCATGTGCAGCCTTGGTGTGAATGAACCTGCTCAATATACCATAAGTACAAAGGATGGTCGCATGATGATTGATGCTAAAGGATGGTCAAGGTTCAAATCTAAATCATATCTTGCGGTAGGGGATGATGTCAAAATCAAACTGTCTCGGCAAGGAGAGCTGGTCCAAATCAACTTTGAAATTCTTTAGTAGCAGCACGCAACTGGCGAACTGATCTATCCTCCAAGATATTTTGATGTAATACTCTAGCATGGTGAAACAAGTGTCATGTGTGTATAAGTAGTACGGCAGTATCGTTGATAAAATTGCAACTCTGATTGCTTGTAAGGAACTGTCGTTTGATTTCATTCCAAGAGCTGTCGTGCTTTATTCAATTCTGTGTATTCGCCTTGCGACAACATCTAAAACCAGCGCCGTACCGACCTCTTGCAATATGAAAAGCTCTGAGGTAGAACACATGGGCCCCCCAAACATGCAGGCCCATCGGCCTGTGGCCCAAAGTCCAGAACCATGAGCCTGTCTGAGTATTTCTCAGCTGAACTCCCATAATGCCCGTGCATTGCACGTAACATCAAGATGCATTTGTATGAGTATTTTATCTTGTGAGAGAAAAGGATGAACGAGGGAAGGCCTTATTTGCAAATGTGGAGAGGTGTGTGGGTACCTTTTTGCAAAATTGCCATAGTTTCCTTCCTATCCGTCAGATATAAATCGGACAGCCTATATTGGAAGATGGCAGGCACACCATCATCACCAACTTGTCTATATCGTGTTAGAAAACTCTATTTTTTATAATTATATATGTTATATATATTCCCCTTGATTTTTCATATGTATAAAGTTGTGATATAAAAGATCTTTATATTTCTTTATAGAGGGAGTATCTCTCTGTCAAAAATATATTTATGTGTAACTAGTTACTCCTGTCTTTCTACTTCCTTTCACTGATATGTGGGGCATCCGGCAACGGGGTCCACGTGCCATATGTGCCAGATTAGAGTGCACAACTGCACGGTAGACACACCCCGGTCGTAGCGCCGCAGTAATGCCCAATGAGCCGTCAAATCACAAACCCCCCCCCACCTTTCCAGCTTTAGAAGTAAGCTGGACGGACAAAGTGGCAATATGTCACTAGGCCTGAATCCCCTTCTTCCTCGTCTGCTTGTTCAGAGAAAACCCCTGCTCGGCGATTGCATAGAGTTTTCTCATGGAGAACCTGGTACGAATTCTTCATCCATCCCCGATAAATCCAAGTCCCTTGCTCGCGGGTACTCCTAGGATGGCAGCCGCCGCCGTTGATGCATTTTTCTTCCTACTGAATCTAGTGTGTTTCATTTGCAGTGCCCAAAGTGCGAGGACCCTACAGGTTTCTACGCCCTCGGCGAGATGCCACACTTGTTCCTTCTCATCCTAACACGGGATTTTAAAACACGCACAGTATGTTCCTAGAATCCTCTTTTCTATCCGGGAGGGTGGGGGGTTTTGAACATGTTGTTGACTAATTTGGAAATCTGGATTGTTATATTTCGATAAAAGGTACCAGTACCATGGTCAACACTGACGTGAAGGAGGAAATTATTTCTAGATTTGGATATAGGGAATACATTGTGTTCTCATATTATTTTTCCTGCAGTGCATTCCTTGCTCTACCAGAACACATGTACTCAAGATGCTCGGCCCTGCCATAACTGAATACACCAGTTTAATGGTCACAGTGAAGACAAGCCATGGATATAAGTTTCGAGTTAGGTTCATGAACCAAGAAGATCGCTGCTTTTTTACGGCCGAACTTGGATAAACTTTCTCAAGTGTTACAGACTGAAAGTTGGCGCACGAATGTTGATGGAAATAGCAGAACATGGTCTCATCTTCACTGCGATCTTCCACCCCGACATCGTTCCAATTGTTCATCCATGTTACTTCTTAATCCACATATTCTGTCTAACTGATCACAATTTAACTTTAGAAGTAGCAACGAATCTCTCACAAAGATGCTACTTCTAACTAATATTTTCTTATAATTGGTGGCACATGTAGGTTTTTTAGAGTTAAGCAGGCTACTCATTTGTTATTCTATAAGAACTCGGCTGTTACTCATAGCGCTGAAGTTGACTTGGAAGACATCCATAAGTTCCTACACTTTATTGATCGTCTTGAGGTCCTTGTGGGGCGTTTCAATGGTGGAAGGCCACGTGGGATATGTGTGCCACTGCTGCACTAGTTGAATAGGTCCAACTTTGTTGAGAAACTTATGGTACGATTTGTTATCTATTATATATGTTGTTCATAAACTCTTGCTTATGCACAATTTTACACCTGTGATCTTCTCGAAACAGGAACTGCCTAGGTCTATTTTTCCTATACAGATGCCTGGCCATGGTCGGGTCAGACTTGCGCTTGGTCACAACATGATGTTTATGTCGACCTACTCCATTCCCCTTGGAGGTGAAAAGATACTTATTCATGGGTGGTCTCAAATAATGAAGGCCCGTCCATCTTGGAAAATAGGACATAAGATTATGTTCCTGCTTTTCCACGGCTCTAAAGCGAATATCCTGTTTATTGACCACATTGTGAGATGAAGCCACTTTTAGAAGGTTGTGGATGCGTGGGGTGGCGCATGGGCCTTGTCCTGGGGCTTGGCGTCCTCACCCTTTGGTTAATTGTAGGCAAAGTAGCACTGTTCGAGGCATGCTTTTTATGGTTGAACCTGTATAAGTACTCATACTGCTTTCAGCTATGGTTGTTAAGTGCCCCTGCTGGTTTCAGTTAAGGTTGTTAAGTACTCCTGCTGCTTTTACAGTCTGTCGTGTTTCTTCATTCCTGTCTTCCTCCAGCCGCCAAAACCAAACAAGCGCCAGCGGGGCTGCCTGCTTCTGCCTCCCACGGCTGGCTGCGCCTCAGCGCATGCATCGCCGCCCCACCGTCTCCTAAATTATTAACGCCGACCTCTGAGGCCTCGCCGTCGTCCTTCACGCGCTTTGATGCGCTTGCTGCGGTGCCGCCCTCTCGCATTGTCAACATGGTCAACAAACAAGAGGAATCGGCAGAGGACTGCATGCGGAAAGGATGATAGTAGGGGCCCACCATGTCCATGGCCGGACGCAAGCAAGTTCCTCATTTTTTGTTATATATATATACTCCATTGTCAGTGTATGGAAAAAGAAAATGCTTCCCGCTAGTGGTTTCCTGACATCTGGGACCCACAACATTGTTAGCGTATATAGTCAATAGACAAGAGAACAACACAAGATCGGCTGACACCTGGGACGTAGCTACTCGAGCAGTATTTTTTTGGTTATTGTTGAGACGGGGCAGGGTTTCAACTGGGATGTGGCCCGTCTAGCCCAGGCTTATATTTTATGTTCACCACATGACCAGCCCAGCTATTTTTTGTTTGTGAAAATGAGCTCAGTTTATTTTTTCTGAAGAATACCCAATCCAGGCCTACTTATTTTTCTATGCCCTGATGGGCTGCAACTCTTTCAAGACGCGTGCAAATCTTGAAAATAATATGAAATGGGTTGTAAATATAAAAAACAGATGACAAATTGGCAATTACTTTGTAATTTCAGAATTTTTTCACATTTTCAGATTCCAATTTCACTAGATTTTAACCTAAATCAAATATATATTCAAAGTACTTTAAATCTGGCTCGACATTTCGGTATTAAAAATAGTTTGGAACCCAAAGAAATATGCAAAATTTTGTTTAAATTTTTAACCCTGGCCCTCACCAACAAAAAACGGACTACAATAAATTGCATAAGAAGTTGCAATGAGCTATATATAAATTATTAAAAAAATGGGAATGGTCTGACTTGTGGGCCTATTAAGTTGACACGTATGCAAGATTTTTTTTACTTATTATATACGATAACAAACGATTCTAGTAGATGTAACCGTTGGATGTCAATCCAACGGCCGTCGTGTTTCTTCAATCTCTAATATTCTTGCTCCAGCCGCCAAATCCAGTGCCAGCGGGACCGCCTGCTCCCGCCTCCCGTGGCCAGTTGTGCTGCCACGCAGGCCTCACCGCCCCCTACTACTCCCACCGCTGGCCAGGTCATCCCTCTACTCACCCACATCCCTTCACTACTGTGGCTTCATCGCCTCCGGGTCATTCCCTTCCTGGGTCTCGCCGTCGTCCATCGCGCTAGTGTTCTCGGCACGGCGTGGTCAACGTTGTCAACAAACGACAACATCGGAAGAGGGACATACATGGAGAGGCTGACAGTTGGGACCCACATGGTCCATGGCCGCACGCAAGCAAGTACCTCCTTATTACGCCAAAAAGAATGAATACTCCCGCTGACAGCTCGGACCCACCAGCTATATCTTCGCACGCAAGGAAGTGCCTCCTTATTATGCACAAAAAAATGAATACTCCCCCTCCTAGCTGGGACCCACCATAGTGGGAGGCTAACTTGTGGGCCTACTAAGTTGGCGCGGACGGAGGGCTTTGTCAACTTAGTTAACAAATGATTCTATCACCAGTGACCGTTGGATTGTTAACATCCAACGGTCGTCCTGCTTCTTCAACCTCTCATTTTTCTTGCTCCAACCGTCCAAACCACCGTGTGCTCTTGCCTCCCGTGGCCGACTGTGCTATAGTGGAGGCCTCACCGCCCCCTACTACTCCCACCGCTGGCCAGGCCCTGCGGCGACGACAGCCTCACACCACAGCCGAACCAGTGAACCCTCGTACTCCTCTCCGCATGGGCATCCACTACCGCGTCTTCCCCGGCTCTGCGTCGTTCCCTTCCTAGGCCTCACCGTCGTCCACCGCCTTGGTGCTCTCGACGCGACGTGGTCAATGTGGTCAACGAACGACTTCCATTGGAAGAGTACTGTACGTTGAGAGGCTGACAGCTGGGTCCACGGCCGCATCAAGGAAGTGCCTCCTTATTACGCGCAAAATAATTATTCCTCCACCTGACAGCAGGGACCCACCGGACGGGCCATCGTACTTCGCGAAAAAATGTTTCCCCCTGACTGCTGGGACCCACCAGCTATATCTTGGCACGCAAGGAAGTGCGTCCATATTACAGGCAAAAAAATATTCGCTCCCTGACTGTTGGGACCCACCAGCTACATCTTCGCACGCAGGAAGTGCCTGACAGTCGGGACCCACCTGGTCGAAGCGTACGTAGCGTTGTCATTCCGGTCGCGAACGTGTACGTACATACGATCGGTCTGTCTGCAGGCTGCAGCAATGAACCGTGGTTGTGTAAGGAAGGGCACGTGTCGTAGTAGAGGCGTGCACATAGCATGTACACGTACATATAGCGGCCAGGGTGCAAGAAAGAAAATGCGGCCACGTACATACATACGGGTGGGGTCTCGAACGCCTACTCGCGCATACGTACGGCCAAGGCTCGTGTACATGGCTGGGTTGAAACAAAGAAGCTGCACCGTCGTCGTGTTCATGGGGAGGCAACCGGCTGGGTCAGAACGGAATGCGTCATCATGTTCATCGGGAGCCAACCGGCTTGGATGGAACAGGCGATGGAAATGAGGCCTGGCGTACCGCAGAAGGGAGGAAAACGGCCTTGTGTTCGACCGGCCACGGTGGAAACGGGATCCTGTTCATCAGGAGGGGTCTGGCGTACCGTAAAACGGAGGACACAGACTTCTGTTGGACCTCCTACAGTTGAAGCAGGGTCCTGTTGATCGGGAGGGGTGTGGTGTACCGCAAAACGGAGGAAACAGACTTGTGTTGGAGCGCTACGGTCGAAACGGGGGTCCTGTTCATCGGGAGGGGTGTGGCGTACCGCAAAATGGGACTCCACGAGATATTGTTTATCTCCACCGTCGACCTCCTCCAACCTCCACGGGCTACTGTTCATCCACCGTCGACCTCCTCCAGCCTCCACCCGCGACTGTTCATCCACGGGCTCCTGTTCATCCAGCCTCCACCGGCTACTCTTCAACCAGCCCTCTCCACGGGGTCCTGTTCAACCACCCCTCCATGGGCTACTGTTCATCCAGCCCTCCACCAGCTACTGTTCAACCAGCCCTCCACCGGCTACTGTTCAACCAGCCCTCCACAGGGTCCTGTTCATCCAACCCTCCACGGGGTCCTGTTCATCCACCGGCTCGATCGATCGGGGTACTGTTCATCCAGCGGCAACGACCTCTACTACCACAGGGTCCTATTCATCCAACCCCCCACCGGGAACTGTTCATCCAAACCCCCTCAACAACGCTCACTGTTCATCCAGGGAAGGAGGCAGCAGTGTTCGATCAGCTTCAGTTAGTAGGAGTAGCGAAGGAATCACTCGGGTTCAGTTAACAGCAAGGGATCGATCGATCGCTTGGGTTCAGTAACACGTAGCCTGCAGTGCAATCGCTCAGGTTCAGTTAGAGCCCAACGCCTCGCTCTGGTTTAGTTAGAGCCCAACGCCTCACTCGGGTTCAGTTAGAGCCCAACGCCTCGCACACACGCGCGTACGTATGAGAGAAATGCGCATCGCTCGGCCCCCGACCAATCACCATAACCGGGAACTCCCCGATATTTTCCTCGCCTTCGCTTCTACCACGGTTTTTTCCGTCATGGACGGCCCAAAGAATGTCATGCAGCTGCGTCTCTGGCCCACCCAGGACGAAAAGCCCATTTTCTGTCATGATTTTTTTGTCATAGAAGTAGGACCCCACCACATCTATGATGATACCGGGTTTTCTCACCATTATCGTCATAGAAGTGTCATAAGTATGACAGAAAAAAATTCGTTCGGCCCAAAATGTCACAGATGTGTCTTTTTTTGTAGTGCAAGATAGCATATATTACGGTGGGTGAACAAATTACTGCCGAGCAATTAATAGAAAAGCGCATAGTTATGATGATATCTAGGCATGATCATGAACATAGGCATCACGTACGTGTCAACTAGACCGAAACGATTATGCATCTACTACTATTACTCCACACATCGACCGCTATCCAGCATGCATCTAGAGTATTAAGTTCATAAGAACAGAGTAATGCATTAGGCAAGATGAGATGATGTAGATGGATAAACTCAAGCAATATTATGTAAACCTCATCTTTTTATCCTCGATGGCAACAATACAACACGTGCCTTGCTGCCCCTGCTGTAACTAGGAAAGGACACCGCAAGATTGAACCCAAAGCTAAGCACTTCTCCCATTGCAAGAAAGATCAATCTAGTAGGCCAAACCAAACTGATAATTCGAAGAGACTTGCAAAGATATCAAATCATGCATAGAAGAATTCAGAGAAGAATCAAATATTGTTCATAGATAATCTTAATCATAAACCCACAATTTATCGGATCTCAGCAAACACACCGCAAAAATAATTACATCGAATAGATCTCCAAGAACATCGAGGAGAACTTTATATTGAGATCCAAAGATAGAGAAGAAGCCATCTAGCTAATAACTATGGACCCGAAGGTCTATGGTAAACTACTCACACATCATCGGAGAGGCTATGGTGTTGATGTAGAAGCCCTCCGTGATCGAATCCCCCTCCGGCAGATCGCCGGAAAAGGTCCCCAGATGGGATCTCATGGGTACAGAAGGTTGTGGCAGTGGAAAAGTGGTTTTGTGGCTCTCCTGGATGTTTTCAGGGTATAAGAGTATATATAGGCGAAAGAAGTAGGTTGGTGGAGCTGCGAGGGGCCCACAAGGGTGGGGAGCGTGCCTGGCCCCCCTGGGCGCGCCGCCCTACCTTGTGGCTGCCTCGCTGCTTCCTTGACGTCCACTCCAAGTCTCCTGGATTGCATTTGTTCCAAAAAAGATCCTCGCGGAGGTTTCATTCCATTTGATATTCCTTTTCTGCAAAACACTGAAATAGGCAAAAAAAACAGCAATTTGCACTGGGCCTTCGGTTAATAGGTTAGTCCCAAAGAGAATACAAAATGTGCATAATAAAGCCCATTAAACATCCAAAACAGATAATATAATAGCATGGAACAATAAAAAATTATAGATACATTGGAGACGTATCAAGCATCCCCAAGCTTAATTCTTGCTCGTCCTCGAGTAGGTAAATGATAAAAACAAAATTTTTGATGTGGAATGCTATCTAACATAATTTTCAATGTATTTCTCTTTATTGCAGCATGAATGTTTAGATCCGAAAGATTCTAGACAGAAGTTTAATATTGATGTAAAAATAATAATACTTCAAGCAATGCTAACCAAGCTTTCTTTGGCTATGTTATTTTGATAAGGGGACAATTGCATTTTTACCCCTAGTTGGTTCCTACCCACGGGTTTTGCCCTTACTTTTCGATCTTGCTCAGTTTTGCCCTTACTTTTTCCGTTGAGGTCCCTCGAATGCCCTTTGACCGTTTGGCCAACACTTTGAAAATTCATAACTAATTAATTTGAACTCAGAAAAATGCAAATAAGATATCAAAAAGTTCAGATAAACATTACTTTTATGTGCATATCATTTGCATTCAGGACAACATCACCCTTTAAACTACCTGAGGTAATTAATGTTATTGACATTACTAAAAATAAAAAGGTATAAACAATGTTTTTTTCATGAATAAAAATTACATGCAAATGTAGGTGATGTTTTCTGAACATCCTGATATCTTATTTGCATTTTTCAGAGTTCGTCTCAACTTGTTATGAAGTTTCCAAATAATGATCAAAGTCGTTAGAACATTCTTAACAAGATGATATGAACTCAGATAAATGCAAATAAGATATATGGATGTTCAGAAAACATCACCTACATTTGTATGTAATTTTTATTCATGAAATAAAATATTTTTTATACCTTTTTATTTTTAATAATGTTAATAACATTAATTTACCTCAGGCAGTTTAAAGGGTGCTTTTGTCCTGAATGCAAATGATATGCACATAAAGGTAATGTCTATATGAACATTTTGATATCTTATTTGCATTTTCTGAGTTCGTATGAATTAGTTATGAATTTTCAAAGTGTTGGTCAAACGGTCAAAGGGCATTCAAGGGACCTCAACAGAAAAAGTAAGGGCAAAACTGAGCAAGCTCGAAAAGTAAGGGCAAAACCCGTGGGTAGGAACTAACTAGGGGTAAAAATGCAATTGTCCCCTTATCAAATAACATAGCCAAAGAAATTTTATCCCTACAAAATCATATAGTTTGGCCATGCTTCATTTTCGTCACACAAAATGCTCCCATCATGCACAACCCCGATGACAAGCCAAGCAATTGTTTCATACTTTAGCCTTTTCAAAATCTTTCAACTTTCAGCAATATATGAGCGCGAGCCATGGACATAACACTATGGGTGGAATAGAATATGATGATGGAGGTTGTGTGAGAAGACAAAAAGGGAGAAAGTCTCACATTGACGCGGCTAATCGACGGGCTATGGAGATGCCCATCAATTGATGTCAATGCAAGGAGTAGGGATTGCCATGCAACAGATGCACTAGAGCTATAAATATATGAAAGCTCAACAAAAGAAACTAAGTGGGTGTGCATCCAACTTGCTTGCTCAGAAAGACCTAGGGCATTTTGAGGAAGCCCATTATTGGAATATACAAGACAAGTTCTATAATGAAAAATTCCCAATAGTATATGAAAGTGACAACATAAGAGACTTTCTATCATGAAGATCATGGTGCTACTTTGAAGCACGAGTATGGAAAAAGGATAGTAACATTGCCCCATCCCTCTTTTTCTCTCTTTTTTTCTTTTTTTTCTTTGGGCCTCTTTTTTTATGGCCTTTCTCTTTTTTTTCGAAGAACTTTCCTCACATGGGATAATGCTCTAATAATGAAAATCATCACACTTTTATTTACTTACAACTCAAGAATTACAACTCGATACTTAGAAAAAAATATGACTCTATGTGAATGCCTCCGGCGGTGTACCGGGATATGCAATGAATCAAGAGTGACATGTATGAAAGAATTATGAAGGTGGCTTTGCCACAAATACGATGTCAACTACATGATCATGCAAGGCAATATGACAATTATGGAGCATGTCATAATAAATGGAACGGTGGAAAGTTGCATGGAAATATATCTCAGAATGGCTATGGAAATGCCATAATAGGTAGGTATGGTGGCTGTTTTGAGGAAGATATAAGGAGGCTTATGTGTGATAGAGCATATCATATCACGGGGTTTGGATGCACCGGCGAAGTTTGCACCAACTCTGGAGGTGAGAAAGGGGAATGCACGGTACCGAAGAGGCTAGCAATGATGGAAGGGTGAGAGTGTGTATAATCCATGAACTCAACATTAGTCATACAGAACTCACATACTGATTGCAAAAATCTTCAAGTCATCAAAACTAAGCACTACACGCATGCTCCCACGGGGATAGATTGGTAGGAAAATACAATCGCTCATCCCCGACTGCCACTCATAAGGAAAGCAATCAAAGAATACCCCATGCTTCAAATTTGTCACACAACTTTTACCATACGTGCATGCTACAGGACTTGCCAACTTCAACACAAGTATTTCTCAATTCCACAATTACTCAACTATCACAACTCTAATATTACCATCTTTACATCTCAAAACAACTATAAAGTATCAAGCTTCTCATAACGTTTAATGCACTCTATATGAAAGTTTTTATTATACCCATCTTGGATGCCTATCATATTAGGACTAATTTCATAACCAAAGCAAATTACCATTCTGTTCTAAAAGACTCTCAAAATAATATAAGTGAATCATGAGAGATCAATAATTTCTATAAAATAACACCACCACCGTGCTCTAAAAAGATATAAGTGAAGCACTAGAGCAAAATTATCTAGGTCAAAAGATATAAGTGAAGCACATAGAGTATTCTAATAAATTCCGATTCATGTGTGTCTCTCCCAAAAGGTGTGTACAGCAAGGATGATTGTGGTAAACTAAAAGGCAAAGAATAACCCTCAAGTAAAGTTACCGATAGATGAAGACGAAAGAGGGGATGCCTTCCGGTGCATCCCCAAGCTTAGGCTTTTGGTTGTCCTTGAATTTTACCTTGGGGTGCCTTGGGCATCCCCAAGCTTAGGATTTTGGTTGTCCTTGAATTTTACCTTGTGGTGCCTTGGGCATCCCCAAGCTTAGGCTCTTGCCACTCCTTATTCCGAAATCCATCAAATCTTTACCCAAAAACTTGAAAACTTCACAACACAAAACTCAACAGAAAATCTCATGAGCTCCATTAGTATAAGAAAACAAATCACCACCTTAAGGTATTGTAATAAACTCATTATTTCTTTATTTTGGTGTTAAACCTACTGTATTCCAATTTCTCTATGATTCATACCCCCCGATACTAGCCATAGATTCATCAAAATAAGCAAACAACACACAAAAAACAGAATCTGTCAAAAACAGAACAGTCTGTAGTAATCTGTAGGTTTCGAATACTTCTGCAACTCCAAAACTCCTGATAAATTAGGACGTCCTAAATAATTTTTATATTGATCTACTACAGTTAGAATCAGTATTTTATCGCTCTCTGGTAAAAAATGAAAATTATTCTCGTGAGCGCATACTTTCTGTTTTTTCAGCAAGATAAAATAACAATCATCCAAGAAGAACCTAAAGGCTTTACTTGGCACAAACACAAATTAAAACATAAAAAACACAATCATAACAGAAGATAGATGATTTATTTATTACTAAATAGGAACAAAAATCAAGGAACAAAAATAAAATTGGGTTGCCTCCCAACAAGCGCTATCATTTAACGCCCCTAGCTAGGCATAAAATCAAGAATATATATAGGTATTGTCCTCTTTGGTAAGCAATTCTTCAATTGAACACTTATAGCCCTTAGGAGGTTCTTTATTTTTGCAAATGATCAAACTCCTAGGTAGGAAATCAAGAAATTCACTTGTAGCAAAAGGTTCCTTGACGATATCTAAAAAGTTGGGGTGAACACTTATTGATTTGAGATATTCATTTTTCTTACTAGAAGATTCACCCTTATTCTTAGGAACATAGATAAATTTGGCAACTTTGGTAGGAGGAGGGTTTGAGGTGTTTTTAACGGCAGAAAAAGCGGACCCCAAGTTGGTAATAATAACTTCGAGTTTATCAATTCGAGTGGAATCTTGATCTATCTTTTCATTAACTATGGGTTCCTTTTCCTTAAGATTTTCAGAGTAACTCCTACCTTAGATCCATATTGAGTAATTTGATTGTGGATCTTTTTATCCAAATTTTCAATTAGCTCTATAGTGGTAATTTTATTTTCAATAATATCAAGCCTTTGCATCACATGTTCCAAAGTTAAAATAGTTCCATTGACCAAAAGTGGTGGTGGGCCTAAAAAATCTATCATAGCATTATAAGAATCAAAAGTATGGCTTCCCAAGAAATTCCTTCCGATGATGGTGTCAAGAACATATCTATACCAAGGAGTGATGCCTACGTAAAAATTGCAAAGAAGAACGGAAGTAGATTGCTTTTCAACAGATCTATTTTGAGCATTGAAAATTATATACCAAGCATCTTTTAATTTTTCTCCCTCCCTTTGTTTAAAATTAAGAACTTCATTATCAGGAGTGTTAACAATGATAGGAGAACTAGCCATGAGGGCAAAGTAAACGATCTAACACACAGACACACAAGAGGCAAGCGAAAAGAGATGAATGGAAGAAGGATGAATAAAACGGCAAGGGTGAAGTGGGGGAGAGGAAAATGAGAGGCAAATGGCAAATAATGTAATGTGAGGGATAAGAGTTTGTCATGGGTACTTGGTATGTCTTGACTTGGAAAGGGTGATGCAGCAAAGTATCGTAAGTATTTCCCTCAGTTTTTGAGAACCAAGGTATCAATCCAGTAGGGGACTACACGCAAGTCGCCTAGTACCTGCACAAACAAACAAGAACATCGCAACCAACGTGATAAAGGGGTTGTCAATCCCTTCACGGTCACTTACGAAAGTGAGATCTGATAGAGATAATAAGATAAATATTTTTGGTATTTTTTTGTATAGATTGAAAAGTAATGATTGCAAAATAAACGGCGACAAAAATAGCTAGTTGACGGAAAAATAACATGTAAAGTAGACCTGGGGGCCATAGGTTTCACTAGTGGCTTCTCTCAAGATAGCATATATTACGGTGGGTGAACAAATTACTGTCGAGCAATTGATAGAAAAGCGCATAGTTACGATGATATCTAGGCATGATAATGAACATAGGCATCACGTCCGTGTCAAGTAGACCGAAATGATTCTGCATCTACTACTATTACTCCACACATCAACCGCTATCCATCATGCATCTCGAGTATTAAGTTCATAAGAGAAGAGTAACACATTAGGCAAGATGACATGATGTAGAGGGATAAACTCAAGCAATAAGATATAAAACCCATCTTTTTATCCTCGATGGCAACAATACAATACGTGCCTTGCTGCCCTTGCTGTCACTGGGAAAGGACACCGCAAGATTGAACCCAAAGCTAAGCACTTCTCCCATTGCAAGAAAGATCAATCTAGTAGGCCAAACCAAACTGATAATTCGAAGAGACTTGCAAAGATATCAAATCATGCATAGAAGAATTCAGAGAAGAATCAAATATTGTTCATAGATAATCTTAATCGTAAACCCAAAATTTATCGGATCTCAGCAAACACACCGCAAAAATAATTACATCGAATAGATCTCCAAGAACATCGAGGAGAACTTTATATTGAGATCCAAAGATAGAGAAGAAGCCATCTAGCTAATAACTATGGACCCGAAGGTCTGTGGTAAACTACTCACACATCATCGGAGAGGCTATGGTGTTGATGTAGAAGCCCTCCATGATCGAATCCCCCTCCGGCAGATCGCCGGAAAAGGTCCCCAGATGGGATCTCACGGGTACAGAAGGTTGTGGCAGTGGAAAAGTGGTTTTGTGGCTCTCCTGGATGTTTTCAGGGTATAAGAGTATATATAGGCGAAAGAAGTAGGTCGGTGGAGCTGCGAGGGGCCCACGAGGGTGGGGAGCGTGCCTGGCCCCCCTGGGCGCGCCGCCCTACCTTGTGGCTGCTTCGCTGCTTCCTTGACGTCCACTCCAAGTCTCGTGGATTGCGTTTGTTCCAAAAAAGATCCTCGCGGAGGTTTCATTCCATTTGGATTCCATTTGATATTCCTTTTCTGCAAAACACTGAAATAGGCAAAAAAAATAGCAATTTGCACTGGGCCTTCGGTTAATAGGTTAGTCCCAAAAATAATATAAAAGTGCATAATAAAGCCCATTAAACATCCAAAACAGATAATATAATAGCATGGAACAATCAAAAATTATAGATATGCTGGAGACGTATCATATCTCTACTTGGTGCGGAGTTTTTGGCTAGCAAAGATGGGGGGCAAGCACCACATGTTGAAGGATCTATGACAATATAACTTCTATGTGAATATGAGCAAACATAAACCATTATGTTGTCTTCCTTGTCCAATGTCAACAATTTTGGCATATAATATTTTGATGGGGGCTCACAATCACAAAAGATTTCCAAGATAGTGTATTTGCATGTGAATCTTCTCTTCCCTTATTAATTCTTTCATGAATTGCATCATTGACCAATGCTATGTTTGTCAATATACAATAAAATTTTCTACTTATACTCTTCCTTATGTGATGTCATTGCTTACCATAAGATTAGCATATGATCTTTTTTTATTTATTTCCTTTCTTTTTATTATAACAAGAAAGTAAAGAAAGCAAAACTCAAACTAAACTTTATTATATATCTTGCACACGATTACAAAGATATATCACTACGCAAACTCTGGAAAAGAAAGGATCGAACTAAAGTTTTATTCATCTAAAGCAAAAGATAACTACGGAACGAACTAAGGTAAATAAAGGCAAAAGATAGTGGAGGTGATACGATACCAGGGCACCTCCCACAAGCTTGGCATAAGCCAAGGGGAGTGCCCATACCTGATACTCAATTTTCTTTTGGTAATGAAGAAGGAGGTGGTGGTGGTGAAATAATTCCCAAATATATCCATGAGTGCATCCTTCAAGCCTTGAATCTCATGGAGGGCTTTATGAAGCAACTTAGTGTTTTTCTCCACTTCAGCCATAATATGTTTATTCTCTGCCCCCCAAGAACTTGTTCCTGCATCACTTTCTCTTGGACGAGATATGTCCAAATTGGACGGTATGTGCACAAGAGGGATGATTTCAAACCCATAATTGTGAATCAAACTATGAAAATTGTTATGATGTAACCTGTGTAAAGGCCTCCTTGGTGGGAGTCCTTCGTGCACTTCGGGGCTCTGTCGATTGTTTGATGATCTCATGGCTTGATGCGGATTAGGACGAGTGGAGATGCCAGCCAGTGTGCTTCTCTCAGAAGCCGGAGGGTGAACTCCAAGAGAGTTTCCTTCATCTTCCTCCATGGCAACCTCCTCAACTCCTTCTTCCCTTAGCTCCCCCTGTGGCAACCAAGCATCACCTTCTTCATGATTGGAGAAGGGAAAATCCATGTTACCTGGCCTAACAGATCTAACAGAAAACAACAAGAAACAAAAACAGAAGATTTCTCTGAGATACGGGGATCAATAGGTTCGGGAGGTATATAAAGATTTTTTATCTTGGGAAACAAACAAATGGAAGAAAAATGGAGTCCGGAAGGTACCCGAGGTGGGCACAACCCACCTGGGCGCACCCTGGTGTTTTGTGCCCACCAGGATCACCTTCCTGGTAGTTTCTTATTTTCCTAATTTTTGTTATATTCCAAAACGGACAAAAAATATTTTTGTAGATTTTTTAGAGTCCGTTTACTTACCGTATCACGCACCTCCTCTTTTTCACGATTCTGGAGTGTTTCGGAAGGTTTCTTTTATGTGTTCTTCCGGTGTTATAGTTTGGATAACATTGCTTTCAACATTAATGGGTGTACCTGAGATGTAATGTTTTATTCGTTGCCCATTAACAACCTTCGGGTTAGTACCTTTGACATTATTTATTTTGATAGCTCGAGACCGATAAACCTCCTCGATAACATAGGGTCGTTCCCATTTGGAGAGGAGTTTTCCTGCAAAGAATCTGAAACGAGAGTTGTACAAAAGAAAATATTCTCCAACTTTGAACTCGTGCTTTTGGATTCTTTTATCATGCCAGCTTTTATTTTTTTCCTTAAATAACTTGGCATTTTCATAAGCTTGGGTTCTCCATTCATATAATGAGCTAATATCAAATAACCTCTTTTCACCAGCAGGTTTGAAATCATAGTTGAGTTCTTTAATTACCTAATAAGCTTTATATTCTAACTCAAGAGGCAAATGACAAGCTTTTCCATAAACCATCTTATAAGGAGACATACCCATAGGATTTTATATGCTGTTCTATAAGCCCAAAGTGCATCATCTAATTTCTTAGACCAATTCTCCCGGGACCTATTGATAGTCTTCTGCAAAATTAATTTTATTTCTCTATTGCTAAGTTCAACTTGACCACTAGACTGAGGATGATAGGGTGATGCAATTCTATGGTTAACATCATACTTGGTAAGCATTTTATGAAAAGCACCATGAATAAAGTGTGAACCACCATCAGTCATTAAATATCTAGGGACTCCAAACCTTGGGAAAATAACTTCTTTAAGCATTTTAATAGAGGTGTTGTGATCAACACTACTAGTTGGAATAGCTTCTACCCACTTAGTAACATAATCAACAGCAACCAAAATATGAGTATACCCATTAGAGGAAGGAAAATGTCCCATGTAATCAAATCCCCAAACATGGAATAGTTCAACAGCAAGTGAATAAGACATAGGTATTTCTTGATGCTTATCGATATTACCTATTCTTTGACATTCATCACAAGATAAGACGAACTTACGAGCATCCTTGAAGAGAGTAGGCCAATAAAACCCAGATTGCAATACCTTGTGAGCAGTTCTGTCTCCCGCATGATGTCCTCCATAAGCTTCAGAGTGAAATTTCTGTAGGATTTGTCCCTGTTCATGCTCAGGTACACAATGTCTAATAATACCACCTACTCCTTCTTTATAAAGATGTGGGTCATCCCAGAAGTAATGTCTTAAATCATAGAAGATCTTTTTCTTTTGTTGGTATGTGAAACTAGGTGGTAAATATTTAGCAACAATGTAATTAGCATAGTCAGCATACCAAGTAGTGTTATGAGAAACATTTATTGCAGCTAACTGCTCATCAGGAAAACTATCATCAATAGGTAGTGGGTCATCAAGAATATTTTCCAACCTAGACAAGTTATCAGCCACGGGATTCTCTACTCCTTTTCTATCAGTGGTATGCAAACCAAATTCTTGTAGCAAGAGAACCCAACGAATAAATCTAGGTTTAGCATCTTTCTTTTCCATAAGATATTTTATAGCAGCATGATCAGTGTGAATGATAACTTTAGAGTCAACAATGTAAGATCTAAATTTATCACAAGCAAACACTACTGCTAGAAATTGTTTTTCAGTAGTAGCATAATTTTGTGGTGCACTGTCTAGAGTTTTACTAGCATTATGAATAACATTTAGTTTCTTATCAACTCTTTATCCTAGAACAGCACCAACAGCATAATCACTAGCACCACACATAATTTCAAAAGGCAAGTTCCAATCAGGTGGTTGAACAATAGGTGCAAAAATTAAGGCTTTCTTGAGTGTTTCGAAGGCTTATAAACAACCATCATCAAAAACAAAAGGAATATCCTTTTGCAAAAGATTTGTAAGAGGCCTAGAAATTTTAGAAAAGTCTTTGATAAATCTCCTATAGAAACCAGCATGACCAAGGAAACTACGAATGCCTTTGATATCTTTAGGACATGGCATTTTCTCAATTGCATCAACCTTAGCTTTGCCCACCTCAATACCTCTTTCAGAAATTTTATGGCCCAAAACAATACCTTCATTAACCATAAAGCGGCACTTCTCCCAATTCAAGACAAGATTTGTTTGCTCACATCTCTACAAAACTCGACCAGGATTGCTAAAAAATTATCAAAAGACTTCCCATAAATAGAAAAGTCATCCATGAAAACCTCAAGAATCTTTTCACAAAAGTCAGAGAATATAGCAGTCATACATCTTTGAAAGGTAGTAGGTGCATTGCATAAAACAAAAGGCATACATCTATAAGCATAAGTTCCAAAAGGACAATTAAAAGTGGTCTTTTCTTGATCAGGTTGAGAAACAGGTATTTGTGAAAACCAGAATATCCATCAAGGAAGCAAAAATGTGTGTGCTTAGATAATCTTTCTAGCATTTGATCAATAAAAGGCAAAGGGTAATGATCTTTTCTAGTTGCTTTGTTTAATTTTCTAAAATCAATTACCATTCTATAGCATGTAACACTTCTTTGTGGAATGAGTTCATTCTTATCATTAGGAACAACGGTAATACCTCCCTTCTTAGGGACACAATGAGCAAGACTTACCCATCTACTATCAGCTATAGGATAGATTATACTTACTTCCAGAAGTTTTAATATTTCCGTTCTTGCCACTTCTTTCATCTTCGGATTTAACCGACATTGATGATCAACAACGGGTTTAGCATCAGGTTCCATATTAATTTTGTGCTGACATAGAGTGGGACTAATGCCCTTAATATCATCAAGAGTATATCCAATAGCAGCTCGGTGGAGGAGGACCTCCTAGGATTTTAATAGGCAAATTGTGTTTAAGCAGAGCACGTTGTTCAAAGATTTTTTTATCTATTTCATTTCTTTCATGCATATGTAAATCATTCTCATGGTCTAGCAAATATTGTTCTAGAGGATCAGTAGGAGGTACAATAATAGAAGCAAGACCAATTATTTCATCCTTACCAGGCAATTCTTTTTTATGAGGTTTTCTACTAAACTTGGAAAAATTAAACTCATGAGACTCATCACCAAAGCTGACACCGGTAGTTTGTTTCTCATAATATATTTTAGCATTAACGGTGTTCAAGAAAGGTCTACCAAATATAATGGGACAAAAGTCATCTTGTGGGGAACCAAGAACAAGAAATTTAGTTGGATATTTTATTTTCACACACAAGACTTCAACGTCTCTAACAATCCCAATTGGTGATATAGTATCTCTATTGGCAAGCTTAATAGTAACATCTATGTCTTCTATTTCAGTGGGTGCTATGTCATTCATAATTTCTTGATATAAGGTAAAAGGAGCAGCACTCACACTAGCACCTATACATGTTAGATAAACCATGATAACAATGATCTCCTATTTTAACTGAGACAACAAGCATGCCAACAACGGGTCTATGTTTATCTTTTCCATCGGGTTTGGCAATTCTAGCAACTTCATCACAGAAGTAAATAACATGCCCATCTATATTTTCTTCCAGGAGATCCTTAACCATAGCAACACGAGGTTCTACCTTGATTTGTTCAGCTGGTTTAGGTGTTCTAATATAACTTTTATTGACCACAGTTGAAACTTTATCATGTTCCTTCATCCTAACAGGGAAAGGTGGTTTCTCAATATAAGCAGTAGGAACAACTAGATCAACATTATAAATAATAGTTTCATCTTTAGTTATTACCATTTCTTTAATTTCTTCTTTAATTGGTGGGTGATATTTAAACCACTTCTCTTTAGGGAGATCAACATGAGTAGCAAAAGATTCACAAAAGGAGGCTACTATCTCAGAGTCAAGTCCATATTTAGTGCTAAACTTTTGAGAAGCATCTGTATTCATAAAAGATTTAACACAATCAAACTTAAGCTTAATACCTGACTCTTTACCTTCATCGAGTTCCCAATCTTCATAGTTGCGTTTAATTCTTTCTAAGAGGTCCCATTGAAATTCAATAGTCTTCTTCATAAAAGAACCAGCACAAGAAGTATCAAGCATGTATCGATCATTATGAGAAAGCCGAGCATAATAATTCTGGATAATAATTTCTCTTGAGAGCTCATGATTGGGGCATGAATATAACATTGACTTAAGCCTCCCCCAAGCTAGAGCTATATTTTCTCCTTCACGAGTCCAAAAATTATATATATAATTCCGGTCACAATGAACTAGATTCATAGGATATTTTTTTTGGTGAAACTCCAATTTCAATCGATTCCAGTTCCAAGATCCAATATCATCACATAGCCTATATCATGCCAATGCTTTTCCCTTCAAAGATAAAGGGAAAACCTTCTTCTTAACTTCATCTCTAGGTAAACTGATAACCCACAAGTATAGGGAATCATTTGTAGCCTCTTTCGATAAGTAAGAGTGTCGAACCCAACGAGGAGCTAAAGGTAGAACAAATATTCCCTCAAGTTCTATCAACCACTGACACAACTCTACGCATGCTTAACGTTCGCTTTACCTAGAACAATATGAAACTGGAAGTACTTTGTAGGTGTGATAGGAAAGGTTTGCAAGATAATAAAGAGCATGTAAATAAAAACTAGGGGTTGTTTAGATAAAGAAATAACTAAGTTAGTTTTAGTAGAGAGCTTGTTGTCACAAGGAAGTTATTTGCCCCTAGGCAATCGATAACTAGACTAGTAATCATTATTGCAATTTTATATGAGGGAGAGGCATAAGCTAACATACTTTTTATTTTTTGATCATATGCACTTATGATTGGAACTCTAGCAAACATCCGTAACTACTAAAGATCATTAAGGTAAAACCCAACCATAGCATTAAAGTATCAAGTCCCCTTTATTCCCATACGCAAACAACCTACTTAATCGGGTATGTGCTTTTGTTACTCACGCCACCCACCATAAGCAAATCATGAACATATTGCAAACCCTACAGCGGGGATCCCTCACACTTGCACGACACAGAGGGCACCATAGAACATCACCAATAACAAAACATGAAACTCAAACCAATCACGATCATCAATCAACCCATAGGACAAAACGGATCTGCTCAAACATCATAGGATAGCCATACATCATTGGGAAATAATATATAGCGTTGAGCACCATATTCAAGTAGAGATTACAACAGGGAGAAGAGGTGTTACACCGCTGCATAGAGGGGGGAGAGAGTTGGTGATGACGGCGGCGAAGTTGTTGGTGTAGATCGTCGTCACGATGATGGCCCCGACGGCGTTCCGGTGCCACCGGGGGACAGGGGAAGAGAGACCCCCTGAGGGAGTCCTGGATTAGGGGGTGTTCGGATAGCCGGACTATACCTTCAGTCGGACTCCTGGGCTATGAAGATACAAGATTGAAGACTTCGTCCCGTGTCCGGAAGGGACTTTCCTTGGCATGGAAGGCAAGCTTGGCGATATGGATATGCAGATCTCCTACCATTGTAACCGACTTTGTGTAACCCTAACCCTCTCCGGTGTCTATATAACCGGAGGGTTTTAGTCCATAGGACAACATACAGAACAACAATCATACCATAGGCTAGCTTCTAGGGTTTAGCCTCTCCGATCTCGTGGTAGATCTACTCTTGTACTACACATATCATCAATATTAATCAAGCAGGACGTAGGGTTTTACCTGCATCAAGAGGGCCTGAACCTGGGTAAAACTTTGTGTCCCCTGCCTTCTGTTACCATCCGGCCTAGACGCACAGTTCGGGACCCCCTACCCGAGATCCGCCGGTTTTGACACCAACATTGGTGCTTTCATTGAGAGTTCCTCTGTGTCATCGCCGTCAGGCTTGATGGCTCCTACGATCATCAATGGCGATGTAGTCCAGGGTGAGACCTTCCTCCCCGGACAGATCTTCGTCTTCGGCGGCTTCGCACTGCAGGCCAATTCACTTGGCCATCTGGAACAGATCGAAAGCTATGCCCCTGGCCGTCAGGTCAGATTTGGAAGCTTAAACTACACGACTAACATCGCAGGGACTTGATCTTCGACGGATTCCATCCACTGCCGAGCGCACCGCACTGTCACGATGAGCATGATCTAGCTCTGCCGCCGAACAGTGCCCTGGAGGCCGCACCCGCATCGGCTTCGACCCTTAATTCGGAGCCAACTGCGCCGATCGAGGATGGGTGGTTGGACGCCGCCTCGGGGGCTGCGATCCCAATGGCGATCGAGCCAAACACCATCCCCGCACTCTGCGAGACTCATGACTCCAAGGAGCTGGACTCCTCTCCGGACTCCGAACCCTCCGCGCCCCTGCCAATCGAATCCGATTGGGCGCCGATCATGGAGTTTACTGCCGCGGACATCTTTCAGCACTCGCCTTTCGGCGATATTCTGAAGACACTGAAGTCTCTCTCTTTGTCAGGAGAGCCCTGGCCGGACTACAGTCAGCAAGGTTGGGATTCAGACGATGAAGAAATTCAAAGCCCACCCACCACCCACTTTGAAGCCACTGTCGACGACTTAACCGACATGCTCGACTTCGACTCCGAAGACATCGACGGTATGGACGCCGATGAAGGAGACGATGAAGAACCAGCGCCTATCAGGCCCTGGAAAGCCACCTCGTCATATGACATATACATGGTGGACACCCCAAAAGAAGGAGATGGCGATGGAACAGCGGAGGATGACCCCTCCAAGAAACAGCCTAAGCGCCAGCGTCAGCGGCGCCGCTCAAAATCCCGCCAAAACAAATACGGTGATTCCAACATGGTAGATAATAATACTCCGGAAAGTGCCGAAGAAAACCCCCTCCAGCAAGATTTAGCACAGGAGGATGGAGAAACCAGCCCTCATGAGAGAGCGGCAGACAGAGAGGTCGAGGACGATAATTATATGCCTCCCTCTGAAGACGAGGCAAGCCTCAATGACGATGAATTTGTCGTGCCAGAAGATCCCGTCGAGCAAGAGCGTTTTCAACGCAGGCTTATGTCCACGGCAAGAAGCCTCAAGAAAAAACAGCAGCAGCTCAGAGCTGATCAAGATTTGCTAGTCGACAGATGGACTGAAGTCCTTGCGGCCGAAGAGCATAAACTCGAACGCCCCTCCAAGAGCTACCCAAAGCGCAGGTTGCTACCCCGATTAGAGGAGGAAGCACTTAAACCTACATCACATGCACTCGATACGGCCGATCGGCCACCTCGTGGCCGCGACAGAGAGGCCTCTCGGCCCTCCACTCAAGCCGCACCCCGTACCAAGGCACGGGAAAATGCGCCGGACCTGCAAGATATGTTGGAGGACAAGGCAAGGCAAACAAGATCGATCTATGGATCGCGTGGGCGCCCCATGACTCGAGACGGTAACCGTCACGCCGGCCACAAATTTGGTAGGGCCGAACACAGTAGACAAAGTTCATTGGAGCTACGTCGTGATATAGCCCAGTACAGAGGCGCCGCACACCCACTATGCTTCACAGATGAAATAATGGATCATCAAATCCCCGAGGGTTTCAAACCCGTAAACATCGAATCATATGATGGCACAACAGATCCTGCGGTATGGATCGAGGATTATCTCCTTCATATCCACATGGCCCGCGGCGATGATTTCCACGCCATCAAATACCTCCCACTCAAGCTTAAAGGACCAGCTCGGCATTGGCTTAACAGCTTGCCAACAGGATCAATCAGTTGTTGGGAGGACCTGGAAGCCGCATTCCTTGACAATTTCCAGAGCACTTATGTGTGACCCCCAGACGCCGATGACCTAATTCATGTAATTCAGCAGCCAGATGAATCGGCCAGACAATTCTAGACACGGTTCCTAACAAAGAAAAATCAAATAGTCGACTGTCCGGACGCTGAGGCCCTAGAAGCCTTCAAGCACAATATCCATGACTAGTGGCTTTCCCGGCACCTTGGACAGAAAAAGCCGAAGTCTATGGCAGCACTCACGACACTCATGACCCGCTTTTGCGCAGGAGAAGACAGCTAGCTTGCTCGTAGCAACAATATGACCAAGAACCCTGGTAATTCGGATACTAGGGACAGTAGTGGCAGGTCACGTCGCAACAAGCAGAAGCGCCGCATTAACGGTGACAATGCTGAGGATACGGCAGTTGATGTCGGATTCAGAGGCTCTAAATCCAGTCAGTGGAAAAAGCCATTCAAAAGGAATCCTAGGGGCCCGTCCAGTTTGGACCGTATACTCGACCGCTTGTGCCAGATACATGGCACCCCCGAAAAGCCGGCCAATCACACCAACAGGGATTGTTGGGTGTTCAAGCAGGCAAGCAAGTTAAATGCCGAAAATGAAGACAAGGGGCTGCATAGCGATAACGATGAGGAGCCCCGGCCGCCGAACAACAGTGGACAGAAGGGTTTCCCCCCACAAGTGCGGACGGTGAACATGATATACGCAACCCACATCCCCAAAAGGGAGCGGAAGCGCGCGCGTTAATGGACGTATACGCGGTAGAGCCAGTCGCCCCAAAGTTCAACCCATGGTCCTCCTACCCAATCACCTTTGATCGAAGGGACCATCCCACTAGCATCCGTCATGGCGGATTCGCCGCATTGGTTCTAGACCCAATTATTGACGGATTTCATCTCACTAGAGTCCTTATGGACAGCGGCAGTAGCCTGAACCTGCTTTACCAGGATACAGTGCAGAAAATGGGCATAGATCCCTCGAGGATTAAGCCCACCAAAACGACCTTTAAAGGCATAATACCAGGTGTAGAGGCCAACTGTACAGGCTCAGTCACACTTGAAGTGGTCTTCGGATCTCCGGATAATTTCTGAAGCGAGGAGTTAATCTTCGACATAGTCCCATTCCGTAGTGGCTATCATGCACTGCTCGGGCGAACCGCATTCACCAAGTTCAATGCGGTACCGCACTACGCATACCTTAAGCTCAAGATGCCAGGCCCTCGAGGAGTAATTACGGTCAATGGAAACACCCAACGCTCCCTCCGAACGGAGGAGCACATGGCGGCCCTTGCAGCGGAAGTACAAAGCAGCCTCTCCAGGCAGTTCTCTAGTCCGGACATTAAACGACCGGACACCGTCAAGCGCACCTGGAGTAACCTACAACAAGACCGCCTGGCACGATCCGAGCAGGCGTAGCAATGCGGCCCCAACCCCAGCCCTCACAAAAATGCGACACCAATACTTCACGTACATAACTACGCTCTAGAAATACCATGGGTACAGAGGAAGGGGCACCATCACGGCACTCCCGAAACATGGCTTAAACCGCACCAGGGGCTGCCGATTTTTTAATTTTCTCTTACTTTCAGGACTCCACACTTCGGAAGGCCTGTTCGGCAGTTCAATTGCCGCACAAATGATGCAAGAACCAGGGAAGCAGACAAGCCACGCCGCATTACGGAACTCCCAGGTGGTCTCTATCACGAGCAGTATACCTGTTTCGCATACTATTCCGCAGCTTGCCCCTGGAACGGACATGTTACATAGTCCAACCTTTTGCTTATCGCATTATTTGTATCATTCTGCTTTGATCGCAGCCCTCTTTAATAAACAGTGCATAGCTTTTGTCTATTTTTGCATTACTCTTATATATATATATATATATATATATATATATATGTTCCTTAACGACATATTGCACCTGTACACTTTGGTACGGCCTAAATACGCCAGGGGCTTTAGTACCCCTCAATATGGTGTGAGAAGTCTGAACACTTTAACAAGTGCGGCACCCCGAACTTATAGAATTATATGCATCGGCTCCGAATCATGTCTTGGGTCAATAGTTGGGTTTGCCCGGCTCCTATGTTTTGGTGCCTTACGTTCCGCTATATCGGCTAAGGTAGCACTAGGAGAACCGCTGCGATTGTGCCCCAGTTGAGCTGGGTCGAGCACCTCAGTGGAGAAAGCTAAAACTGACTGTCATGATGAAGCGAGAGCTGGTCGCTGTTCGAGAGGTTTTTTGAGTCCCTAACGACTTATGCCGCTTAGAGCGAGGAGCCAGCTCTGTCCAGCCAAGGCGTGGATAGCACCCCGAACTCGGTCTTCTAAATACCAGGGGCTTCGCTGAAATTTAAAATTATAGAATTCTATGGCTAAGTAAGAGTGTTCACGCATTATAGTCTGATTGCCTTGTTCGTTGGGCTGAGCGCCTCCCTCGAAGGACCCAAACATGGGAAAAAGAGCGCTCAGGTTTATCCCCGAACACCCCAGCACTAGCGGCACGGGGGCAGAAGCCGACGACTTGCCATCTCTCAGAATTGATAAACAACCGCACAGAAGGTAATATTTTAAATTCCAACAGCATTGCTTAGCGCATATGAACAAGTTTTTAGTGCACAGGACAAAACGAG
Organism: Triticum dicoccoides; assembly: GCF_002162155.2. Taxonomy (NCBI): domain Eukaryota; kingdom Viridiplantae; phylum Streptophyta; class Magnoliopsida; order Poales; family Poaceae; genus Triticum; species Triticum dicoccoides. Next base: position 518,592,338 of record NC_041384.1, on the reverse strand, counting down.
CAAGTTTCACTCAAAAATTACATCCCTAGAACATTCATCCGCCACAAGGTAGGCACCCTTCAGAACATCCTTATAATAATTCTCGGGCTTGCGATGCTCTTTCCCCGGCGGTGGCCCGTCCTTCACAAGCTTCTCAGCATCCAGCTTGCCCCAGTACACCTTAGCACGGGCAAGGGCCCTACGGGCACCTTCAATGCAGACGGAGCGCTTGATGATGTCGAGCCTTGGACAGGCCTCCACCAGCCGCCACAGCCGAACTATGAGGCCCTTCATGGCCTGTTCGGCTGCCTTGTGGAGCTCGACCAGTTGCTTCAGCTGGTCGCTCAGGGGCACGGGGTGTCCGGCCTCAGCATACTGAGACCAAAACACCTTCCCTGTCGAGCTGCCCTCCTCGGCTCGATAGAATGCGCGGCATCGGACACACTCCGGGGAAGATCTGCGAACGCTCCTGGAGAGCTCCGGATTCGGGTAAGTAACAAGTAACTCACGTTTATGTGTTTGCTTTGCATAAAGAATGCCTTACCCGCCGCTATCTTCTTCACCTCATCCAACTCCTGGAGGGTCTTCTGGGATTCGGCCTTGGCAGACTTGGCATTTTCAATAGCCACCGCGAGCTCGGACGCTCGCGTCTTTGAGTCAAGCTCCAAACTCTCATGTTTTTCCATGAGAGCCTGGAGCTCTTGCCGCACCTTGCCAACCTCGGCCTCATACTTCTTCCGCTTGGTGCACTCCGTGGCCGCCCTCTTCTCGGCCTCGACCAGCGCTTGCTTAAGGGTCGCCACCTCAGATGTGGCCCCTACAATAGCCACGATAATCCTATCATTTTTTGCAATTGCACCTTTATATATATATATATATATATATATATATATATATATATATAAACAAGGAATTTCTTACCTTCATTGTCCTCGAGCTGCTTCTTGGCATGCCCGAGCTCTTGCTTGGACTGCTCGAGGTTCTGCTTTAGCATGTCCACTTCCATAGTCAGTGCGGCGGACGCAAGCAGAGAAGCCTGCATACGCATATTGACTCCTTTTTGTTAGACTCCTGCGAATTTTATTTGATCCTCTATTCGGCTTTTCTTCCCGAACGCCAAATAGAGCATCAGGGGCTACTTTCTATGCGGTAATATTATTTACACATTCTTTACTTACCTCAAAGCCTGTTAAAAGGCTAGTACAAGCTTCAGTCAGTCCGCTCTTGGCGGACTGAACCTTCTAGACCACCGCACTCATAATGGTGGGGTGCTCCTCGTCGATGGAGGCGCCTTGGAGCGCCTCCAACAGATTTCCCGGCACCTCCGGTTGGACAGAGGTCACCGGCATGGTGGGCTTGCTCCTCTTGGAAGGAGGTCCCCCGCTGGACTCTGGAACCTTTGAAGGTTCCGGAGCGGTGTCTGGCCAAGGGTCGGACTTGGAGCCCTGGGGGTTTCATCCCCTTTACTCCTAGAGTCCGGGAGGTCGCCTCGCGGCGCCTCCAGGACCACCTCCTCCCGGCTTGGAACCTATTGGGAAAACACTTCGGTGTCGTCCGTAGGGCAGGGGAGGAAGCCGTTGAAAGCGAGTTCACATCCGACGAGTCCAGTGAGCCGCTCGACGATGCGTCGAGCCGGTCTTTGGGTGGGCTGCATAAACATATTCGACATAAGGGAAAGCTGTGCAATAAATGAATACTATGAATTACTCTGGTATCCAGATACTTATGATTTAGCTAGGGGCTTGGCCCTGGGCGGCCACTCCTCTCCGCCATTGTCGGCGTCGGTGGAGTAGTCCGGAGGAAGGGTTTTCCCCTTCTTGGACCCTCCGGCCTCCCCAGAGAGGGCGGCCTTCCTTTTCTTCTCTCCTCCCGCTGGAGGGGGAGAGGTCTCTTCTTCTTCCTCCTCGTCTTCATGGGAGGAATGCGCCTCGGAACCGTCGGATGATGGATCCGACACCTCCTGGCGCTAGGCACTCTTTCGAGTCCCCGTGGCCTTTTTCGTGGCCTTCTTCTCCGGCACCACATAGGGTGCCGGAACCAGCAGCTTCGCCAAACAAGCGTCCGCTGGGCCTTCGGGCAAAGGAGCCAGACAGTTGATCTGTCCGTACGTCTTCTGCCAATCCTGTCAAAGGTAAGGGAGCTTAGATCCCGCATGGAGTCAAACTATGAAAAACTGATACCCTGTAAAAGTAAAAAACAGCTTACCGCATGTGTCGGCATTCTGGGAATGGGGGTCCCTAGACTTGCCTGCCTGCGGCGTGGCTCAAAGGGGGCCTAGCACGGCCTGTCTTCATCAACACGGACCCAAGACCCTCGCGAGGGGCAAAGCCTCGCGGGGCGGACGACACGGAGCTTCCTCAGGCACGGCCTCATCAGGCTGGCTCGCGAGGAGGCGGAGAAATCAAGGCGGGGTACCTCACGAGGCGCCCGTCATGCAGGCCATGACGACCAAGGGTGCCAGGCGGGCGCCAGCCCGCGCAGTGTCCTTCTTTCCTCTTTGGTGCAAAGGGAGCAAGCGTACGCGAGAGCATCAAGCAAAGGCACCCGTTTCGGTGCAACGAGACCAAGACCAGTTCAACGGCAGGGAAGAAGTCATTGTGGAGCCCAGGCCAGCGTCACCACCAGAGCCTTTGGTAGGCGAGGACCAACTTTAGTCAGGATAAGTGTACCAGATCCCTCCAAAATGGCCAATTGTTGGCGCCCTTCCCGCTCAATATTTGGGAAGAGGCCCAGGGCCTTTGCCTATAAATAGGACTAGCCACCCACAGAAGAGGAGGAAAATAGGAGAGAGGATCGAGAAGAGAGAGAGAGAGAGAAGGGTGACTGAACTCCTCCTAGCAGTTCGTCGCCCCAGCCAAGAACAGACCCTCGCGAGGCTGTTCTTCCTTGTATTGCTCATCATCATTAGCCCAAGAGGCAATCCACCACACCACACACTGGAGTAGGGTATTACACCACAACGGTGGCCCGAACCAGTATAAACCCTATGTCTCTTGTGCTGTTCTTTCCATAGCTTAGATCTTAGCGAGGCGGAGGGGTGCAGGTAGGTATAAGGCGAAATCTTCGTGCGCACCCCAGTGTTCGAACCTCAAGGGTCTGCCGGAACCCGAAATCCGACATTTGGCGCACCAGGTAGGGGTGCGCGGAATCCACCTTCTACCGCTTCGTGTCCCATCGCGTCGTCATCACCATGTCCGGCGACTAGGCGGGCAACCCAGATCCATGGGCGGCGTGGCCCGCCCGCGCAAAGCCGCTCGCCTCAGGCGACCCTGCGCCCTAGGCAGCTCACGGTCCGCAGGGCGCTGCGGGCCGCGGGCAACGCGGACAGGCTTCAACAGTTCTCACACCGCGGCAGGCGCGGTCGGCAGCAAGGGCCTCCAATCACGTCGCGACCACGACACCGTACACCCGCCGGGAGCAGGCGGACTCGAGGGCCGCGCTCACGGTGGCCCGAGAGCTGATGCAGTGCAGGCTGCTGGAGGGCGGCCGCGACGTGCTGCTGGAGTGGGTGGCAGAGCTCCTGGGCTTCGCCGCCTTGGGGGCTCACCCCTTCTGCACCCAGCTCCCATCTCAAGCCCAGGGCGGCCCACGCGGGGGCTCCGCACGCGCCCGCAGGCTCCAAAGCTACTCCAACACCAGCGAAGCTGTCGGCACCGGACCGGTGGCGACGCTGCCCCCGCTCCCGGTCCGCGAAGAAGGACTCGACGCGACCCACGGCCCCAGTGGACAACCGCACTACCACCCCACGGTGGGCGCGTCAAGCGGAGCTGCGTGGCACGTGGAGCACTATGGCATGGCCTTCGGGACGAGGCGCCAGAAGCTGAGCCCTTCCAGAAGCCCCGGGACGGTCCCACTAGCCACACTGGAGGCAACGATTATCGGGTACCGCTAATTCCTCAGGAGCAGGCATACGCTAATCATGGATCGCAGGAGGTGCAGGTCGCCACAGCGAGCAGCTGCCCCGCTCCCACAGTCTCCTATCCCTCGGGAGGAGGGCGCAGGGGGCTGCAGGAGAGGGGCCGAGATCCGACATCACCACCGCGGCGTTCAGAGCAACGTGTTCTCAGGAGGTAGGACCTCTGCTGGGGAGGTGCCTTAGGGCCTGCCCCTGGCGGAGGACACGTGGTCGTCGGGGGAACCCCTGGCGACCGCTCTACCCCATCGGTGGTGTCCTGGTTTCCGGTCGTCGTTGATGGCACTAGAGTGTGGCGCAAGGTGGGGCCCTCGTCTGGCGATATGAAGCAAGGCCGATACCTGTGAAGAAGGCCCAGTGCCTGTGAAGCTCGCCGCCCTGTGACACTCTCGCGTAATAATGAGTGGGGCTGTACACGCCCCGGAGTCTTAGGGGTGCCGGCCTCAGGCCCTGGGGCTCCCTCCCACGCCCAGTGGCAGCACTTAGCTCCGCGCTGGTGAGAAGACGTCCAAGACTAGATTAGGTGCCGGACGCGGCCTTTTGTCTGCTTTCGTTGCTTTTCCCTTTGGTTGTCGCTTTCCCCCGCTGGATTTAAGTTGGATTCGAATTTGAGATTTGCGTGTGTTCGGGGAAGGGGTGCTTAGTCTCATTCGAGCAATTTCTCGCGTTTTGGTTACCGCTTCGCCTCAGCTGCCTCCCCTCATAAGCCCCTCGCGAGCCGGGTCAGGCCTAGCTTGTGCGCAACCCAGACTGTCGCCGCCGCGTCCTCTCAGGAGGGTTTTTTTACTGCAGATCCTACGGATTCGTTCAAGGAACACTCGGGACACCACAGCCTCCCACAGGCTACCTCAGGGCCCGCACGGAACAAAGGTAAACTAGCCGACCAGCGCGTCGCTTAAGCCAACCACTTGGCGCGGGCGCCTGGGCAGTGTAACGTCTACTAGTACGAAGAAGACAAGTTTTACATGAGGGGCTCCCCCTCCAAAATGCTCTCACAGCCATCAGGCCAAAACCTGAGTTTTATTCATGCAGGGTAAGGAAACAGGAACGATGCACGATCAGTCGGATAAATCTCCCAATGCGTCCTCAGGAGCACCACCCAAACCGTTGCTGGCGTCGCTGAACTCGCCATCGCTGTCTGCGTCGCTGCCAACGGTGTCAGGGCCGTTCACCGCACCGCCCTCGTCGGCAGCCAAGGTCACGCCGTTGTTGTTTGAAGCGAAGGCCCTGACAAGAGCATCCACATTGTCTTCCACCCAGTGCGCCAGGTCGTCTCGGATGGCCTGGGGGACTGGGGCGATGGCGGCGTCGAAATCGAAGTGGGGATCCATGTTCTGGAGATGGCTGAAGACGTGAGAAAAGGAACGCCTGAGCAGGGCGCGGCTCCTCTCCTCCACCAACCTGTCGGCCCTAATCGACCGCGCCTCCAGCTGCGTCACCACATCGGTGAAGAACTGAAGGTTGCCGACGTAGTTGACTACGTGCGTCTCACCAACAGCCGCCTTGCAGATGTTGCCCAAGGCTGTGTTGGCTCTCTCCCGGAGCGTGGTGAGCATGGGGCTGTGCTCATGCTCGAGGATCCGCCGCTGACGTATCTGGTCCGCATTCTGGCGCGCGACGACCTCAGCCTCCTCCACCCGCTGGCGAAGAAGGAGCACCTCGACCTGGGAGGTGGTTGACTCCCCTTGCGCTACCTCAAGGGCGGCCCGAAAAGCATCGGCCCGCCGCGTCGCTTCCTCCAGCTTGGCCCTCAAGGCAGCAGTCCTACCTTCAGCCTTGGCCCAGATCAACTCCAGCCTCTCCTCGAACTCGTGCTCGAGTTCAAGCGCGCCATCGCCACCCGATGTCTGACCTCCTCTAGGACACATGCTTCCCGTGCAGCGACATCATCCTCCGCCTGCGTCACCAAGCACTCCCTTGTCTCCAGACGCTCGTACTCGCGAGTACGTTTGGCAGCTTCTAGCGTCAGCGCCTCCTCACGCTTCTGGAGCTCTGCTGGGTCGCCAGAGGCCACCTTCATCGATGCGAGGGCTGCCTCGCGCATCTCCACTTGCTCCTCCAGTGAGTGGCACCAGGCTAGGAGCTCCTGAGCCCGCTCCTTCGCCGCCGGTCAGCTTCCCGGGCCTCCTCCGCGGCCCAAGATCGGGCCTCCCAAGAGGCCACCAGGGACGCCTTGGCCTCTGCGTCGTCAAGGTTGCGCTAACGACGCGCAAGGGCGATGGCGCCCTCCAGCTCGCGCCTCTCTGCAGCCAGGCGTAGGCCCTCGGCCTCAAGGCGCGCGTCTTCATCAACAAGCTCCTCACCAAGCAGGCTCACCGCGTCAGCCGCCCTTCGAAGGAATCCTTGGCGAAGAGCGCGACGCTCCCGGGCGCGCTCGAGCACGTCTTCCACACCATCATCTGCCCTGAGCAAGCGCCGGGGGCCTCGAATTAGCACTCCCCCTCCGGGCAGGGGGCTGGGGGCTGGCACCCTCGCGACGGCCGGGCACGCCACGCCAGAAGCCCGGCCTGGAGCCAGCCCGTCCCCAGATGAAGAGTGCAGGGAGCGCCTCAGCCAATCGCAGTCCACGACTAGGCGAGAAGCCCACGGCAGGCTGGCTATGCCACGAGAAGGCCCGTGAAGGAGGATCGCGAGGTGCGCAGGCCCACGATGCGCCTCGGGATGGTTCGCCTCTCTGATCGCCCTCACCAGAAGGGCTCTGCTTCTCGGAGCGCTTGAGGACGGTGGAGGGGGCGAAGCCAAGGGAGACGGCACCTCAGCCATCTCCACGAGCTCGGCTGGAAGGGGCCTGCGGAGCAAGGATCAGTAAAAGCAACCGAAGGATTGGGAGCTGGGAAAGGAGAAGGCTTACTCATCAGTGGCGAAGTACTTCCTACGCTTCATCAGGCGGCAAGGGTAATCGTCGCCCAGGGCCTCCCTTCTCTTCCGGAGGGCCTCAAAGTCCACGCGGAAGCGGCCCAAGAGTTGAGCGCAGGGATCAACCTGCGACGAAGACGGAGCGTCAAGGCGATCCGTGTCAGGGGCGCCTGCCTGATGCGCGCTGCCAATCGCCTCGCCAAGAGAAGTGGCTGGAGCCTTAGGGGCCTCAGTCGCAGGCACTGAGGGCAGTTGCTTGCCACCCTCAGCCTCAGCGGCATGGGCCCCAAGAGCTGCTCCCTCATGAGCATCGCCCGGTGCTGTCACCCCGCCGGGAGCTCTCTCGGCCTCTGGCGCCTCATGCCTCCCTGCTCCGCCACTTGAGGAAGAGTCGCCTTGGCCGACTGGAAGGGCAGTCACCATCACTGGGTTCTCGCGAGGCCCCCGGAGGCCGGCGGGGCGTGGCCCCCACTCATCAAAGATAGGCATCTGATTCACAAAATTGCCCCTGTTCTGGCAGAGGTACAACAAGGCCCCTCCCTGCTGGATGCTGCCAGGGTTGGGGTCCCCAGTCAGGATCAAGAGCGCTGGCCTCAGCACTTTAGGCGTCAGGTCCTCTTCCTGGAGCCTCATACGATCATCACGCCCGCTGAAGGCCCACATCCGGCGGGAGTGGCGTTGGAGAGGAGAGGAGCAACGCGGCGTAGCAGGAACTCCTTCACCACCTTGGGCGCTGTCACGCCAAGCGACCTCAAGAACGCGAAGCGGTGCCAGACGAAGACGAGCCGGGGGCTCTCAAGCGTCTCCTGGCCCTAGCCCGAATTGGGGACAGTAGGCGAAGTTGGCTCCGATAGCAGGGGGCTGGGCACCCCTGCATCCACATACAGCCACCGCTCGCGGAACCCAGCCGCGGGCAGAGGGAGCCTGAAGTCAATCCCTGAGGCCGCTGTCTCAGGCGCGGCAACGAAGCTCACGCACACCCAGCATTGGGTAGGGTCGACAAGGCGCAGAGAGAAAAAGTGGCGCAGCAAGGCAACCGAAGGAAGGATGCCCATCATTGCCTCGCAAACAAAGGCGAAGACCGAAAGGAGGGTGATGGATTCAGGACCCAGATGCATCATGTGGATCTGATAGTGGGAAAGCACGGCATTGAAGAAATCAGAAAAGGGGGAACCAGACCCGCCCACAGGGCGTCGGCAAAATACGGGACCTCGGTGACTATCCTATCGATGGAGAAGTGGGATGCGGGCCAGGCCGTCGTCCTCCCGCATTCGTTGAAGATAGTGGCCAGAGCCGAGCTGACCTTGACCAAGCCCTCGGCGGGGGCCGCCAACGGTGGCGAGCAAGGCAGAGGCATGGGTTTCTTCCCTTCTTCATCGGAGCCATGGCAATGGGAAGGGGGGGGGAGGTTCGAGATTGGGTTGAAAATAGAAGCTGGAGTTCGAGCGGAGGAAGGACAAAGGGCGGTTGAGCAACAAAAAGGGGAGCGGCTGTGTACGACTACGAGTCCGCCTAGCATGGCGCAGAATAAGGGGGGCGTGGGGGAATAGTGCCGCCCACGCCCAACCAACCGCCACGCGGTGCCCAAGGCCGCAGGCTGTTAGGGCCCGCGACGCTTCGCCCTTACCCTTTCGCCTCCCTGCACGGCCAAGTCCGGGCGCGCCTTGGGCCCGGGGGCTACTGTCGGCATTCTAGGAACGGGGGTCCCCAGACTTGCCTACCTGCGGCCTGCGGCGTGGCTCAAAGGGGGCCCAGCACGGCCTGTCTTCATCAACATGGACCCAAGACCCTCACGAGGGGCCAAGCCTCGCGGGGCGGACGACACGGAGCTTCCTCAGGCACGGCCTCATCAGGCTGGCTCGTGAGGAGGCGGAGAGATCAAGGCGGGGTACCTCACGAGGTGCCCGTGACGCAGGCCATGACGACCAAGGGTGCCAGGCGGGCGCCAGCCCGCGCAGTGTCCTTCTTTCCTCTTTGGTGCAAAGGGAGCAAGCGTAGGCGAGAGCATCAAGCAAAGGCACCCGTTTCAATGCAACGAGACCAAGACCAGTCCAACGGCAGGGAAGAAGTCATTGTGGAGCCCAAGCCAGCGTCACCACCAGAGCCTTTGGCAGGTGAGGACAACCTTTAGTTAGGATAAGTGTACCAGATGTTCCCCTCCAAAATGGCCAATTGTTGGCGCCCTTCCCGCTCAATATTTGGGAAGAGGCCCCGGGCCTTTGCCTATAAATAGGACTAGCCACCCACATAAGAGGAGGAAAATCGGAGAGAGGATCGAGAAGAGAGAGAGAGAGAGAAGGGTGACTGAACTCCTCCTAGCAGTTCGTCGCCCCAGCCAAGAACAGACCCTCGCAAGGCTGTTCTTCCTTGTATTGCTCATCATCATTAGCCCAAGAGGCAATCCACCACACCACACACTCGAGTAGGGTATTACACCACAACGGCGGCCCGAACCAGTATAAACCCTGTGTCTCTTGTGCTGTTCTTTCCATAGCTTAGATCTTAGCGAGGCGGAGGGGTGCAGGTAGGTAGAAGGCGAAATCTCCGCGCGCACCCCAGTGTTCGAACCTTAAGGGACAGCATGAGCGTGACGCTGTGTATTGAATCCGCGATCCTCGGTAGCGGATGCGGGGGCCTCGGCGCCCTTGAAAAGCACCTTCCAGGCATCTTCGTACGTCGTGTCGAAGAGCCTGCTCAGAGTTCGGTGCCGCGCCGGGTCGAACTCCCACGGGTTGAAAGCCCATTGTTGACACGGGAGGATCGGGCGGATGAGCATAACCTGGACTACGTTGACAAGTTTGAGATTCTTGTCCACCAGGGTTTGGATGCATGTTTGGAGTCTGGTCAGCTCTCCTTTTTTACCCCACGACAGGCCCGTCTCCTTCCAGGAGGTGAGCCGCGTAGGAGGTCCGGATCGAAACTTGGGGGCTGCGACCCATTCGGGGTCGCGCGGCTCGGTGATGTAAAACCACCCCAATTGCCACCCCTTCAGGGTCTCCACAAAGGAGCCCTCGAGCCATAAGACGTTGGGCATCTTGCCCACCATGGCGCCTCCGCACTCCGCCTGGTTGTCGCGCACCACCTTCGGCTTGACATTGAAAGTCTTGAGCCATAGGCGAAATGGGGGCGGATGCGGAGGAAAGCCTCGCACACGATGATAAACGCCGAGATGTTGAGGACAAAGTTCGGGGCCAAATCGTGGAAATCCAGGCCATAGTAGAACATGAGCCCCCGGACAAATGGGTGGAGAGGGAAGCCCAGTCCATGGAGGAAATGGGGGAGGAACACCACCCTCTCATGGGGCCTAGGGGTGGGGATGAGCTGCCCCTTTTCGGGAAGCCGGTACGCGATGTCGTTAGACAAGTATCCGGCCTTCCTCAGTTTTTTGATGTGTCCCTCCGTGATGGAGGAGACCATGCACTTGCCTCCCGCTTCGGACATGGCTGGAGAAGGTTGAGGTGGGGAGTGCGGGCTTGGGCGCTGGAGCTCGAGTGCGCGAGAATGGATAAGCAAGGGAGGAAGAAGGCGTAGGTGAAAAGGTGGATCCTTATCCCCTTATATGGCTGGACGCAACTACGTGTCCCCACCAGCCTGGTAAAACTCGCTTATCTCCAAGCGCCGCAATCAATGGCGCGGTTGGGTTACCCACGCCCGTATTGATGAGAATCCCGAAATAAGGGGACACAATCTCTGCTTTAACAAGACGTGCCAAGGAAACTGCCTCGCATGACGCGCTGAGATGGGATAATGAAACGACTCGGATAAAGGCTTGGCCGTGGTGTGTCGCACTACGGAATATGTCAGCAGATTAGATATGTGTAAATATTATTCTCTCTATGGCAATATGTGGAAACTTGTTTTGCAGAGCCGAACACTATCTTTGTGTTCAAAATCTTCTATGAAGTACTTGGAGGAGGAACCCGCCTTGTAATGCCGAAGACAATCTGCGTGCCGGACTCATCGTCATTGAAGCCTGGTTCAGGGGCTACTGAGGGAGTCCTGGATTAGGGGGTGTTCGAATAGCCGGACTATACCTTCAGCCGGACTCCTGGGCTATGAAGATACAAGATTGAAGACTTCATCCCGTGTTCGGAAGGGACTTTCCTTGGCGTGGAAGGCAAGCTTGGCGATACGGATATGCAGATCTCCTACCATTGTAACCGACTTTGTGTAACCCTAACCCTCTCCGGTGTCTATATAAACCGGAGGGTTTTAGTCCGTAGGACAACATACAAAACAACAATCATACCATAGGCTAGCTTCTAGGGTTTAGCCTCTCCGATCTCGTGGTAGATCTACTCTTGTACTACCCATATCATCAATATTAATCAAGCAGGACGTAGGATTTTACCTCCATCGAGAGGGCCCGAACCTGGGTAAAACTTCATGTCTCCTGCCTCCTGTTACCATCCGGCCTAGACGCACAGTTCGGGACCCCCTACCCGAGATTTGCCGGTTTTGACACCGACACCCCCTCCTTCTTATTCTTCCTTGACCTCCCCCTAGATGGGAGAAGGGTTTCTCCTCTGGTCCATGGCCTCCATGGCGGCGGAGGGGCGGGAGCCCCTCCGAGATTGGATATCTCTCCCTGTTTCCTTCTGTTTCTGCCTTCCCATATTCTAGCCTTTCACCATTTCTTCGATTCCCGGAGATCCATAACTTTGATTGGGCTGAAATTTTAACACGATTTTTATTCGGATATTGGATTTCTTGCGGAGAAAGAAGGGCACCAACCACCTTACGGAGTGGCTACAAGGGTCCATGGAGCGACCTCACCCTTGTGGGCCCCTCGGGCATCGTCTCGCGGTGATTCTTTTTCCCAAAAATCACATATATTCCAAAAAAATCTCCGTAAGTTTTTATCGCGTTTGGACTCTGTTTGATATGGATTTTTTGCGAAACAAAATACATGCAACAAACAGGAACTGGCACTGGGCATTGGGTAATATGTTAGTCCAAGAAAATCAGATAAAATTGTTGCCAAAAGTATGTAAAAGTGGTAGAATATTGGCATGGAAGAATCAAAAATTATAGACATTACAAAGACGTATCATAAACCTGCAAGCTTAAACAATCCACAAATTTCTTCCACATATATCAAGTGCATATCAGGATGGTCTGTTCCATCTCCTGCATAAGGATTGGCTAGTAGTTGTTCTATCATACCCGAAGAAATTTAATATTCAATATTTTCAGTAGGTGCAGTAGGTTGAGGGGTGACTAATTGTGGTTTCGGTCAAGGTGAAGATACCCCGAACAAACCCCTCGAAGGATTTTTTCCATAGTAACAAGTGACAATAAATTTTAGCACGTAGTAATAATTTTTCCATACCAATTTCCACTTACCAAGAGTGCTTCACTCCCCGGCAACGGTGCCAGAAAATTTCCTTGATGATCCACATGTATATGGTATCAATTGTAGCCTTTTCGATAAGTAAGAGTGTCGAACCCAACGAGGAGCAGAAGGAAATGACGGGTGGCTCTCAGCAAGGTAATGTCTGCAAGTGCTGAAATTGTAAGTAACGGAGTAGTTTGATAGCAAGATAATTTGTAACGAGCCAGTAATGATAGTAGTAACAAAAGTGCAGCAAGGTAGCACAATCCTTTTGAGGCAAAGGACAGGCCAAAATGGTATCTTATAATAAGCAAAGCGTTCTTGAGGGTACACGGGAATTTCATCTAGTCACTTTCATCATGTTGGTTCGATTCGTGTTCGCTACTTTGATAATTTGATATGTGGGTGGATCGGTGCTTACGTGTTGTTCTTACTTGAACAAACCTCCTACTTAAGATTAACCCCCTCACAAGCATCCGCAACTACGAGAAAAGTATTAAGAATAAATTCTAACCATAGCATTAAACTTTTGGATCCAATCGGTCCCTTACGGAATAGCGCATAAACTGGGGTTTAAGCTTCTGTCACTCTCACAACCCATCGTCTAGTTACTACTACACAATGTATTCCCTTAGGCCCAAATATGGTGAAGTGTCATGTGACGTTCACATGACACCACTAAGGGAATCACAACATACATACTATCAAAATATTGAACACATATCAAGTTCACATGATTACTTGCAACATGATTTCTTCCGTGACCTCAAGAACAAAAGTAAATACTCACAAGTAATAAACATGCTCAAGATCAAAGGGGTATTAAATAGCATATTGGATCTAAACATGTAATCTTCCACCAAATAAACCATATAGTAATCAACTACAAGATGTAATCAACACTACTAGTCACCCACAAGCACCAATCTATAGTTCCGCTACAAAGATTGAACACAAGAGATGGACTAGGGTTTGACAGGAGATGGTGATGTTAGAGATGTTAATGGATATTTCCCTCCCCAAGATGGGAGAGTTGTTGGTGATGATGATGACGATAATTTCCCCCTCCCCGGGGGAAGTTCCCCCGGCGGAATCGTTCTGCCGGAGGGCAAAAGTGCTCCTGCCCAAGTTCCGCCTCGAGACGGTGGCGCTCCATCCTAAAAGTCCTCCCCTTATTATTTTCTAGGTCAAAATGACTTATATACCAGAATATGGGCACCGGAGGTGGGCCGGGCAGAGCACAACCCACCAGGGAGCGCCTCGGGGGCGAGGCGCGCCCTGGTGTCTTGTGCTCACCAGGTGGCCCCCCTCCGGTGGTTATTTGCTCCAGTATTTATTATTTATTCCATAAAAATCCCCCGTGAAGTTTTAGCTCATTTAGAGTTGTGCAAAATAGGTGGCCTGACGTAGCTTTTCCAGGTCCAGATTTCCAACTGCCGGAATTCTCCCTCTTTGCATGAACATTGCAAATTACAACAGAAAAGGCATTAGAATTACTCCAAAAAGCATTATTATGCATTAAGACATTATAAATAACAGTAGGTAAACATGATGCAAAATGGAAGGATCAATCTCCTAGATAGATCTTGCGTGAGCATAGGAATTTTTTGAAATTGCATGCTACGTTTCCCAATAGCTCCTACATATTCTACGAAGATCTTTATCGGTCAAACCGTTATCACAACATAGGTAATTCCCTTTGTCCATCGGTGTGTTACTTGCCCGAGATTCGATCGTCAGTATCTCTATACCTAGTTCAATCTCGTTACTGGAAAGTTTGTTTACTCGTTTCATAATACATCACCTCGTGACTAACTCCTTAGTCACTTGCTTGCAAGCTTATGATGTGCATTACCGAGAGGGTCCATAGATACATCTCTGATACTCGGAGTGACAAATCCTAATCTCGATCTAGGTCAACTCAACAAACATCTTTAGAGATACCTGTAGAGCATCTTTATGATAACCTGGTTACGTTGTGACATTTGATAGCACACAAGGTATTCCTTCGGTATCCGGGAGTTGCATAATCTCATAGTCGAAGGAATATGTATTTGACATGAAGAAAGAAATAGCAATAAACTGAATAGTCATTATGCTAAGCTAACGGGTGGGTCTTGTCCATCACATCATTCTCCTAATGATGTGATCCTGTTATGAAATGACAACACATGTCTATGGTTGGGAAACCTTAACCATCTTTGATCAATGAGCTAGTCTAGTAGAGGCATACTAGGGACACGGTATTTGTTTATGTATTCACACATGTATTTAAGTTTCCTATCAATACAATTCTAGCATGAATAATAAACCTTTATCATGAATAAGGAAATATAAAATAAAACTTTATTATTGCCTCTAGGGAATTTTTCCTTTAGTCTCCCACTTGCACTAGAGTCAATAATCTAGATCACATCACTATGTGATTTAACACCCATAGTTCACATCACCATGTTACCAACACCCAGAGAGTTTACTAGAGTCAATAATCTAGTTCACATCGCCATGTGATTAACACCCAAAGAGTACTAAGGTGTGATCATGTTTTGCTTGCAAGAGAAGTTTAGTGAACGGGTCTGTCACATTCAGATCCTTATGTATTTTGCAAATTTTCTATGTCTACAATGCTCTGCATTGAGATACTCTAGCTAATTGCTCCCCTCTTTCAATACATATCCAAATTGTCAGAGTCATCTGATTTAGTGTCAAAGCTTGCATCGATGTAACCCTTTACGATGAACTCTTTATTACCTACATAATCGAGAAATATCTCCTTAGTACTCTTAGGTAACTATGGATAATTTTGACCGCTGTCCAGTGATCTACTCATGGATCACTATTGTATCCCCTTGCCAAACTCATAGAAAGGTACACAACAGGTTTGGTACACAACATGGCTTACTTTATAGAACCTATGGCTGAGGCATAGGGAATGACTTTCATTCTCTCTCTATGTTCTGCCGTGGTCGGGTTTAGAGTCTTACTCAACTTCACACCTTGCAACACAGGCAAGAACCCTTTCTTTGACTGATCCATTTTGAACTTCTTCAAAATCTTATCAAGGTATGTGCTTTTTGAAAGTCCTATTAAGCATCTCGATCTATCCCTATAGATCTTGATGCCCAATATATAAGTAGCTTCACCGAGGTCTTTCATTGAAAAATTCTTATTCAAGTATCCTTTTTATGCTATTCAGAAATTCTATATAATTCCCAATCAATAATATGTCATCCACATATAATATCAGAAATGCTACAGAGCTCCCACTCACTTTCTTGTAAATACAGGCTTCACCATAAGTCTGTATAAACCATATGCTTTGATCACCTCATCAAAGCGTATATTCCAACTCCGAGATGCTTGCACCAATCCATAGATGGAGCGCTGGAGCTTGCACACTTTGTTAGCAACTTAGGATCGACAAAAACTTCTGGTTGCATCATATACAAATCTTCTTTAATATTCATTAAGGAATGCAGTTTTTGACATCCATTTTCCAGATTTCATAATTATAAAATGTGGCAATTGCTAACATGATTCGGACGGACTTAAGCATCGCTACAGGTGAGAAAGTCTCATCGTAGTCAACCCCTTGAACTTGTCCAAAACACTTTTGTGACAAGTCGAGCTTTGTACATAGTGATATTACCATCAGCATCCGTCTTCCTCATGAAAATCCATTTATTCTCAATGGCTTGCCGATCATTGGGCAAATCCACCAAAGTCCATACTTTGTTCTCATACATGGATCCTATCTCAGATTTCATGGCCTCAAGCCATCTGTCAGAATCTGGGCTCATCATAGCTTCTTCATAGTTTGTAGGTTTGCCTTGGTCTAGTAACAGGACATCTAGGACAGGATTACCGTACCACTCTGGTGTAGAACGTGTTCTGGTCGACCTACAAGGTACAGTAGTAACTTGATCTGAAGTTTCAAGATTATTATCGTTAAATTCCTCTCTAGTTGGTGTAAGCATCACGGGAACAATTTTTTGTGATGTTCTACTTTCCAATTCGAGAGAAGGTACAATTACCTCATCAAGTTCTACTTTCCTCCCACTCACTTCTTTCAAGAGAAACTCCTTCTCTAGAAAGGATCCATTCTTAGCAACAAAGATCTTGCCTTCGGATCTGTGGTAGAAGGTGTATCGAATAGTTTCTTTAGGGTATCCTATGAAGACACACTTCTCCGATTTAGGTTCAATCTTATCAGGCTCAAGCCTTTTGACATAAGCATCGCATCCCCAAACTTTAAGAAACGATGCTACCTCTTGAGCACTACTTTGGTTTTCCCTTGAAGAGGAAAGGGTGATGCGGTAAAGTAGCATAAGTATTTCCCTCAGTTTTTGAGAACCAAGGTATCAATCTAGTAGGACATCACGCTCGACTCCCACGCACCTACACAAACAAATAAGAACCTCGCAACCAACATGATAAAGGGGTTGTCAATCCCTTCACGGTCACTTACGAGAGTGAGATCTGATAGATATGATAAGATAATATTTTTGATATTTTTATGATAAAGAGAAATAAAGATGCAAAGTAAAATAAACAGCAATAGAAATAGCTAAGTGTTGGAAGATTAATATGATGGAAGATAGACCCGGGGGCCATAGGTTTCACTAGTGGCTTCTCACAAGAGCATAAGTATTACGGTGGGTAAACGAATTACTGTCGAGCAATTGATAGAATTGAGGATAGTTATGAGAATATCTAGGTATGATCATGTATATAGGCACCACGTCCGTGACAAGTAGACCGAAATGATTCTGCATCTACTACTATTACTCCACACATCGACCACTATCCAGCATGCATCTAGAGTATTAAGTTCATAAGAACAGAGTAATGCTTTAAGTAAGGCGACATGATGTACAGGGATAAACTCATGCAATATGATATAAACCCCATATTTTTATCCTCAATGGCAACAATACAATACGAGCCTTGCTACCCCTGCTGTCACTGGGAAAGGACACCGCAAGATTGAACCCAAAGCTAAGCACTTCTCCCATTGCAAGAAAGATCAATCTAGTAGTCCAAACCAAACTGATAATTCAAAGAGACTTGCAAAGACAAACCAATCATACATAAAAGAATTCAGAGAAGAATCAAATATTATTCATAGATAATCTAGATCATAAACCCAGAATTCATCGGATCTCGACAAACACACTGCAAAAGAAGATTACATCGAAAAGATCTCCAATAAAATCGAGGAGAACTTTGTATTGAGATCCAAAGAGATAGAAGAAGCCATCTAGCTAATAGCTATGGACCTGAAGGTCTGAGGTAAACTACTCACACATCATCGGAGAGGCTATGGTGTTGATGTAGAAGCCCTCCGTGATCAATGCCCCCTCTGGCGAAGCGCCGGAAAGGGCCCCAAGATGGGATCTCACTGGTATAGAAGGTTGCGGCGGTGGAAATAGTGTTTTGGCTCTGTATCTGATGTTTCCAGGGTATATGGGTATATATAGGAGGAATAGGTACGTCGGTGGAGCAACGAGGGGCCCATGAGGTTGGAGGGCGCGCCTGGGGGAGGTGGCCGCGCCCCTGCCTCGTGCCTTCCTCGTTGATTGCTTTACATAGACTCCAAGTCCTCTGGATCATGTTTGTTCCGAAAATCACGTTCCCGAAGGTTTCATTCTGTTTGGACTCTGTTTGATATCCTTTTCCTTCGAAACACTGAAATAGGCAAAAAAAACAGCAATTTGGGATGGGCCTCCGGTTAATAGGTTAGTCCCAAAAATAATATAAAAGTGTATAATAAATCCCATTAAACATCCAAAATAGAATATACTATAGCATGGAACAATAAAAAATTATAGATACGTTGGAGACGTATCAAACAACAGCTTAGGTTTCTTGCCAAACCACAGTTCATACGGTGTCGTCTCAACGGATTTAGACGGTGCCCTATTTAACGTGAATGCGGTTGTCTCTGATGCATAACCCCAAAACGATAGTGGTAAATCGGTAAGAGACATCATAAAACACAGCATATCCAATAAAGTACGGTTACGATGTTTGGACACACCATTATGATGTGGTGTTCGAGGTGGCGTGAGTTGTGAAACAATTCGACATTGTTTTAAATGAAGGTCAAACTCGTAACTCAAATATTCGCCTCTGCGATCAGACCATAGAAACTTTATTTTCTTGTTATGATGATTCTCCACTTCACTCTGAGATTCTTTGAACTTTTCAAATGTTTCAGACTTGTGTTTCATTAAGTAGATATACCCATGTATACTCAAATCATGTGTGAAGGTCAGAAAATAACGATACCCGACACATGCTTCAACACTCATCGAACCGCATACATCGGTATGTATTATTTCCAATAAGTCATTAGCTCGCTCCATTGTTCCAGAGAACGGAGTTTTAGTCATCTTGCCCATGAGGCATGGTTCACAAGTATCAAATGATTCATAATCAAGTGATTCCAAAAGTCCATCTACATGGAGTTTCTTCATGCGCTTTACACCAATATGACCTAAACGGCAGTGCCACAAGTATGTTGCACTATCATTATCAACTTTGCATCTTTTGGCATCAATATTATGAATATGTGTATCATTACGATCGAGATTCAATAAACCATTTACATTGGGTGTATGACCATAGAAGGTTTTATTCATGTAAACAGAACAACAATTATTCTCTGACTTAAATGAATAACTTTATTGCAATAAACACGATCTAATCTTGTTCATGCTCAACACAAACACCAAATAACATTTATTTAGGCTCAAGACTAATCCCGAAGGTAGAGGGAGTGTGCGATAGTGATCGTATCAACCTTGGAATCACTTCCAACACACATCGTCACCTCGCCCTTAGCTAGTCTTTGTTTATTCTGCAACTCATGTTTCGAGTTACTAATATTAGCAACTAAACCAGTATCAAATACCCAGGGGCTACTACGAATACTAGTAAGGTACACATCAATAACATGTACATCAAATATACCTTTGTTCAATTTGCCATTCTTCATATCCGCCAAGTATTTGGGGCAGTTCCACTTCTAGTAAACATTCCCTTTGCAGTAGAAGCACTCAGTTTCAAGCTTAGGTTCAGCTTTGGGCATCTTCACGGGAGTGGAAACTTGCTTGCCATTCTTCTCGAAGTTCCCTTTCCTTCCCTTGCCCTTTTCTTGAAACTAGTGGTCTTGTTAACCATCAACACTTGATGCTCTTTCTTGATTTCTAACTTCGCCGATTTCAGCATCGCAAAGAGATCAGGAGTCATCTTTGTCATCCCTTGCATATCATAGTTCATCACAAAGTTCTAGTAGCTTGGTGATAGTGACTAGAGAACTCTGTCAATCACTATCTTATCTGGAAGATTACCTCCCACTTGATTCAATCCATTGTAGTACCCCAGACCTTCTGAGCACATGCTCATTGGCTGAGCTATTCTCCTCCATCTTGTAGGCAAAGTACTTAGAGGTCTCATACCTCTCGACATGGGCATGAGTCTAAAAATACCAATTTAAGCTCTTGGAACATCTCATATGCTCCGTGGCGTTCAAAACGTTTTTGAAGTCCCGGTTCTAAGCCGTAAAGCATGGCGCACTAAACTATCAAGTAGTCATCATATCGAGCTTGCCAAACGTTCATAACGGCTGCATCTGCTCCTGCAACAGGACTGTCACCTAGCGGTGCATCAAGGACATAATTCTTCTGTGCGGCAATGAGGATAATCCTCAGATCACGGACCCAGTCTGCATCATTGCTACTATCATCTTTCAAGTTAGTTTTCTCTAGGAACATATGAAAAAATAGGGGAGCTACATTCCAAGCTATTGATCTACAACATAGATTTGCAAATACTATCAAGACTAAGTTCATGATATAATAAGTTCAATTAATCAAATTACTAATGAACTCCCACTTAAATCAACATCCCTCAAGTTGTCTAAGTGTTACATGATCCAAATCAACTAACCCATGTCCAATCATCACGTGAGATGGGGTAGTCATCAATGGTGAACATCTCTATGTTGATCATATCTACTATATGACTCATGTTCAACCTTTCGGTCTCCAGTGTTCTGAGGCCATGTCTGTACATGCTAGACTCATCAAGTTTAACCCAAGTATTCCGCGTGTGTAAATCTGGCTTACACCCATTGTATGTGAACATAGAGTCTATCACACCTGATCATCACGTGGTGTCTCGGCACGACGAACTGTAGCAATGGTGCATACTTAGGGAGAACACTTTTACCTTGAAATTTAGTGAAGGGATCATCTTATAATGCTACCACCGTACTAAGCAAAATAAGATGCATAAAAGATAAACATCACATGCAATCAAAATATGTGACATGATATGGCCATCATCATCTCGTGCTTTTGATCTCCATCTCCAAAGCATCGCCATGATCTCCATCGTCGCTGGCTCGACACCTTGATCTCCATCGTTGCGTTCTAGTCATCTCGCCAACTATTGCTTCTACAACTATTGCTAACGCATAGCGATAAAGTAAAGCAATTACATGGCGTTTGCATTTCATACAATAAAGAGACAACCATGAGGCTCTTGCTGGTTGCCGATAACTTACAAAACATGATCATCTCATACAATAATTTATATCACATCATGTCTTGACCATATCACATCACAATATACCCTGCAAAAACAAGTTAGACATCCTCTACTTTATTGTTGCAAGTTTTACGTGGCTGCTACGGGTTTCTAGCTAGAACTGTTCTTACCTACGCAAAAACCAGAATGGTGATTCATCAACTTTGTTGTTTTAACCTTCTTCAAGGACCAGCCGTAGTCAAATTCGATTCAACTAAAGTAGGAGAAACAGACACCTGCCAGCCACCTTTATGCAAAACTAGTTGCATGTTAGTCGGTGGAACCGGTCTCATGTGTGTGGACATGTAAGGTTTGTCCAGGCCGCTTCATCCAACAATACCGCCGAATCAAAGTGGTAAGCAGTATGACTATCACCGCCCATAACTCTTTGTGTTCTACTCGTGCATATCATCTACTCATAGACCTGGCTCATGATGCCACTGTTGGGAAACGTTGCATGAAAACAAAAAAAATCCTATGCCCACGCAAGATCTATCAAGGAGATGCATAGCAACGAGAGGGGAGAGTGTGTCTACGTACCCTTGTAGACCGTAAGCGGAAGTGAGGGAGTCCTGGATTAGGGGGTGTTCGGGTAGCCGGACTATACCTTCAGCCGGACTCCTAGACTATGAAGATACAAGATTGAAGACTTCGTCCCGTGTCCGGATGGGACTTTCCTTGGCGTGGAAGGCAAGCTTGGCGATGCGATATTCAAGATCTCCTACCATTGTAACCGACTTTGTGTAACCCTAACCCTATCCGGTGTCTACATAAACCGGAGGGTTGTAGTCCGTAGGCAATCAACTCCATACACAACAATCATACCATAGACTAGCTTCTAGGGTTTAGCCTCCTTGATCTCGTGGTAGATCTACTCTTGTACTACCCATATCATCAATATTAATCAAGCAGGAGTAGGGTATTACCTCCATCGAGAGGGCCTGAACCTGGGTAAAACAAAGTGTTCCCTGCCTCCTGTTACCATCCGGCCTAGACGCACAGTTCGGGACCCCCTACCCGAGATCCACCGGTTTTGACACCGACATTGGTGCTTTCATTGAGAGTTCCTCTGTGTCGTCGCTTTTAGGCCCGATGGCTCCTTCGATCATCAACAATGATGCAGTCCAAGGTGAGACTTTTCTCCCCGGACAGATCTTCGTCTTCGGCGGCTTCGCACTACGGGCCAATTCGCTTGGCCACCTTGAGCAGATCGAAAGCTACGCCCCTGGCCATCAGGTCAGATTTGGAAGCCTAAACTACACGGCTGACATCCGCGGGGATTTGATCTTCGACGGATTCGAGCAACAGCCAAGCGCGCCGCACTGTCTTGATGGGCATGATATAGCTCTGCCACCAAACAGTGCCTTGGAGGCCGCACACGCATCGGTCCCGACCATTGATTCGGAGCCTACTGCACCGATCGAGGATCAGCGGTTAGATGCTGCCTCAAGGGCTGCGATCTCAGAGGCGATTAAGCCGAACTCTAGCCCCGCACTCCGCATGGCCCGTGACTCCGAGGAGCCGGATTCCTCTCTGAGCCCCGAGCCCCCCGCGCCCCTGCCGATCGAATCTGATTGGGCGCCGATCATGGAGTTCACCGCCGCGGACATCTTTCAGCACTCGCCCTTCGGCGACATCCTGAATTCTCTAAAGTCTCTCTCTTTATCAGGAGAGCCCTGGCCGGACTGCGGTCAGCGAGGGTGGAATACGGATGATGAGGAAATTCAAAGCCCACCCACCACCCACTTTGTAGCCACTGTCGACGATCTAACCGACATGCTTGACTTCGACTCCGAAGACATCGACGACATGGACGACGATGTAGGAGAGGAACAAGAACCAGCACCTGTAGGGCGCTGGAAGGCCACCTCGTCATATGACATATATATGGTGGATACTCCAAAAGATGGACATGGCGATGGAACAGTGGGGGACGACGCCCCCAAGAAACAGCCAAAGCGCCAGCGTCAGCGGCGCCGCTCTAAATCCCGCCAAAGCAAAAACGGTGATTCCGGCACGGGAGATAATACTACCCCGGATAGCACCGAAGAACACCCACCTCAGCAAAATTCGGCACAGGAAGATGGAGAAGCCAGCCCTCATGAGAGAGCGGTAGACCCAGAGGTCGAGGATGATAACTATACGCCTCCCTCCGAAGACGAGGCAAGCCTCGATGACGATGAATTCGTCATACCATCAGACCCAGCCGAACAAGAGCGTTTTAAACGCAGGCTTTTAGCTACGACAAGCAGCCTCAAGAAAAAGCAGCAACAGCTTAGAGCTGCCCAAGAATTGCTAGCTGACAGATGGACTGAAGACCTTGCGGCCAAAGAGTATGAACTCGAACGCCCCTCCAAGAGTTACCCGAAGCGCAGGCCGCTACCCCGATCAGAGGAGGAAGCAACTACATCACCAGCGCATGACATGGCAGACCGGCCACCTCGCGGCCGCGACAGAGAGGCCTGTCGGCCCTCCACCCAAGCCATGCCCCGACGCCGCTCAACTAAGGCACGAGAAAATGCGCTCGACCTGCGAGACATACTGGAGGATAAGGCAAGACAAACAAGATCGATCTATGGATCACGCAGGCGCCCTACGGCATGTGACAATTATCTTCACTCCGGATACAACAAATCCGGCCGGGCCGAACACAACAGACATAGCTCTTCCAAGCTGCGTCGTGATATAGCCCAGTACAGAGGCGCCGCACACCCGCTATGCTTCACGAATGAAGTAATGGATCATAAAATCCCAGAGGGTTTCAAACCCGTAAACATCGAATCATATGATGGCACAACAGACCCGGCGGTATGGATCGAGGATTATCTCCTTCACATCCACATGGCACGCGGCGATGATCTACACACCATCAAATACCTCCCGCTCAAACTTAAAGGACCGGCCCGGCATTGGCTTAACAGCTTGCCAGCAGACTCAATTGGTTCTTGGGAGGACCTGGAAGCCGCATTCCTCGACAACTTCCAGGGCACTTATGTGCGACTGCCGGATGCCGACGACTTAAGCCACATAATTCAGCAGCGAGAGGAATCGGCCAGACAATTCTGGACACGGTTCCTAACAAAGAAAAACCAGATAGTCGACTGTCCGGACGCAGAGGCCCTAGCAGCCTTCAAACATAACATCCGCGACGAGTGGCTTGCCCGGCACCTGGGACAGGAAAAACCGAAATCCATGGCAGCCCTCACGACACTCATGACCCGCTTTTGCGCGGGAGAAGACAGCTGGCTAGCTCGCAGTAACAACTTGTCAAAGAACCCTGGTAATTCAGATACCAAGGACAAAAGTGGCAGGACACATCGGAATAAGCAAAAACTCCACGTTAACAGTGATAGCAATGAAGATACGGCAGTCAATGCCAGATTCAAAGGCTATAAATCCGGTCAGCGGAAAAAGCCATTCAAAAAGAATACTCAGGGCCCGTCCAGTTTGGACCGAATACTCGATCGCTTGTGCCAGATACATGGCACCCCCGAAAGGCCAACCAATCACACTAACAGGGATTGTTGGGTGTTCAAGCAGGCAGGCAAGTTAAGGGCCGCAAACAGAGACAAGGGGCTGCACAGCGACGACGAGGAGCCCAAGCCGCCAAACAACAATAGACAGAAGGGCTTTCCCCCACAAGTGCAGACGGTGAACATGATATACGCAACCCACATTCCCAAGCGGGAGCGGAAGCGTGCGCTACGGGACGTATACGCGTTGGAGCCCGTCGCCCCAAAGTTCAACCCATGGTCCTCCTGCTCGATCACCTTTGATCGAAGGGACCATCCCACTAGCATCCGTCATGGCGGCTTCACCGCATTGGTTCTCGACCCAATCATCGACGAATTTCACCTCACAAGAGTCCTCATGGATGGCGACAGTAGCCTGAACCTGCTTTATCAGGATACAGTGCGGAAAATGGGCATAGATCACTCAAGGATTAAGCCCACAAGGACGACCTTTAAAGGCGTCATACCAGGTGTAGAAGCCAACTGTATAGGCTCAGTAACACTTGACGTGGTCTTCGGATCCCTGGACAATTTCCGAAGAGAAGAGTTAATCTTCGATATAGTCCCGTTTCGCAGTGGCTATCACGCCCTGCTCGGACGAACCGCATTCGCAAAGTTCAATGCGGTGCCGCACTACGCATATCTCAAGCTCAAGATGCCAGGCCCTCGAGGAGTAATTACGGTCAACGGAAACACCAAACGCTCCCTCCGTACGGAGGAGCATACGGCGGCTCTCGCAACGGAGGTACAAAGTAGCCTTCTCAGGCAATTCTCCAGTCCGGCCATTAAAAAGCCAGACACTGCCAAGCGCGCCCGGAGTAATCCACAGCAGGACCGCCTAGCACGCTCTGAGCAAGCGTAGCAATGTGGCCCCAGCCCCAGCTTTCGCAACATAGCGAAACCAGTACCTCGCGTACATAACTACACCCTGGAAATACCATGGGCACAGGGGAAGGGGCACAATAACGGCACACCCAAAATACGGCTTAAAATAGACTAGGGGCTGCCGGATTCTTTTTTTAATTTTTTTTCTTATTTCCAGGACTCCATACTTCGGACGACCTGTTCGGCAATTCGACTGCCGCATAAACGATGCAAGATCCAGGGAGGCAGACAAGCCATGCCGCATTATGGAACTCCCAGGTGGTCTCTGTTACGAGCGGTATACCTGTTTTAAATACAATTCCGCGGCCTGCCCCTGGTCAGGACATACTAAATGGTCCAATATCTTTTGCTTACCGCACTACTTGTATCGTTCGGCTTTGATAAATAGCCTCTCTATAAACAATGCATAGCTTTTTGTCTATTTTTTGCATTATCCTCTCTTTTATATATGTTCATTAATGACATGTTGCACCCGTACACTGTGGTACGGCAAGTACGCCAGGGACTTCAGTACCCTTTAATATGGTGTGAGAAGTCCGTACACTTTCACAAGTGCGGCACCCCGAACTTATAGCACTATATGCATCGGCTCTGAATCATGATTTGGGTCAATAGTTGGGTTTGCGCGGCTCCTATGTTTTGGTGCCTTACGTTCCGCTATATCGGCTAAGGTAGCACTAGGAGAACCACTGCGATTGTGCCCCGGTTGAGCTGGGTTAAGCACCTCAGTGGAGAAAGCTAAAACTGACTGTCATGATGAGGCGAGAGACCGGTCGCTATTCGAGAGGTTTTTCGAGTCCCTAACGACTTATGCCGCTTCGAGCGAGGAGCTGGATAACCCCAGCCAAGGCGTGGATAGCGCCCCGAACTCGGTCTTCTGAACTAGGGGCTTTGCCGAAATTTAAAATTATAAAGTTCTATGGCTAAGTGAGAGTGTTCAAGCATTATAGTCCGATTGCCTGGTTCGTCGTGCTGAGCGCCTCCCTCGAAGGACCCAAACATGGGAAAAAGAGCGCTCAGGTTTATCACCGAACACCCCAGCACTAGTGGCATGGGGGCAGAAGCCGACGACTGGCCATCTCTCAATTTTTGATAAACGGCCGCACAGAAAATAATATTTTAAATTCAATAAGCATTGCTTAGTGCATATGAACAAGTTTTCAGCGCACAGGATAAACACGAGCGAGTTCATTCAAAAATTACATCCTTGGTGCATTCATCCCCCACAAGGCAGGCACCTGCAAGAACATCCTTGTAATAGTTCTCGGGCTTGCGATGCTCCTTCCCCGGCGGCGGCCCGTCCCTCACAAGCTTCTCATCGTCCAGCTTACCCCAGTGCACCTTTGCACGGGCAAGGGCCCTACGGGCACCTTCGATGCAGACGGAGCGCTTGATGACCTCGAGCCTTGGACATGCCTCCACCAGCCGCCGCACAAGCCCGAAGTAGCTCCCAGGCAGGGCCTCTCCGGGCCACAGCCGAACTATGAAGCCCTTCATGGCCTGTTCGGCCGCCTTGTGGAGCTCGACCAGCTGTTTCAGCTGGTCTCTCAAGGGCACAGGGTGTCTGGCCTCAGCATACTGAGACCAGAACACCTTCTCCGTCGAGCTGCCCTCTTCAGCTCGGTAGAATGTGGCGGCGTCGGATACGCTGCGGGGAAGATCTGCGAATGCCCCTGGAGAGCTCCGGATTCGGGTAAGTAACAAGTAGTTTACTTTTATATTTCTGCTTTGCGTGAAGAATGCCTTACCCGCTGCTATCTTTTTCACCTCCTCCAACTCTTGGAGGGCCTTTTGGGCTTCGGCCTTGGCAGACTTGGCAGTCTCAAGGGCCGCCGCGAGCTCGGACGCTTGGGTCTTTGACTCAAGCTCGAAACTCTCATGTTTTTTCATGAGAGCCTGAAGCTCTTGCTGCACCTCGCCGACCTGAGCCCCAAGTTTCTCTCGCTCGGTGCGCTCCGCGGCCGTTTTCTTTTCGGCCTCAGATAGCGCCTTCTTGAGGGTCGCCACCTCAGTCGTGGCCCCTACAATAAGCAGTACAATCCTGTTATTTTTTGCAATCACGCCTCTCTATAGGCACCCTTTTCAGTAAGGTATTTCTTACCTTCTTTCTCCTCGAGCTGCCGCTTGGCAAGGCCGAGCTCTTGCTCGGTCCGCTCGAGGTCATGCTTCAGGATACCCACCTTCGCAGTCAGTGCGGCGGTGGATAGCAGCGAAGCCTGCATACGCATATTGACTCTTTTTGTTAGACTCCTGTGAAATTTACTAGATCCTCTATTCGGCTTTTCTTTCCGAACGCCAAACAGGGCATCAGGGGCTACTGGCTATGCGGTAATATTTTTTATTTTTTACTTACCTCGAAGCCTGTTAGGAGGCTAGCGCAAGCTTCACTCAGTCCTCTCTTGGCGGACTGAACCTTCTGGATCACCGTACTCATAATAGTACGGTGCTCCTCGTCGATGGAGGCGCCTTCAAGCACCTCCAGCAGATTGTCCGGCACCTCCGGTTGGACGGAGGCTGCCGGCTCAGAAGACTTGCTCCTCTTGGAAGGAGTTTGCCTACCTCAGTCCGGAACTGTTGAAGATTCCGGTGCGGTGTCCGGCATAAAGCCAGACTTGGAGCCCTGGGAGGTCTTGTCCCCTTTACTCCTGGAGTCCGGGAGGTCGCCTTGCGGCTCCTCCAGGACCACCTCCTCCTGCCCCGGAGCTCGTTGTGACGCCACTTCGGCGTCATCCGCAGTGCGGGGGGAGACAGCGGGCGGAACTGAGTTCACGTCCGAAGAATCCAGGGAGCCGCTCGACGACTCGTTGAGTTCGGCCCGGGGCGGGCTGCCTGATTATATTCGACATTAGGGAAAGCTGTGCGACAAAAGGAATATCATGAGTTACTCTGGTATCCGAACACTTACGATTTCGCCGGACGCCTGGCCCTGTCCGGCCACTCCTCTTCGTCCTCGTAGGCGTCGGGGGCATAGTCCGGCGGAGGGGTCTTCCTCTTCTTGGACCCTTCGGCCTTCCCCCTTGGGGAGGCCTTCCTTTTCTTTCCACCCTCCGCTGGGGGGGGAGAGCTTTCTTCTTCCTCCTCCTCATTCTCACGGGAGGAGGGCGTCTCAGACTCATCGGATAACGAGTCTGACAACACCATGTTGCGGGTACTCTTTCAAGTCCCCGTGGTCTTCTTCTTCTTGGCCTTCTTTTCCGGCACCACATAAGGCGCCGGAGCCAGCAGCTTCACTAGTAGAGCTGGGGCTGGGTCTTCGGGCAGCGGAGCCAGACAGTTAATCGGTCCGGATACCGCCCGCCAAGCCTGTCAAAGGTAAGGGAGTTTAGATCCCGCATAGAGTTAAACTATGAAAAAAGCTGAACATCCAGTAAAAGGTGAAAATAGCTTACCTTGCTAGCGTGACGCTGCGAGCTGTATCTGCGGTCCTCGGAAGCGGATGCGGGAGCCTCGGCACCTTTGATTAGCGCCTTCCAGACGTCTTCATACGTCGTGTCGAAGAGCCTATTAAGGGTTCGGTGTCATGCCGGGTCGAACTCCCATAGAGTAAAGTCCCGTTGTTGACACGGGAGGATTCAGCGAACGAGCATGACCTGGACTACATTTACAAGCCTGATTGACTTGTTTACCAGGGACTGGATGCATGTCTTCAGTCCGGTCACCTCTTTCTCGTTACCCCATGATAGGCCCGTCTCTTTCCAGGACATGAGCCGTGTGGGGGGTCCGGATCGGAACTCGGGGGCTGCGATCCATTTCGGATCGCATGGCTCGGTGATGTAAAACCACCCGGCTTGCCACCCCTTTAGGGTCTCTACGAAGGAGCCCTCGAACCACAGGACGTTGGCAATCTTGCCTGCCATGGCGCCTCCGCACTTTGCCTGGTTGCCGCGCACCACCTTGGGCTTGACGTTGAAGGTCTTGAGCCAGAGGCCGAAATGGGGGCGGACGCGGAGGAAAGCCTCGCACACGACGATAAACGCCAAGATGTTGAGGATGAAGTTCGGGGCCAGATCGTGAAAATCCATGCCGTAGTAGAACATGAGCCCCCGGACGAATGGCTGAAGTGGAAAACCCAGTCTGCGGAGGAAGTGGGGAAGGAATACTACCCTCTCATGGGGCTTGGGGTGGGGAGAAGCTGCCCCTCCTCTGGAAGCCGGTGCGCGATGTCTTTGGACAAGTATCCGGCTTTCCTAAGCTTTTTGACGTCGCCCTCCGTGACGGAGGAGACCTTCCACTTGCCTCCCGCTCCGTACATCGCTGGAGAAGGTTGAGGTGGGAAGTGCGGGCTTGGGCGCTGGAGCTCGAGTGTGCAGGAGATGGATAGGCAAAGGAGGAAGAAGGCGTAGGTAAAAAGGTGGATCCTTATCCCCTTATATGGGCGGATGCGGTTGTGCGTCCCCACCTTCCTAATAAAACTCGCTTGCCTCCCAAGCGCCGTGGTAAATGGCGCGGTTAGGGTTACCCACGTCCGTATTGATGAGAACCCCGTAAAAAGGGCACGCGATCTCTGCTTTGACAAGACGTGCCAAGGAAACCGCCTCGCAAAACATGCTGGGGTGGAAAAGTAAAAACGATTCGAGTAAAAGACTTGGCCGTAGTGTGATAGCGCATTGCGGAATACGTCAGCAGATTTGATTTGTGTCAATATTATTCTCTCTATGGCAATATGTGGAAACTTATTTTGCAGAACCGGACACTATTCTTGGTGTTTACAAATCTTCTATGAAGGACTTGGAGGAGGAACCCGCCTTGCAATGCCGAAGACAATTTGCGCGCCGGACTCGTCGTCATTGAAGCCTGGTTCAGGGGCTACTGAGGGAGTCCTGGATTAGGGGGTGTTCGGGTAGCCGGACTATACCTTCAGCCGGACTCCTGGACTATGAAGATACAAGATTGAAGACTTCGTCCCGTGTCCGGATGGGACTTTCCTTGGCGTGGAAGGCAAGCTTGGCGATGCGATATTCAAGATCTCCTACCATTGTAACCGACTTTGTGTAACCCTAACCCTATCCGGTGTCTATATAAACCGGAGGGTTGTAGTCCGTAGGCAATCAACTCCATACACAACAATCATACCATAGGCTAGCTTCTAGGGTTTAGCCTCCTTGATCTCGTGGTAGATCTACTCTTGTACTACCCATATCATCAATATTAATCAAGCAGGAGTAGGGTATTACCTCCATCGAGAGGGCCCGAACCTGGGTAAAACAAAGTGTTCCCTGCCTCCTGTTACCATCCGGCCTAGACGCACAGTTCGGGACCCCCTACCCGAGATCCGCCGGTTTTGACACCGAAAGGAAGCATTTGACAACGCGGTTGATGTAGTCGAACTTTCTTCGCGGTCCAACCGATCGAGTACCGAACGTACGGCACCTCTGCGTTCAGCACACATTCAGCTCGGTGACATCTGCGCCTTCTTGATCCAGCAAGACGGCGAGGTAGTGGATGAGTTCTGGCAGCATGACGACGTGGTGACGGTGATGGTGAATTTATCTCCGCAGGGCTTCGTCTAAGCACTATGACCGGGGGTGTAAACGGTAAAGGGGGGCGCCGCACACGACTAAGCAATTGTCCGTTTGTGTGCTAGGCGCCCCCCTCCCACATATATATATAGGTGGGAGGGAGGGAGGAGCAGCCAAGGGGGGCGCCCAAGTAGGGGGAATCCTACTTGGGGTCTCTCCCAAGCCGCGCCCCCTTTCCTTATTTGGAGTGCGGGGAAAGGCAGGGTAGGGTGGCGCCCCCCCACCCTTTCCTTTCTCCCATGAGAGGGAAAGGCGGGAGGGGCTAGCCCTCCCCCTTTTCCTTTCCTAGGGCTGGCCAAACAAGGGAGGAGGCGCACCAGCCCCCTTGTGGGCAGGTGTGTCCCCTCCTTTGGCCCATAAGGCCCATAACTTGCCGGGGGTGCCCGAAACCCCTTCCGTTGACCCGATTCTTTCCCGGTACGTCCTAAAACACTCCCGTGTCCAAATACCATCATCCTATATATCAATGTTTACCTCTCGGCCATTTCGAGACTCCTTGTCATGTTCGTGATCTCATTCGGGACTCCAAACAACATTCTGTCACCAACACATATAACTCATATAACACTATATCATCAACGAACGTTAAGCGTGTGGACCCTACGGGTTTGAGAACTATGTAGACATGACTGAGACACCTCTTCGATCAATAACCAATAGCGGAACCTGGATGACCATATTGGCTCCTACATATTCTACGAAGATCTTTATCGGTCGAACTTTATGACAACATATGTAATTCCCTGTGTCCATCGGTATGTCACTTGCCCGAGATTCGATCATCGGTATCTCTATACCTAGTTCAATCTCATTACTGGCAAGTCTCTTTACTCGTTCCGTAATACATCACCTCATGAGTAACTCCTTAGTCATTTGCTTGCAAGCTTATGATGTGTATTACCGAGAGGGCCCAGTGATACCTCTTCGATACTCGGAGTGACAAATCCTAATCTCGATCTATGCCAACTCAACAAACACCTTCGGAGATACCTGTAGAGCATCTTTATGATCACCCAGTTAAGTTGTGACATTTGATATCACACAAGGTATTCCTCCGGTATCCGGGAGTTACATAATCTCATAGTCGAAGGAATATGTATTTGACATGAAGAAAGCAATAGCAATGAACTGAACGATCATTATGCTAAGCTAACGGGTGGGTCTTGTCCATCACATCATTCTCCTAATGATGTGATCCCATTATCAAATGACAACACATGTCTATGGTTAGGAAACCTTAACCATCTTAGATCACCAAGCTAGTCTAGTAGACGCATACTAGAGACAAGGTATTTGTTTATGTATTCACACATGTATTTAAGTTTTCGATCAATACAATTCTAGCATGAATAATAAACCTTTATCATGAATAAGGAAATATAAAATAACAACTTTATTATTGCCTCTAGGGCATATTTCCTTCATGGATGTCCCCATAGCATCCCCAGATATGGGTTGGGTATTAAGGGCCTGCAAATGCACGAGGTTTTGTTTTAGCCTTTTTGAAGTAAGTGTTGGGAAACGTAGCATGCAATTTCGAAAAAATTCCTACACTCACGCAAGATATATCTTGGAGATGCATAGCAACGAGAGGGGGAGAGTGTGTCTACGTACCCTCGTAGACCGAAAACAGAAGCGTTTGACAACGCGTTTGATGTAGTCGAAGTTCTTCTCGTTCCGACCGATCAAGTACCGAACATACGACATCTCCGAGTTCTACACACGTTCAGCTCGATGATGTCCCTTGAACTCTTGATCCATAAAAGTGTCGAGGGAGAGTTCCGTCAGCATGACGGCGTGGTGACGGTGACGGTGAAGTGATCCGCGCAGGGCTTCGCCTAAGCACTACGTGAATATGATCGAAGGCATAACCTGTGGAGGGGGGCGCCGCACACGACTAGGAATAGTTTATGTGTGTTCTAGCGGTGCCCCCCATATATATATATAGGTTGGAGGGAAGGATAGGCAGCCAAGGGGGCGCCCCAAGTAGGAGGACTCCTACTTGGTGTCCTCCCAATTCGGCCTCCCCCCTTTCCTATTCCTATTCGAAGTAGGAAGGGAAGAGGGGGGAGGGGAATCCTATTCCCTTTTTCCTTTCCTTCTTCCCCTTTCCTTTTCAAATTTGGCCAGCCCATATGGGGGGCGCACCAGCCCCTTTGTGGCTGGTGTGTTTCCCCTCTTGGCCCATAAGGCCCATATCTTTTGTCGGGGGTGCCCGGAACCCCTTCCGGTGACCCGATAAGTACCCAGTGCATCCCGAAACACTTCCGGTGTCCAAATACCATCGTCCTATATATATTAATCTTTACCTCTCGACCATTTTGAGACTCCTCGTCATGTCTATGATCTCATCTGGGACTTCGAACAACATTCGGTCACCAAATCACATAACTCATATAATACAAAATCGTCATCAAACGTTAAGCGTGCGGACCCTACGGGTTCAAGAACTATGTAGACATGACCAAGACACCTCTCCGGTCAATAACCAACAGTGGAACCTAGATGCTCATATTGGTTCCGACATATTCTACGAAGATATTTATCGTTTGTACCGTAATAACAACATACGTTATTCCGTTCGTCATCGGTATGTTACTTGCCCGAGATTTGATCGTGGTATATTCATACCTAGTTCAATCTCATTACTAGAAAGTCTCTTTACTCGTTCCATAATACATCATCCCGCAACTAACTCATTAGTCACATTGCTTGCAAGGCTTATTATGATGTGCATTACCGAGAGGGCCTAGAGATACCTCTCCGATACTCAGAGTGACAAATCCTAATCTCGATCTATGCTAACCCAACAAACACCTTCGGAGATACCTGTAGAGCATCTTTATAATCACCCAGTTACGTTGTGACGTTTGATATCACACAAGGTATTCCTCCGGTATCCAGGAGTTGCATAATCTCATAGTCAAAGGAATATGTATATGACATGAAGAAAGCAATAGCAATAAAACTGAACGATCAATATGCTAAGCTAATGGATGGGTCTTGTCCATCACATCATTCTCCTAATGATGTGATCCCGTTCATCAAATGACAACACATGTCTATGGTTAGGAAACTTAACCATCTTTGATTAACGAGTTAGTCTAGTAGAGGCTTACTAGGGACACTGTGTTCACTACTGCAAGATGCTGCTAACGCGACACTACGATCAGAGACCCTTCGAGAAACTGTGTGTGATGCAATAATCGCAAACGGTGGTGTATGAAAACCATCAAAAATGTGTAAAACGTTTGTGATGACGGATGCATCAAACACGGTTTAGATTTTAGTTGCGTGTGCGTTGAAGGGCATACGGTTCAGTTCAATTAATTGTTTGTGATGAGGAGGAACAAAAGAAATGGGCAGCCAGATGAAGGCATGTGCGATACACAGCATACGGTTCACTCGGATGAACTATTTGTGATTAGGAAACACAAAGGAAACGGGCAGCCAGATGAAGGTGTGTGCGATATACAACATACGGTTCACTCGGATGAACTGTTTGTGATTAGGCAACACAAAAGAAACGGTCAGCCAGATCAAGGTGTGTGCGATATACGCATGCGGTTCACTTGGCCCTTGTCGTCAGTGTGTGACCTCTGTGGCAACCGTTTGCTCCCCAGGTGCCTCTTCATGTACCATGGCAACCGTCCACCAACTCTTCGCCTTTCCCTCTCGATTTGGAACTGATGTCGCACGCTAGCTCTTCCTCCCTCCTCCATTTTCCTTCACCCTTCCTTTTGCCATTGTTCGATCGTCTTCTCCATGGAGGGAACAGGCCGGAAACGACCCCATTATTCTTGCCCCAATCTGAATGATGACGCGGTGGAGGAACTCATTGATCGGGGTGACATCATCACCTCGGCTAGCATGGCAGGTTCGTTCAAGACCATTCCCGACTCAACTAATAACATCATTACAAGGAAACCAAGGGTCCAGGAGCGGTTTGATCTCCCCTATCTTCTTCGTTGTGACCTTGCTGACCGGCGCAGGGTGAGGGAAGCCTCGCCTTGTGTAAGTTGATGCCGCTTGATAATAATACGTATGGTGTTAAGATGTCATCGCTTGAGGGCAAGGCTTGGGCAGGCGCAAATGGAGATTGGGTTGTTTATATTGGGTACAACTGCGAGTGGGAACTTGTGAATGTGTACACTCGTCACCGGGTTCCACTTCCAAAAATCTCAGACGACTGCCTAGAGGTTGAGTATGCTACCTCTTCAGCATGCGTTGGTTTTCCCTCCGTTTTTTAGAACCAAGGTATCAATCCAGTAGGAGACTACACACAAATTGCCTAGTACCTGCACAAACAAATAAGAACCTTGCAACCAACGCGATAAAGGGGTTGTCAATCCCTTCACGGCCACTTGCAAAAGTGAGATCTGATAAACATAATAAGATAAATATTTTTGGTATTTTTGTATAGATTGGAATGTAAAGATTGCAAAATAAACGGCGATAGAAATGGCTAGTTGACGGGAAACTAATATGATGTAAAGTAGACCCGGGGGCCATAGGTTTCACTAGTGGCTTCTCTCAAGATAGCATATATTATGGTGGGTGAACAAATTACTGCCGAGCAATTGATAGAAAAGCGCATAGTTATGAGAATATCTAGGCATGATCATGAACATAGGCATCACATCCATGTCATGTAGACCGAAATGATTCTGCATCTACTACTATTACTCCACACATCGACCGCTATCCATCATGCATCTAGAGTATTAAGTTCATAAGAACAGAGTAACGCATTAGGCAAGATGACATGATGTGGAGGGATAAACTCAAGCAATATGATATAAACCCCATCTTTTTATCCTCGATGCCAACAATACAATACGTGCCTTGCTGCCCTCACTATCACTGGGAAAGGACACCGCAAGATTGAACCCAAAGCTAAGCACTTCTCCCATTTCAAGAAAGATCAATCTAGTAGGCCAAACCAAACTGATAATTCGAAGAGACTTGCAAAGATATCAAATCATGCATATAAGAATTCAGAGCAGAATCAAATATTGTTCATGGATAAACTTGATCATAAACCCACAATTCATCGGATCTCGGCAAACACACCGCAAAAAGAATTACATCGAATAGATCTCCAAGAACATCGAGGAGAACTTTGTATTGAGATCCAAAGAGAGGGAAGAGGCCATCTAGCTAATAAGTATGGACCCAAAGGTTTGTGGTAAACTACTCACACATCATCGGAGAGGCTATGGTGTTGATGTAGAAGACCACCGTGATCAATTACCCCTCTGGCAGATCGCCGGAAAAGGTCCCCAGGTGGGATCTCACGGGTACAGAAGGTTGCGATGGTGGAAAAGTGGTTTTGTGGCTCCCCTGGATGTTTTCAGGGTATAAGAGTATATATATGTGCGAAAGAAGTAGGTCGGTCGAGCTACGAGGGGCCCACGAGGGTGGGGACGCGCCCGCCCCCTGGGCGCGCTGCCCTACCTCATGGCCGCCTCGTTGCTTCCTTGGCCTCCACTCCAAGTCTCCTAGATTGCGTTTGTTCTAAAAAAGATCCTCGCGAAGGTTTCATTCCGTTTGATATTCCTTTTCTGCGAAATACTGAAATAGGCAAAAACAGCAATTTGCACTGGGCCTTCGGTTAATAGTCCCCAAAATAATATAAAAGTTTATAATAAAGCCCATTAAACATCCAAAACATATAATATAATAACATGGAACAATCAGAAATTATAGATACGTTGGAGACGTATCAAGCATCCCCAAGCTTAATTCCTGCTCGTCCTCGAGTAGGTAAATGATAAAAACAGAATGTTTGATGTGGAATGCTACCTAACATAATTTTCAATGTAATTCTCTTTATTGTGGCATGAATGTTTAGATCCAAAAGATTCTAGACAGAAGTTTAATATTGACATAAAACTAATAATACTTCAAGCATGCTAACCAAGCAATTACGTCTTATCAAAATAACATAGCCAAAGAAAGCTTATCCCTACAAAATCATATAGTTTGGCCATGCTTCATTTTCGTCACACAAAATGCTCCCATCATGCACAACCCCGATGACAAGCCAAGAAATTGTTTCATACTTAGCCTTTTCAAACTCTTTCAACTTTCACGCAATATATGAGCGCGAGCCATGGACATAGCACTATGGGTGGAATAGAATATGATGATGTAGGTTGTGTGAGAAGACAAAAAGGGAGAAAGTCTCACATTGATGTGGCTAATCAACGGGCTATGGAGATGCCCATCAATTGATGTCAATGCAAGGAGTAGGGATTTCCATGCAACAGATGGACTAGAGCTATAAATATATGAAAGCTCAACTAAAGAAACTAAGTGGGTATGCATCCAACTTGCTTGCTCACGAAGACCTAGGGCATTTTGAGGAAGCCCATCATTGGAATATACAAGCCTAGTTCTATAATGAAAAATTCCCACTAGTATATGAAACTGACAAAATAAGAGACTTTCTATCATGAAGATCATGGTGCTACTTTGAAGCACAAGTGTGGAAAAAGGATAGTAACATTGCCCCTTCTCTCTTTCTCTCTCATTTTTTTCTTTGGGCCTTTTTTCTTTTTTATGGCCTCTCTTTTTTTCGTCTGGAATCTCATCCCGACTTGTGGGGGAATCATAGTCTCCATCATCCTTTCATCACACTTTTATTTACTTACAACTCAAGAATTACAAATGGATACTTAGAACAAAATATGACTCTATATGAATGCCTCCGCCGGTGTACCGGGATATGCAATGAATCAAGAGTGACATGTATGAAAGAATTATGAAGGTGGCTTTGCCACAAATACGATGTAAACTACATGATCATGCAAAGCAATATGACAATGATGGAGCGTGTCATAATAAACAGAAAGGTGGAAAGTTGCATGGCAATATATCTCAGAATGGCTATGGAAATGCCATAATAGGTAGGTATGGTTGCTGTTTTGAGGAAGATATAAGGAGGCTTATGTGTGATAGAGCGTATTATATCACAGGGTTTGGATGCACCGGCGAAGTTTGCACCAACTCTCGAGGTGAGAAAGGGCAATGCACGGTACCGAAGAGGCTAGCAATGATGGAAGGGTGAGAGCGCGTATAATCCATGGACTCAACATTAGTCATAAAGAACTCACATACTTATTGCAAAAATCTACAAGTCATCAAAACCAAGCACTACGCATGCTCCTAGGGGGATATATTGGTAGGAAAAGACCATCGCTCGTCCCCGGCCGCCACTCATAAGGAAAGCAATCAAAGAACACCCCACGCTTCAAATTTGTCACACAACGTTTACCATATGTGCATGCTATCGGACTTGCCAACTTCAACACAAGTATTTCACAATTCCACAATTACTCAACTAGCACAACTCTAATATTACCACCTTTATATCTCAAAACAACTATCAAGATTCAAACTTCTCATAGTATTTAATGCACTCTATATGAAAGTTTTTATTATACCCATCTTGGATGCCTATCATAATAGGACTAATTTTATAGCCAAAGCAAATTACCATGCTGTTCTAAAAGACTCTCAAAATAATTTAAGTGAAGCATGAGAGATCAATAATTTCTATAAAATAAAACCACCACCGGGCTCTAAAAAGATATAAGTGAAGCACTAGAGCAAAATTATCTAGCTCAAAAGATATAAGTGAAGCACATAGAGTATTCTAATAAATTCCGATTCATGTGTGTCTCTCCAAAGGTGTGTACAACAAGAATGATTGTGGTAAACTAAAAAGCAAAGACTCAAATCATACAAGACGCTCCAAGCAAAACACATATCATGTGGTGAATAAAAATATAGCCTCAAGTAAAGTTACCGATAGATGAAGACGAAAGAGGGGATGCCTTCCGGGGCATTGTCGGTGTCAAAACCGGCGGATCTCGGGTAGGGGGTCCCGAACTGTGCGTCTAAGGCGGATGGTAACAGGAGGCAGGGGACACTATGTTTACCCAGGTTCGGGCCTCTCGATGGAGGTAATACCCTACGTCCTACTTGATTGTTCTTGATGATATGAGTATTACAAGAGTTGATCTACCACGAGATCATAGAGGCTAAACCCTAGAAGATAGCCTATGGTATGATTGTATGTTGTCCTATGGACTAAACCCTCTAGTTTATATAGACACCGGAGGGGGCTAGTGTTACACAGAGTCGGTTACAAGGGAGGAGATCTACATATCTGTATTGCCTAGCTTGCCTTCCATGCCAAGGAGAGTCCCATCCGGACATGGGACGAAGTCTTCAATCTTGTATCTTCATAGTCCAACAGTCCGGCCAAAGGATATAGTCCGGCTGTCCAGAGACCCCCTAATCCAGGACTCCCTCAGTAGCCCCTGAACCAGGCTTCAATGACGATGAGTCCGGCGCGTAGTATTGTCTTTGGCATTGCAAGGCGGGTTCTTCTCCAAATCCTGAATATCTACTAAGTAGTGTCCGGCTCCCATAAATGTTGGACTTCTTGGCTTCTGCGCCCAATAAGGGCTATCTTCCACGTGTCAAGCGAATGCGAGGAGCCAGGGTGTTTTTTACATTCGCCCCCCTAGCCAGGTAAATAAATCGTCTATTAAAGGGATGGGGGTTCTTGGATCCAATCCACACCATCCTCCCACGGTGAGAATCCATCGGAGCACGCTCGGAAAAATGCATTCCATATGGCCGGCCATCGCAGCTCCTCCTCCCACTCCCGTAGCCCTAAGCCCGGTGATTGGGAGAAGTGTTCCGTCCCGCACAGCCAATTAGTAGAGTTGCAGACCCAGGGATTTCTCCCTCCAGCGTATATGGTCCCCGTCTGAGCTGGGCTCGCCACCTATAATGGTGGGGAGCAAGCGGAGAGCTTCCCCAATCCCTCCAAGGGGAAGGCGGCATGCCTTGTCCCTTACTTACAAAGGGGACTTGGATTTCCAATCCATCCGTTCCTCCACAGACTCCTGGAGTTTTACGGCCTCCAGTTGCATAATTTCACCCCTGCTTCCATATTACACATCGCCGGTTATGTTGCCGTTTGTGAGCTGTTTCTGGGCTGCGAGGCTCATTTCGAGATATGGAAGAGGCTATTCTGCCTTGTGCCCCGTACACAGGAGGGTTCACTTTATCAAGTGGGCGGAGCCGAAATATGGCGCATCGCCGAGACCGGATACCTGTCCGGTACCCCGAAGAAGACGTCCGAAGACTAGCCTTCGGAGTGGTTTTACATGGAGGACGTCCCTCTTCCAGACCTTGTTCGGAGGGGTCTTCCTGAGTTCAACAATGCTCCTCTGAAGAAACACCGGAGTTGGCGCCCACGGAGGCCCCAGGAGGAAGATAACGGAGAAGTCCTTTACCTGATGGACCGAATTAAAGTGTTGGCTCAATCAGGATTGACAATAATCGAGGTTATGTCAATATGCATAATGCGGGGGGTGCAGCCGCTTCAATATCGAGGGCACCCCCTGTGGTGTTTTAACGGGGAAGACGATGCCACCCGCTGCGGGCGTAAGGGAACGGACTCCGCTGCTGCTTTAGCAAAAATTCTGTCCGAGTTATTCAAGTGAGAGGAAGAGGAGTTTATCCGTATTAAGCCGCGGGATGGATTCTCCATGTACAACCCTCCAAGCTGGGTGAGTTGTCACTCTTTACTCCCAAACTTCCCGCATTCTTTGTCGTAAATTCTCACCTTGCCGTTTCACGGCAGGAACTGCGAAAAGCTATAAGGGAGGTCAACAGCCCACCTCCACAACCGAAGGACCCTGACCGGGCCCTCGATCCCAGACTCAAAGAGGATCCGGACATATTTGTGGAGCTGGTAGACAGGAAATTCTATTAATTGAGCTGCGACGATGCCATGGTGGCCATAACGGCCGACTATCTGGGACTACTCCCTGCATCGCATGTAATAAAAGACCGGAGTCCCAACTTCCAAAAAGGATCCCCTTTTACGCACTTCACCTACCGTACACATATGGTGTTTTACAGGGAAGGCCTTCGGGATGCCGTGCTGAACCCGCAGCGACTCGCCAACAAGGGGCACCAAAGCCGGGTAGGCCAAAAAGGAAGGCGGTCAGGAAGGAGACGCTGGCGTAGAGGTATGACACAAAACCTCGCTCCGGGGTTGTCGTCTTTCTTAAAATATAATGACGTCCATGTTTCCTAGTAGAAAAAACGCTCACCAGACTATATTCAGAGAGGCTGCCGATCACGCCTCCACCAGTCAGGCTCCAGGGCCGGACATAGAGGCGGAAGCTAACACGGGGCGGACGCTGAATGCTCCTCCTACAGAGGATGCAGACAGACTATCCGCTACAAATTCCGAAGTGGAGAGCGCCATGAATCACAGGCGTCGCCAGGCCGTACTGTGTGACACTTGTTTCTCCCAAGAGGCATTCGATGCCTTCAACTCAGGAGACGCATACATCCGTGCTGCTCAGAATGGTCTAGCCCGAGCCACGGACCGGTATGTAAGGGATATACGTGTAAGAAAATCTGACGATTATATGTATTAGTAGCCCCTGAGACTTGAAACAGTTGAGGCAACTGATTTAAGGATCATTATTTGTGCAGGCTCTTACAGAGAAGAATTCCCTCCTGTCTCAAGAGGTGGAAGAGTGCAAGGCCCAGCTAGGGGCCGCTGGTGCCGCGTTGAAGGAGTCCGTGAAGGGCCCCTCTGGTAACACTTGTTTTCATTTCAAAGAATACATGTACCAGGTAGTATACGACATGCATGCAAATCTAACAATAGATGTTGCAGATGACCCCAGAGTGAATCCGAGGCCGTGGCGGTGAATGCGGCACGTGCTGATCGACAACTAAATGCTGGCGAGCACATGCTTACGCGAGTCAGGCAGGAGAAAAATAATCTCCAAGACACCAATATCCGGCTGGGTGTGGAACTGAAAGGTGTCCGAGCCCAGCTTGCGGACTCCGTGAAGGATAATAAGCGGCTTCGGCGCGACATTTTTAGTAAGTGCTTGAATGAACTTTTTAAAGGAGTTCGGTGAAGAAGCCGGCTAACATAGTTATGTCTGCAGGTATGCTGACTGGTCGTCCCGTGGAGGAGATGCCTGGGTCTTCGGGTGATCTTCTACCAGAGCTCTGACAACTGCACGAGCAAGTTCGGCAGGCGATGCAGGGTATTGCCCAAGCCTTGTGGCCATCCGCGTCCCCTCCAGGAGGCATGGAGAGCTTATAGAGAAGCTCAAGGGAGCGCGGCAGCACTTCCGATTGTGGAAGATATTAGCCTGCCGACAAGGTGCAAGGGAAGCCTGGGCTATGGTGAAGACGCGATATACCAAAGCTGACCCAAACCATATGGCCGAGGTCGGACCTGTGGGGCCCGATGGGAAAGAGATCCCCGTCAGTTTAGTGTATGACCAAGTAGAATTAGCCGCAAAGTATTCCCAACAGGATTGTAGGCTAGACAGCCTGTTGGATGGTATAGAAGAAGAATTTAATTAGTCTTAGCGACTGTGTACTTCAAGTGACATATGTAATGTCCTAGCCGGATTGTAAATCATTTGTCATGTCGGAACTTTTCGCTTCGACCTCTAGACCCGATAGTCCGGACTGTATCTGAATACCCACTCGGTTATGTAAAAACCGAGGTATGCATGGAGACCAGGCGTAGGGGTCATAAGTGCTTGAACAGACAAGTACCCAACTAGCTATGTTATATTACATGGGTAGTAAGAAACATCTTCCAGGGAGAATAGTTCCGTTAAGGGTTCCTTTCCCTGGGTACGCATGCCCTAATGTGCATGTCCGAGCTACGAAAAGAGACGCGGGCTATAAACATCTGGGGGCATGTTTCAAATTAAATAAAAGTCATCTTTTATTCACCGACCGAATATTCCCTTAAGAATGCTAGCTTTCGGCTTCACCCAGTCTGAGGTACACATCTGGCTGACCCGGCAGTAACAATCGCAGAGGTGCTCCCCTTATGCCCTAGCCAAATTAATGGGAACATAGGGCATAAATACAAGAGCCAGGCAACCCAGCTTGGCCAAAACTTAAGTCATATCGATGCATATAATGGCGAAAAAAGGTACATGCAGAAGAATAACACATGTGTGGGACATAAAGCCTAGGAAAATAGTTAGATTAAGCTTCTATATAAGAAGCCCCCAGGTATAATGAGCGTGGTTAGCGCGTCAAGATTGTGTAACCGGGACACAAGTTTAGCCTTTAAGGGCCTTGAAGATAAAAAAAGGGAGAAAGAGAGAAAAGACAGATATGCAAAAATTGACGGGGTAAGGAGACGAACATAGAGTCTGGCGCTAGGCGTAGAATCTTCGGAGTCTGGCTGCGTTCCATGGGTTTGGCTCGAGTCAATTATCCGATGCATCCCGTAGACGGTACGCTCCACCGGTCAGAACCTGGTCAGTAATGAAGGGACCTTCCCATTAGGGCTTGAGCTTGTTCTTTTTCTTCTCTGGCAGGCGTAGAACTAGTTTGCCAACGTTATAGGTTTTTGCCCGTACTTCTCTGCTTTGATACCTTCGAGCCTGTTGCTGATAGAATGCGGAACGGGCCTTTGCCACGTCGCGCTCCTCCTCTAGGGCGTCCAAAGTGTCCTGCCGATCGAGCTCGGCCTCTTTTTCTTCGTACATGCGCACTTGAGGTGAGTCATGAATTATGTAGCAAGGCAGAACTACCTCTGCGCTGTACACCATAAAGAACGGTGTGTATCCGGTAGTGCAATTTGGTGTGGTCCGCAGCCCCCATAGTACGGAGTCGAGCTCCTCTACCCAGTGCGTGTTTGATTCCTTTAAGGACCGCACTAGTCTGGGCTTAATGCCGCTCATGATAAGACCATTTGCTCGCTCGACTTGACCGTTAGTTTGCGGGTCATAGACAGAAGCATAATCGAGCTTGATGCCCATGTTGCTGCCCCAAAGTTTCACCTCGTCGGCTGTAAAATTCGTGTCGTTGTCAGTGATGATGCTGTGGGGGATGCCATAACAGTGTTCAACCCCAGATATGAAGTCTATCACCGCTCCGGATTCAGCCATTTTGATGGGTTTGGCTTGTATCCATTTGGTGAATTTATCCACCATGACGAGTAAGTATTTTTTTCTTATGGGTTCCCCCTTTAAGGGGTCCAACCATATCAAGCCCCCATACCGCAAAGGGCCAAGTAATGGGGATTGTTTGGAGAGCGGTAGGTGGCATATGGCTTTGGTTTGCAAAAAGTTGGCAACCGGCGCAAATGTTGGACCAAATGTTGTGCATCTGCTCGGGCCGTCAGCCAGTAGAAACCTGCACGGAAGGCCTTGCTTACAAGGGCACAGGCTGCGGCGTGATGGCCGCCAAGTCCAGCATGGATTTCTGCCAAAAGCTTACGCCCTTCCTCTTCAGAGATGCACCTTGGAAGGACTCCGGTAGTGCTTTTCTTGTAAAGCTCTCCATCGTGGACCTTGTAGGATTTAGATTGCTGCACTATGCAGCGTGCCTCATTTTGGTCCTCGGGTAGTTCCTCCCTGGTTAGGTAGGCCAGGAATGGTTCTGTCCACGGGGCGATGACGACCATTATTACGTGGGCTGAAGGTGTTATTTCGATGGCAGAGCCTCCGATTGTGTCAGAGTGTTCGGTATCTGG
This sequence comes from Triticum dicoccoides, assembly GCF_002162155.2. NCBI lineage: Eukaryota > Viridiplantae > Streptophyta > Magnoliopsida > Poales > Poaceae > Triticum > Triticum dicoccoides. The sequence continues at coordinate 518,548,177 of NC_041384.1, read as the reverse complement.
TGTTGTGGCTGGGTCCGTTCTATTGTTGCCGATGTCCCCTTCCCATACTACGGATGGCTTAAACAGTTTTTCCAGGAAGATGTTAGGTGGGACAGGGTCGCGCTTAGCGCCGATACGGGCGAGGATATCCGCCGCCTGGTTGTTTTCCCGAGCCACATGGTGGAATTCAAGCCCCTCGAACCGAGCTGACATTTTGAGGACGGCGTTGAGATATGCCGCCATTTTCGTATCCTTGGCATCGTAGTCTCCATTTATTTGGGATATTGTGAGGTTTGAATCCCCACACACCTCCAGGCGTTGAATGCCCATGGAAAGTGCCATCCGGAGACTGTGTAATAGGGCCTCGTATTCGGCTGCATTATTGGAGTCTGTGTATAGTATTTGGAGTACGTATTGAACTATATCTCCGGTGAGGGACGTCAGGACGATGCCAGCCCCCAGACCAGCCAATATTTTAGAGCCGTCGAAGTGCATGATCCAATTGGAGTACGCGATGTACACTTTAGGGAGTTCGGCTTCTGTCCATTCAGCTACGAAATCGGCCAGTACTTGCGACTTAATGGCTTGCCGTGGTTTATATGTTATGTCGAACGGGAGGAGCTCGATAGCCCATTTGGCAATCCGGCCCGTGGCATCGCGGTTGTTTATTATGTCATTGAGTGGTACTTTGGAGGCCGCAGTAATTGAACACTCTTGAAAGTAGTGTCGTAATTTCCAGGATGCCATGAATACCGCGTATGCTATCTTTTGATAATGTGGGTACCGTGATTTGCATGGAGTGAGGACAGTGGATACATAATATACCGGCTTTTGAAGTGGGAATTTATGTCCGTCTGTCTCTTGTTCGACGACGAGCACTGCGCTTACAACTTGGTGAGTTGCCGCTATATATAATAGCATAGGTTCGCCGACATTTGGCGCGGCCAAGATTGGTTGGTGGCCAGGATGGCTTTTATTTCTTCCAATCCGACCGTGGCTGCATCCATCCACTCGAAGTGTTCGGTGCACCGAAGAAGGCGATAAAGGGGGAGTGCCTTTTCTCCTAATCGGGAGATGAAGCGGCTTAAGGCCGCCACACATCTAGTTAACTTCTGGATTTTCTTGAGGTTAGTTGGGATAGCCAACTGCGACAGAGCCCAGATCTTAGCTGGATTTGCTTCAATTCCTCTGCTGGAGAAGCCCAGGAGCTTTCCAGCGGGTACGCCGAAAACGCATTTTTCCGGATTGAGCTTAATGTCATATGTTCAGAGATTGTCGAACGTGAGCCTCAAGTCATCTATTAAGGAGTTGACGTGTCTGGTTTTAACGACCACATTGTCGATGTATGCCTCCACTGTTTTGCCAATCTGCTTTTCCAGACATGTCTGAATCATGCGCTGATACGTTGCGCCGGCGTTTTTGAGCCCGAAGGGCATTGTGTTAAAATAGAAGGGGTCGAATGGTCTGATGAATGCCGTTGCGGCTTGATCGGACTCCGCCATCTTAATTTGGTGGTAACCAGAATATGCATCGAGGAAGCACAATGAGTCGTGTCCTGCGGTAGCATCGATAATTTGATCGATGCGAGGGAGGGGGAAGGGATCCTTTGGGCACGCCTTATTAAGGTCCTTGAAGTCGACGCATAGGCGCCAGGATTTTTTCTTCTTTGGCACCATCACCAGGTTTGCTAGCCAATCCGAATGCTTTGTTTCTCTAATGAATCTGGCCTCCAGTAACTTGGCTAGCTCCTCTCCCATGGCTTGTCGCTTAGGTTCAGAGAAATGCCAAAGAGTCTACTTGACCGGCTTGAATCCTTTTAGAATGTTAAGGCTATGCTCGGCCAGCCTGCGTGGGATTCCTGGCATGTCTGAAGGATGCCAGACGAATATGTCCCAATTCTCGTGCAGGAACTCCCGTAGTGCAGCGTCTACGGCGGGGTTTAACTGTGCCCCGATGGATGCTGTTTTTGTGGGGTCTATTGGATGGACTTGGAATTTGACTATTTCATCCGCTGGTTTAAAGGAGGTGGACTTGGATCTTTTGTCTAGTATCACGTCGTCCCTGTCCACTATGGAGCGCAGCGCGGTTAACTCATCCGCCACAAGGGCTTTGATAATGCCTCGAGGGCCAGTGCGGCTGTTTTGTTCTCAGCGCGGAGTGCTATGTCCGGATCACTAGCTAGAGTGATGATTCCATTGGGTCCAGGCATTTTGAGCTTCATGTACCCGTAATGGGGTATGGCTTGGAAAATCATGAATGCCTCCCGCCCTAGAAGGGCGTGGTATCCGCTACTGAACGGGGCCACTTGGAATGTGATTTCTTCGGACCTGTAATTCTCCGGAGTGCCGAATACCACATCTAGTGTGATTTTCCCAGCGCAATGTGCCTCCCGACTAGGGATGATTCCTTGGAAGGTCGTGCTGCTTTTCTCAATACGATTGCTGTCTATTTCCATTTTTTGAAGAGTCTCCTCATAAATGAGGTTTAATCCACTGCCGCTGTCCATGAGCACTTTAGTGAGCCGAAAGCCGTCCATAATCGGACTAAGGAACAAAGCGGCTGGTGCTCAGGCTGTTCGGAATTTAGGTTCGTCATTGGCATTGAAGGTGATAGCCATGTCGCTCCAATGATTTATTGCTGCCACGTAGCAGACTTCGGCAAGGCTGCGGAGTGCTCGCTTACGCCTATTATTTGAGGCGAAGGTATCGAAGACTGTCAATATTGTATTGTTATCCACGGGTAGGTGCTCTGAGGTATTTTGGATGAGGAGATCCTCACCGCTTTTGGCCACCTGCCGGAGTACCCAACATGCTCTAAGGTTGTGTGTTGATATGGTATCCACTGTACTATGAATTTTGCAGGGCCCGTTAAGCCATCCCTCCAATATGGTTCCCCACCCTGTAGTGGGCTTATGCTTCTTTGTATTTAAGTCGGGCGACTTGTGAGAGTGCACCCTTTTAGTTCGGACTGGGGGTTTTTTAGAGCCAGGTTATCCTAAAATTTTGTTTGGGTTTTCCAGGCGCTTTCCATCGCACAGTACTTCCGTACTATGGCCACCAAGTCAGCGAAGTGTGCTATGTCACAGGGACTTATGGCGCTGAGGATTCCCCTGTCTGTGCAATTGTTGCAAAAGAACGAAATTGCGTCTTCCTCGTGACAGTCCTTGACCTTGTTCATTACAAGGAGGAATCTGGCCCAATAGTGATGTGCTGTCTCTTGGGGCGCTTGCCTAATGTGGGAAAGATCGTTTGTATCTAGGAGGGTGGGTGGATTTAAGTTGGGACCTTGACCCAATCTGAGACCCCGGGGCAGGAGAGTTTCCGATCTTGGAAGTTCGGGCTCCGGGATGTTGCCCCGTAGGTTCGGTATGCAGCCTGATTCTAGGTACAGGGTTGGGGCGATGTCCTCCCGTGAGCGGGTATCCGGCTCGGAGAGCTCAGGAAACCGGACATAGTTCGTCCTCAGGATAGAGGAAGAATCGCCGCATTGCTCCTCCACCACCGCTATCTGATGGGTGAACAGCGGAGAGTTAATCTCCCCTTGGTCGGGTTTAAGCCCGATCCGATTGTAGTCCGTAGTGACTCCCAGAGTGGTGACGCAATCCAAGAGCTCGTTCAAAGAGCAGAGCTCCATTGGATCCATCTACTCGGCGAATTTCGAGCCGATGTGGAGGCTATTTTCGATGACCCGATAAGTCATTGTCGGTGCAGCGGCCGAGCGGGCGATCATGACGAAGCCTCCTAGCCGGAGAGTTTGGCCTACAGCCAGGGCTCTCCCAGAGGTGATGCTATCCTTGACAACGAGACGAGCCATCCCTCCTTATGATGACGACACAATGGAGCTCTCAATGAAAGCACCAATGTCGGTGTCAAAACCGGCGGATCTCGGGTAGGGGGTCCCGAACTATGTGTCTAAGGCGGATGGTAACAGGAGGCAGGGGACACGATGTTTACCCAGGTTCGGGCCCTCTTGATGGAGGTAATACCCTACGTCCTGCTTGATTGTTCTTGATGATATGAGTATTACAAGAGTTGATCTTCCACGAGATCGTAGAGGCTAAACCCTAGAAGCTAGCCTATGGTATGATTGTACGTTGTCCTATGGACTAAACCCTCCGGTTTATATAGACACGGAGGGGGCTAGGGTTACACAGAGTCGGTTACAAGGGAGGAGATCTACATATCCATATTGCCTAGCTTGCCTTCCATGCCAAGGAGAGTCCTATCCGGACACGGGACGAAGTCTTCAATCTTGTATCTTCATAGTCCAACAGTCCGGCCAAAGGATATAGTCTAGCTGTCCGGAGACCCCCTAATCCAGGACTCCCTCAGGCATCCCCAAGCTTAGGCTTTTGGTTGTCCTTGAATTTTACATTGGGGTGCCTTGGGCATCCCCAAGCTTAGGCTCTTGCCACTCCTTGTTCCAAAATCCATCAAATCTTTACCCAAAAACTAGAAAACTTCACAACACAAAACTCAACAGAAAATCTCATGAGCTCAGTTAGTATAAGAAAACAAACCACCACTTTAAGGTACTATAATAAACTTATTCTTTATTTATATTGGTGTTAAAACTACTGTATTCCAACTTCTCTATGGTTCGTACCCCCAATACTAGCCATAGATTCGTCAAAATAAGCAAACAACACACGAAAAACAGAATCTATCAAAAACAGAACAGTCTGTAGTAATCTGTAGGTTTCGAATACTTCTGTAACTCCACAAATTTGAGAAAATAGGACATCCTAAATAATCTGTATATTGATCTACTGCAGTTGGAATTGGTATTTTATTGCTCTTTGGTAAAAATGAAAATTATTCTCATGAGCGCAAACTTTCTGTGTTTTTCAGCAAGATCAAATAACAATCGTCCAAGAAGATCCTAAAGGCTTTACTTGGCACAAACACTAATTAAAACATAAAAAACACTATCATAACAGAGGATATATGATTTATTTATTACTAAACAGGAACAAAAATAAAATTGGGTTGCCTCCCAACAAGCGCTATCGTTTAACGCCCCTAGCTAGGCATAACAACAAGAATAGATCAAGGTATTGCCATGATAATGATAAGGCAAATCGCGAAAACTCATCTCATACTCCCTATGTTCAGCAGCAAGTTTTCTTTGTGGCAAGTAAAAGTAATCAAAATGGCTAAATTTAATGGGACAAAAGTCCCCAAGATCAAGCTCGGGAGGTATTGGTTCCTCCTTTGGCCCCTCATATTGCACAACCAACTCATCATTATAAGCATTATTTTGGCAAAAAGTCATGAGCCTTTGTTCAAGGAAAAACCTAACCCATTGTTCTGGATAGCAAAATTATCATTAAGTTCAGAGATCCTGTCAACTAGAACTTCGGTAGGAACCTTTTTTCCAAGGTTTTCATTAAAAGCAACATGATCTAAAGATCATAAGCACATTATGTCTTCTTGATAGAAAATGATTGCTTCTATGGGAGGAAGGTCGGCATCCACCCTATAATGCGCAAAAATTTCATTGGCCTCTTTTATTATAAATCTGAACTCATGAGCTAAAAAGATGGTAGCTGCTCGCTTAACAGAAGAATGCTCAATATTAGAAAATTCTAGAAAAATCCTCTGTATGCAAGGATGCATGTGGATAAATTGTCTTTCAAGTTCAACCACGAGCAAAGATATAGCATCCGCAAGACTACTAGTTTTACGAAGAATAGACCCGCTCATGGTGGGCAAAGCACCGGCGCAAGTAAAGAAATCTTGAATAACTCCTTTTCCAATAATATTACCACTACCGATTCGAAACTTTTTAGTGTGTAAAATAGTAGGTTCTTCATGAGGATAATCAAAAGCATCAATGTTCCCCCCATCGTTACTAAGAACGAAACATACTTCAATGATAACCTCCCCAGTTTCACACATGATGGCAACAAAACATACTAAGAACGAACACAGAAAAGGCAAGCGGAAAAAAAGGCGAACAGAAAAAGGGCAAACAGAAAAGAGGCGAATAAAACAGCAAGGGTGAAGTAGGGGAGAGGAAAACGAGAGGCAAATGACAAATAATGTAATGTGAGGGATAAGAGTTTGTGATTGATACTTGGTATGTCTTGACTTGAGCGTAGATCTCCCTGGCAACGGCGCTAGAAATCCTTCTTGCTACCTCTTGAGCATGCGTTGGTTTTCCCTTGAAGAGGAAAGGGTGATGCAGCAAAGTAGCATAAGTATTTCCCTCAGTTTTAAGAACCAAGGTATCAATCCAGTAGGAGACTACAGGCAAATCGCCTAGTACCTGCACAAACAAATAAGAACCTTGCAACCAACGCGATAAAGGGGTTGTCAATCCCTTCATGGCCACTTGCAAAAGTGAGATCTGATCAAGATAATAAGATAAATATTTTTGGTATTTTTGTATAGATTGGAATGTAAAGATTGCAAAATAAACGGCGGCAGAAATGGCTAGTTGACGGGAAACTAATATGATGTAAAGTAGACCCGGGGGCCATAGGTTTCACTAGTGGCTTCTCTCAAGATAGCATATATTACGGTGGGTGAACAAATTACTGCCGAGAAATTGATAGAAAAGTGCATAGTTAAGAGAATATCTAGGCATGATCATGAACATAGGCATCGTGTATGTCTCAACTAGACCGAAACAATTCTGCATCTACTACTATTACTCCACACATCGACCGCTATCCAGCATGCATCTAGAGTATTAAGTTCATAAGAGCAGAGTAACACATTAGGCAAGATGACATGATGTAGAGGGATAAACTCAAGCAATATGATATAACGCCCATCTTTTTATCCTTGATGGAAACAATACAATACGTGCCTTGCCGCCCCTACTGTCACTCGGAAAGGACACCGCAAGATTGAACCCAAAGCTAAGCACTTCTCCCATTGCAAGAAAGATCAATCTAGCAGGCCAAACCAAACTGATAATTTGAAGAGACTTGCAAAGATATCAAATCATGCATATAAGAATTTAGAGAAGAATCAAATATTGTTCATAGATAAACTTGATCATAAACCCACAATTCATCGGATCTCGGCAAACATACTACAAAAAGAATTACATCGAATAGATCTCCAAGAACATCGAGGAGAACTTTATATTGAGATCCAAAGAGAGAGAAGAAGCCATCTAGCTAATAACTATGGACCCGAAGGTCTGTGGTAAACTACTCACACATCATCGGAGAGGCTATGGTGTTGATGTAGAAGCCCTCCATGATCGAATCCCCCTCCGGCAGATCGCCGGAAAAGGTCCCCAGATGGGATCTCATGGGTACAGAAGGTTGCGGCGGTGGAAAAGTGGTTTCGTGGCTCCCCTGGATGTTTTCAGGGTATAAGAGTATATATAGGCGAAAGAAGTAGGTCGGTGGAGCTACGAGGGGTCCACGAGGGTGGGGGCGTGCCTGCCCCCTGGGCGCACTGCCCTACCTCGTGGCCGCCTCGTTGCTTCCTTGACCTCCACTCCAAGTCTCCTGGATTGTGTTTGTTCCAAAAAAGATCCTCGCGAAGGTTTCATTCCGTTTGGATTCCATTTGATATTCCTTTTCTGCGAAACACTGAAATAGGCAAAAAAACAACAATTTGCATTGGGCCTTCGGTTAATAGGTTAGTCCCAAAAATAATATGATAGTGCATAATAAAGCCCATTAAACATCCAAAACAGATAATATAATAACATCGAACAATCAAAAATTATAGATACGTTGGAGACATATCAGAGTACACCGGTATTCTGCGTGAGTTCAAATACGATCATGCTGACTGTCGTCTACGGAAGATAGCAATTTGTCGAGTTCCCAACCGATCTTGGGATTACACGAACTATGAAGTTGTTGCTATCTTTGACAAGCTTGTTGCCGTCCTTACTTCCACGCCTCGATGGATATTGCTCAAAAATCAATTTCTGTACACGGATGAGTATTGTGATGCAATTCAATACGAGGGTCTTGTGTTTGCTGCCACCACTCGTGGCACTGTTTTTGCATGGAATCCTGATGATTTCGGTACTTTTTTCTTCCACTGTAATTATAATTGTTTCATCCACATGCATGCGGGTTAGCTAGTTTCCCTTTACTAATTAACCTTCTTGTGTTTCCAAGGTCCTGTGAACATTCCACCACCTATACTTGAAAAATTTTATAACCAAGGGGGAGATGACGATGCTGATGATCACGAGCATGAGGACGAGCAGGACCCATATACTCAGTGGCGCCTGGCAACTTATTCTGATGGATCACCTCTTCTTGTCTGTAGACAGGGCACTGCTGATGTTACTAAGGAAGTAGGTGTTGTCTCGCATGGTCGCACTCTCCGGACCTATTCCAACATCCATTGCAGGGTATTCGGGACGGATACTAGTGTACTAGCGCCAACACCTTCTCCCTGGTTCAGTATTGAAAGTCTTGGACGAAACTCGCTCTTCCTTGGACAAAACTATCCAATGATGGTGGAAGGCGATCCAGCTATTGTTGACACAATGTTACTACCATTTACGAGAAGCAAATGTATCTATACCTCGGACATTACTATGCTTCCCTACCGTCCCAATATGGGTCCTGACATAGGCCGCTTCAGCCTCGATGACCAGTCCCGCGTTGGTATCGAGATTGACAGTAGCTGGCCCTTCCCAGAGAATCACTTCTGGTTCAAAGCAAGTGTTTCCAATGCTGATGAGTGGTTGAGCTGAAGTTCATTTCGTCGCTTTGTTATTTGTTGTGTGAGAAAAACTTTACTAGAATGTTTTGTTGGAAACGATCTATAATCCAACGTGTATCCTCGTTGTCGTTGTGGGTTGATGACTTGTTGTATGTAATCAATAGTACATTTGCATATGCGTCCATCAACTCACGCCTGCTAATGTTGTCCATATGAATAGTGCTAGTGATTTTACTTGCAAAAATTAGATAGTGCTAGTGATTTGTAGCTGCATATTTTGACAAATCGCAGTGTTACAAGGTTGAAAAATGGCAATGTTACTAGATAAACAAATGTCAATCTTTCTAGTTTGACAAATGGCAACATACCCAAAATGACTGATATGAAAATCTTACCCAATTGTTTGTACGTGGTTGCACACAGGTCATGCAAAACAACCATTTGCGTTGAAGGGATGTAGAAATCCTGCTCGGCACATTTTCCCTTGGCTTCCTGGGGAAGCTGTCGGTTTGCATACAGGTGTTCTAACTAAAACGTTTGCGATGAGTGTTTTACATTTAAAAACCATTGACGTTTTTTCAAAAGAAAATCGTTTGATAAGTCTGTACATTAAGAGAGAAAAACGCAAGTTCGTTCAAACCATATCTTTCATCCAGTCACACTGAAAATTTATATTCATATGATCGAGAATTCGAGATACAGTATTAAACCCCCAAAACACTATTTCCGGCAGCAGTGGAGGCGGCGTGCCGCGCTGTCATTATCGTTGTCGTCCTCCGAGACGCCGTTGTTGAAGTCTTCAAGGCAGCACAAAACGTTCTTCACTTGTTGTAACATCCCAAATTTTCAACTTGGAATGTTATACATTAGATCATCATTGCATATCATATTTTATAGCATTTTTGGCTTGATCCTAGACATTCTACGCAACTCAAGGACCTACGGAGAGAGTTGGGGATTTCATTATTTTCATATTCGAGTTTTCTCGAATTTTGGAAAGAGGATCGTTTGATTTTAATTATTTTCTCTTCAAATATTTCTTTTATAAAAATAAAAGAGAGAGGATAAAACGACTTCCTCAAAATAGAGAAATATCGAAGATTTAATATTAAAATGAAATAAGATTTTTATTCGGAGTTTTAGCGCTATTTTATTTGAATTTGGAAAAATATGCATTTTTCAAAGTTGCATTTTAGGCCCAAATAAATGTTCACCTTGTCCGGCTTATTTTTAGAGGACGGGGAAAATTTATTTCGGGGTTTTGGAGTCCATTTAGTATTTCTTTTCATTCTTTTTCTGCACATCAGAATTATTTAAAAAAAGTCAACCGACTCCAGGCCGTACCCGAGCGGGACTCCGCCCGGGGGGCCTTTATAAGCCGCCACCCCCAAACCGCCGAAGCCCACCCGTGCCTCACGCCCTAACCCTAGCCGCCGCGTCGCCGCCACCGCGATGCGCCGCCACCGCCGCCGCACCGCCCGCCACCGCCACACCATCGCCAGAGCCGCACCGCCGCCGCTCCGCCTCGCTGGACCCCGCCGGACCCGAGGTAGCCGCCTCAGTTTTCATGAGAAAACCATTTGGTTTTTTTCCAAAACCCTAGATCCGTTTTTTAGATCCGGTTCGGTTTATTTTTTCGGTTTAGTTATTTAACGACGCCCATTTTTAAGTTCGTTTTAACGAACGGTTTTCACCGTTTAGCCGCACACAGCGAACGTTCGTTCGTTAGCCTGTTCATCGGTTTTTCTTTTTCTCGGATTTTCCGCGATTATTTTCGATCGCGATTTTTGATCCGATTTTCGTTTTAGTATAACTTTTCGCTCGTTTATCGGAATCAGGCGATTCAAGCGCCTAGAGTTTCGTCTCGAAACCCTCTTTCTGTTTAACCAACTTGAACAAGTTTTTGCTATTGTAAAATTTGACTTTAGTCCAGATTAGTAATCGGATCTTGTTTCTTTCGCAGTTTGAGTTTCGTTGCTTCGTTTGATTTGATTCTTTTTGCAAACCGGAGTTCTTAAGTTGAACTTTATGGTTAGATCTCTTATTTGAGTTTTACCCGTGCCCTTGTTTGATTGCTTATTGTATGCTTGTTTGATTGCGATAGAGTACCCGGAGTGCGAAGCGTGCTACATCGAGTCTCTAGGTTTCACGGATCATCAGCAAGGCAAGTAACACTCTGATCATATCCCTTTATCACCCAGTTTTTATGCATTAGTTTCAACCCTCAAACATTGCATGGTTAGGACTTGATAACATGTGGGATTGCGAAGTAGATGAGGTAGTACCTATTCACCTGTTTATTATCAAACCCTTGGGAGTTACTTCTATGTTGCTTATATTGCTATGCTATGATCGTAGACGTGGATTGGGTTTGAGTGAATCCATGACAGATGTGAGATTGTTAATTAATGGTTCAACTTAAGGTGGCAACTTTAATACACATCTGGGTGGATTGCTTGTCGGGCACCTGGAGAATCTAGTGTTGTCCTAGGATATCCCGGATTACCGTGTGATAATCCTAAGGTCCGCCACCCAGGCTCAAAGGGAACTGAGATATTTCATGCTAGAAACTTCCGTGTGCAGCCACAAGTTATTATGGGCTCTAGCATAGTTGAGTAAGTTGCGTGAAGCTCTTGAAGAGGTAGACTGGCAGATGTAGTGGGTTGTAGGTGGTATAGTCTATCCGGAGTAGAGAGTTAATGCTTCTGAAAGACTGTGTCTCGGTCGTCCGTTTCTCAAACACCATGTAGTGCGATAAATCCAACAGAGGAGATCGAGTCTTGTGGGGAAAAGTGCGCAAACCCTTGCAGAGTGTACAAACTAATCATGGTTAGCCGTGTCCCCGGTTATGGACATCTTGAGTATCTAGTACTTGGATTATCATTTGTATCTCATCACTCTAAATTAATATTGTTGGGTTGATAATTACTTTTAAGTGGGATTGAGTTGGAGGAACCTTCTCAATGAAGTTTCAACTACCATGATAGTTAAATAAAATCTATTCCTTTGTTGTAGGGAAAAATTGGCTTTTCGCAAAACTTTAACCATAGAGCTTTCCACCAGCCAAATATGCATATAGTGATAGCATTATTCTGTTCTTTCTCTACCGTGTTATATTGCCAGCATATTCCATGTGCTGACCCGTTTTCGGGCTACAACGTATTATGTTGCAGACTTTTCAGACGAGGAGCAAGGTTCGTTAGGTCGTTGTCGTGCAACTCAGCTATGCCGTTGGATTTGATGGACTCACTTTATCTTTCGAGCCTTCCGCTGTTATCGTATTAGATGGCCTTAAGCCATATTTATTATAATAAGTTCTCTTTTGAGACATTCGATGTAATAAGTGTGTGATTGCTACTCTGTTATAAATCCTTCGAGTACTGTGTGTGTCAGCATTACCGATCCAGGGATGACACTGAAGCACAGAGACTTGACTGTTTGAGGTCGGGTCGCTACAAGATGGTATCAGAGCACACACTGAGTGTAGGACACGACCACTAAGCTAAAGCCCTAGATCACCACTCTCTTCTCATTTTTGACTCCTCTCCATTTTCTACTCTTTAGGATGGCGGACGCAAGGAACAAGTTTGCACAACCGGATGAAGAAGCACCTTTTGGACGACACTTGAAGGAAGTCACTAAGTACCTGAACATTGGAATACCAAGCTTCACCAGGACTTACAACACCACTGTACTGAAGAGGAGCGATGGATGATTCAAGTTCAAGTTCCAGGAAGGACATTCACACCAGTCACCAAACCCATAGAGTTTTCCTTTGATGCAGCAACCTGGAGTCTAGGAAAGAGTATGGCGGCTCACATCACCATGGGACGCATTGGAGAAGTTTACCATAAGGAGCTTAAGGATACTATCTACCAGATTTGTGGGCGCCGAGATGAGCAATGGGAGATGATCAGCCCCAGGAAGGATAGATCAATCGCAGCTTTCATCCAAGAGTTAAACCAGCACATTCGTTGCCAGGAGAACCAGATGTGCGCAGGCATGATAGATCTAAAGAAGGCGATGACAAGGATCACAGAACTGGAGGAAGAACTCAAGGCTACTCGCGAAGATTATGAGGAGGAAATCGTCATACTAGTGGAGAAGAATGATGGTCTGGAAGGGAAGCTGGGAGTATTCATGGGAGACCCCACGCCAGGAGGAGAAGACGATGAACCCAAGGAGATTCGTTCTGAGGACTACATCATCATCGACGACACCGACTCGGACCCCGACGATAGCGATGATGACTATAAAGACGAAGCTGGAGCAGATATTATGGAGTCTTCAACCGATCAATATTTCTAGTAGACCACCACATCAGTAGTAGTATTCCATCATGTATATAGTATAGTCCGAGCACTTTTGTAACGATAGTTAGATCGATTGTATGCCCTTGCTTGATTGATTGAGTGATATGATTGTGTTTGTCTCATGTGCATATGGGTAGTGTTTTTCTCACTAGACCTCATTCTATTCTATTCTCTTCCCTCTAAACCCTCAGATGTCTCTGAGACGTGACACCGGATTTATTTTCCCACCGGAGCTCACTCAGTTGATCCAATAGCAGAATACACTGATGCAGTTGTTAGTTCAGAATCAAGGCAGCAACAACAACAACAACAACCCACCACAAGTTGACAACTTAGCCTGCTTTCTGAGGTTGCAGCCGCCGGTGTTTTCCAGCAGCATCGAGCCGATAGTGGCAGATGATTGGCTCCGCAGGATTGGAAGGGAGTTAACCACTACAGGTTGTACAGATGCTGAGAAGGTGCGTTTTTCCGCACATCAGTTGGATGGACCAGCAGCCTCATCGTGGGAGAATTACACAGTCACCTATCCTATAGCCACTGTTACATGGGATCAGTTTCAGCAAGCATTCGGCACCGCCCATGTCTCAACGGGAGCTATGAGCATGAAGAAGCATGAGTTTTGCAACTTGCGCCAAGGGAACCATACTGTGGGGCAGTACGTGGATGAATTTAGTAAGTTGTCTCGTTATGCCCCTGACGATGTGGCCACAGATGCCACGAAGCATGAGAAGTTTATGGAAGGGCTGAATAATGAGATGAGCATGCAGTTGATTGTGGCAACATTTAACAACTACCAGGAGTTGGTAGACAAGGCTCTTATGATTGAAGGGAAGCATCAGCAAATTGAGAGCCGCAAAAGGAAGTATGGACAAGGAAGGTACAACTCAGGAGCTCAGCAGAAGCCTTGTCTAACCCCGATCTCGGGAGGACTTGTTCATAACCATGGAGGTCATAACCATAACGGAGGAAGTTCGCATAACCACAATGGTTCCAAGAATGGGACTGGGAACGGAACAAGCAACAATCAGACCCGCTCCAATCCAGCGACATGCGCCAAGAGAGACCTAAGTCACATTACTTGCTTCAAGTGGGGGAAGACTAGACACTATGCCACGGAGTGCCCTGAAGCAAAGAATGGAAACGGTAATTGGGAGCGTTGGGAAGAAGCCTGAAAGGATCGATATGGTTGACTAGAGGGGGAGGGGGTGAATAGGCAACTACCAATTTTTTAGATTTTCTTTACCAAATTAAACTTTGCATCAAAGTAGGTTATCTAGATGTGCAACTAGGTGAGCAACCTATATGATGCAATGACAACAAGCATACAAGCAAGCAAGGGTAGAAACAATAAAGAGCTTGCACAAGTAAAGGTATGAGATAACCAAGAGTGGATCCGGTGGAGACGAGGATGTTTTACCGAAGTTCCTTCCTTTTGAGGGGAAGTACGTCTCCGTTGGAGTGGTGTGGAGGCACAATGCTCCCCAAGAAGCCACTAGGGCCACCGTATTCTCCTCACGCCCTCACACAATGCGAGATGCCATGATTCCACTATTGGTGCCCTTGAAGGCGGCGACCGAACCTTTACAAACAAGGTTGGTGCAATCTCCACAACTTAATCGGAGGATCCCAACAAGACCACAAAGCTTCACCACAATGGAATATGGCTCCGAGGTGACCTCAACCATCTAGGTTTCTCAAACACCCAAGAGTAACAAGATCCGCTAGGGATGAGTGGGGGAATCGAAAATCCCTTGGTGGAAGTGTAGATCGGGGCCTTCTCAACCACTCCCGAGCAAATCAACAAATTTGATTGGCTAGAGAGATAGATCAGGCGGAAATGAAGCTTGGAGTATTTAATGGAGCTTGAGCAATAAATGGAGCTTGGGGGGAGGAAGAGGTAGGTGAGAAGGAAGAAGGGGACTCCCTTTTATAGTGGGGGCAACAATCCCGTTGCCCCCACCAACCAGCCCCGCACAGGGCGGTACTACCGCTGAAGGGGGGGCGGTACTACCGCCAGGACAGCGGTACTGCCGCCCCAGCCAGCGGTACTGCCGCGCTGAGGAGACTAGTAGGGAACAGATCCAACTGCGGTACTACCGCGGTGGTAGGGCGGTACTACCGCTCCAAGAACGGTACTACCGCCACTACAACCGTGACTAGTGCCGCAAAACCCGACACGAGAAAAAGATCTCTTGAATCGAGGCGGTAGGAGCCAGACTACCCAACGGTACTACGACAGTGGGGTCAAGGGTGGTAGTACCGCTGTGGAGCGGTACTACCGCTTGTGACCCTTCGGCCGTAGTACCGCAGGTAGTGCGGTACTACCGCTGGAGGAGAGAGAGAGGGAGAAGGGATCTCTCAAAGAATCTGAGGACCAGGCGGAGGTGCCAGGCCCCCAGCGGTACTACTGCTGTGGAGCCACGGCGGTACTACCGCTGTGAAGCGGTACTGCCGCTTGTGGCTTCTCAGCGGTACTACCGCTGGGTGCGCGGTACTGCCGCTTAGACCCAGACAGAACAAGGAAGAGAGGAGAGATCTCTTCAATGGACAGGAAAATCTCGGAGGGTGAGAAGCTGATGTGTACGTGATGATTCCACCCATGCAAAACCCCGGTGGACCCCCTCTTGATAGTACGGTGCCCTCTACGCAACTAGTCCACCGAGAAAGAAACGAAAGAACTACACCGTCTTGAAATACACTCCGAGGGGAAGAAAGCGTCTCGTGCCAGGGGAGAATTTGTGAATAATTCAAAGCACAAGATTAGTCCACAAACATGTTGTCATCAATCACCAAAACTACCTTGAGAGAGATATGCCGTAACAATCTCCCCCTTTTTGGTGGATTGATGACAACTAGGGATTTGCGCAAGGAAAAGAGATGAAACGAAGAAAACTAAGAACTACAAAATATAGACGGGCTCCCCCAGAATGTGTGCACCTAGAGAAGGCACGACACACACATTCGGATCAACACTCCCCCTATATTTTATAGTCCAACAATACTAAGCACAAAATATATGAGAGAAGAGAGTAAGCAGGACAAGCAAGCATCTCACAACAAACTACAGTACTCGGAAAAGACATAAGTAAAAGGTAGCGATAGGGAGCATATGTCTTACACCATATGACTAGGACTAAGGTCTCACACCAAACCAAACCAAAGAAGGAACACACAAGAAAACACAAGACGACCCAAAGCACGACACAAGAAGCAAATCCCTACACTCTCTCCCCCTTTGGCAGCGAGACACCAAAAAGGGCATAGAGTGACACTACGACTCCAGGTGATGGGAGGAGGACGATCTCGAACATCACATCTCTGCATCTTCATCGTGGGTCGAAAACTGCTTGGCATCGGAGTCGGTCCAGTGGCAATTCTGATGAATCCAGTCGTCCTCTTCAGTGATCTGACCCTCAGACCCACTGGCAACAGTTGCTCCCATTTGACGCATGAGATCCTTGTGGCGTGTCCTGGCATGCTTCTCCACCACATGAGTCATGTACTGACCATGAGACTCCATGCAGAAAAGCTTCTTCATCTTGCGCTTAATCTTCTATGCCCACGACGGTTCTGCACTAGAGGGGCCAAAGTTCTCCTCATGATCATCAGTAGCAGCCTCACCCTCGGTCCCCATGGCAGCAGCAGCAGTAGCATCAGCAGACGGACCCCCTGTGGCAGCAGTAGCAGATGGACCCCCTGTGTGAGGCGTTGTCCAGTTGTCCTTCTTCCTCAGACGCTTGATCTCATGAGAAACCAAGTCTCCAGTCTCTAGCAACACTCTGGGATAAGTCTGTGCCCAGGCCCTCTCAATGAGCCTCATGATGAATGGACCATAGATAGGACACTTGCGCTCAGACACGGCAGATAGAAGTTTAGACCACATGACATGAGAGATATCCAGGCTCTCTCCAGTGCTTGCTTCCTTCTCATGCTGACAGAAAAGGAGCATGTCCACGAGGTAAGAGTGGACCATATCCAGATTCCCGATCCGAGGGAAGAGAGTCTCACGGAATATGCGATGAAGAATGTCCAGATACGGAGACAGCTCATAGGTCTTCTTCTTAGTTACTGGGTGAATCTTCACAGTGCAGTAGGGCCAAAGGGCTTGCTTGTGGGTGGATGTAGCATTGCGGTGAGGACGGAAACCGACAGGAGTCTCAATCCCGGTATCCACCACATCAAGTAACTCCATGAAAGCCTTCCACTTGACAGAAAGCAGCTTGCCATTGGTCATCCATGTCAGAGTCCTGTCGACATCCGTCCCAAGATGGACGGTGGCATAGAATTGAGCTACCAAATCCGCATCAAAATCCTTGTTGAATTGCATGATCCTGAGAATGTTCAGCTGAGTGCACATCTGAAGAGCTTCGCCAAAGTACTCCGGATCCTTCTCCATAGCATCAGTGTCAATGGAGCGAACATCAACACAAAGATTCTTCTTGGCCTTGATCACATCAAAGTAGATGGCAAACTGAAAACGGTTCCAGAACGGGCGGTTGACCAAAGTGGGTTCTTGGTCCACCGCATAGGGGTTGCGGCGACGCTTCTCCCAAAACTCCTTGTTGGTCATCTCAGTCACAATCTTCCCTTTTGGCTTGTTGGCGGCTCGCTTAGATTGCTGAGGAGGTGGAGGAACACTTGCAGAAGCACTTGCTGGAGGCGGTTGGGTGCTCGAGGAACCACCGGCAGGCTCTAAGGTGCGGTAGCGTTTTGATGTGGCATGCCCGGGGTTGATACAGCGACCTTGCTGCTCGGAACGGTCATCACCTGGAGCCAAACACAAGAACAACGCGAGACAACCAGAAAGAATGAGCATAAGCCAACAAACTCAACAAAACATCAAGGTAAGGCAGGAAAATGATGGAAATTGGCATGCAGCGGTAGTACCGTGACTTGCCCGCGGTAGTACCACCCCAAGCGGTAGTACCGCCCCAGAGAGAGCGGTAGTACCGCTCCAAGAGAGCAGTAGTACCGCTTGAGTCGGAGAAACAACAGTTTCTTAGCACAAGGCGGTGAACCAGCGGGTTCCTACTACCATGGTCAGATCCGGCACTACCGGCCTACCAAATTCAAAAATAATCCTACCAAACTCTAATCGAGATAGTCTAGTTGCTTTCTCCAACCAACTCAAGCCTAGATTTAGCCAAAAATCTAGAGATGCAACCACCATTGCCCCTAAGAAACAAGAACTGAAAAGAGACAAAACGAAAGAATGAACGGGGGCAATACCGGCATCCATGGCAAGAGGACGTGGTGGGGATCGACTCCACCAAAGGAAATGGAGAGGGACGCCCCGGAGATGGAGATCCGCCGGAGCCCTCCCGCGGTGAGAGGAGGCTGGAGAGAGGAATAGAAAAGAGGGGCGAAGTGAATGGGTATGGGGGAGAAGAAACCTCCCCTTGCCCCCGACTTAACCCCCTGTTCTCGTCCCCTAGCGGTAGTACCGTGTTGGGGGGCGGTAGTACCGCTTACGAGCAGTAGTACTGCGCACCACCAGCAGTAGTACCACCCAGCGCGCCACGGCAACTAAATAGACACGGCTTAGCTCGACGAAACGACAAAAACGGCAAACACACCAGCAAACGACCAAGACACACCTCTTCACAAGAGGGCAGTGGCCGAGGCCACCTATGTTTGAGTCAAAAGGTATGGCACCGCGAAGATTTTAACCTTGGGCCCATGACCAAAACTCGTCTTTTAAGCACAAGTGCCATCAACAATGGCTAAAGTGAAAGACTTGATCAATTTATGCATAATGGGGGGAGGGAGAGTTCATTGAGAGAACAACACTCCCCCTATGTCCATGCCTACACCTAAACTAGACAACAAATTGAGCGTGGTAGGGTGTGCACGGGTTCAAGCAACATTGCTCGAATCAATGATATTTAGCTCATGCCTTAACTCGCGAAATCTTGCTTCATCCAAGGGCTTCGTGAAAATATCTGCAAGGTTGTCATGAGTGTTGACATAGTTGAGCTCGATCTCTCCTCGCCTAATGTGATCCCAGATGAAGTGATACCGAATCTCAATATGCTTCGTCTTGAAGTGTTGCACTGGGTTGAGAGAAATCTTGATGGCACTTTCATTGTCACACCAAAGAGGCACTTTGTCACAAGTGACACGGTAATCCTTTAAAGTTTGCCTCATCCATAGAAGTTGTGCACAACAACTATCGGCGGCGACATACTCCGCCTCAGTGGACGAGAGAGAGACACAACTTTGCTTTTTGGAAGACCAACTTACCAAAGAGCAACCAAGGAATTGGCACCCTCCGAAAGTGGACTTCCTATCCACTTTGCCTCCCGCCCAATCGGAATCCGAGTACCCTACAAGCTTGAAGTTTGATCCTCTTGGGTACCATAAGCCAAAGTTTGGGGTATGAGCCAAATATCGGAAGATTCGTTTGACCGCCACATAGTGACTTTCCTTAGGTGCATCTTGAAACCGTGCACAAATTCCCACACTCAACATGATGTCCGGTCTAGATGCACAAAGGTAAAGCAAGGAACCAAACATGGAACGAAATACCTTTTGATCCACCACTTTACCATTGGGATCTAAGTCAAGTTAGCACTTGGTGGGCATTGGACTGGAGGCCGGCTTGACATCACTTAGCTTGAATCTCTTGAGCATGTCTTGGGTGTATTTGGATTGATTGATGAAGGTTCCTTCTCTTCTTTACTTCACTTCGAACCCTAGAAAGAACTTCAACTCCCCCATGGAGGACATCTCGAACTTTGAGGTCATGAGAGCGACAAATTCCTCATTGAAAGCTTTGTTAGGAGAACCAAAGATAATATCATCAACATATAATTGGCACACAAACAACTCCCCTTTGACCTTCTTAGTAAAAAGAGTGGGGTCGATTAGCCCAACTTCAAAACCATGGTCTTGTAACAACTCGGTAAGGTGGTCATACCACGCACATGGGGCTTGTTTAAGGCCATAGAGTGCCTTATCGAGTTGATACACATGATCGGGAAAGTAGGGATCCTCGAACCCGGGGGGTTGCTTGACGTAAACCAATTCATTAGTGGGACCATTAAGAAAAGCACTCTTCACATCCATTTGTTATAACTTAAAGTTATGATGAGAAGCATATGCAATCAACATGCGAATGGATTCAAGACGAGCAACGGGAGCAAAGGTTTCACCATAGTCGATACCCTCGACTTGGGAGTAGCCTTATGCTACCAAACGAGCCTTGTTGCGAATGATAATCCCATGGGCATCTTGCTTGTTCTTGAATATCCACTTGGTTCCAATGACATTATGGTTCCCCGTTGGCCTTGGCACCAATCTCCACACTTTGTTGCGCTCGAAGTTGTTGAGTTCTTCGTGCATGGCATTGAGCCAATCCGGATCTTCTAGCGCCTCATAGACCTTATGGTGTTCCACACAAGAGACAAACGCGTGATGCTCATAATAATTTGCTAATTGTCTACGAGTGCTTACCCCCTTTCTTAAGCTTCCAAGCACATTCGTCATGAGATGATCCTTGGTGGAGAGCTTGGAAGCAACCTTGGCGGCACGACGCTCTAATTCCTCCTTGGTGGTGAGTTGAGGAGCGGTTACTTGATCATCTTGAGCGCCGTCATGAACTTGTTCTTGATCTTGAACTTGCTCGGGGGAGAGAACTTGACCTTGGGCATCACTTGGTGTGTCAACACCGTCTTGAGTATGATCTTGCCCTTGGTCTTGTTCATGAGGTTGAGGGCCTTCACTTTGTTCTTCGGAAGCGTGTGGGCCTTGGGTTGGTGATGGCTCCACTTGAGTGGACCATTGTCCTTATCCTTCGGCCACAAGGGGTTCCTCAATGGGTAGGATGAAACCAACACCCATTCTTCTTATGGCTTGAGGAGGAATTTCATCACATACATCACAAGTGCCACTTTGCTCCACTTGGGAGCCGTTATTCTCATCAAACTCCACATTACACGTCTCCTCAATAAGTCCCATGGATTTATTGAGGACACGATAAGCATGAGAGTTTGTAGCATAACCAACAAATATGCCCTCATAAGCTCTAGCCTCAAATTTAGACAACCGAACACCTTTCTTGAGAATGAAACACTTACACCCGAATACCCGGAAGTACTTGAGGTTGGGCTTGTTACCGGTGAGTATCTCATATGGGGTCTTGTTCAAGCCCTTGCGGAGGTAGAGCCGATTGGATGCATGACACGCGGTGTTGATGGCTTCGGCCCAAAAGTTGTATGGAGACTTGAACTCCGCCATCATGGTCCTTGCCGCATCCATCAACGTCCGGTTCTTCCTCTCCGCAACACCGTTTTGTTGAGGGGTGTATGGTGCGGAATATTGATGCTTGATTCCCTCATCACTAAGAAATTCATCCAAGGTGTAGTTCTTGAACTCGGTGCCATTGTCACTTCTTATTGTCAAGATCTTTGCATTGTGTTGACGTTGTGCTTCATTTGCAAAGTCAATGACGGTTTGTTGGGTCTCGCTCTTCCTCTTGAAGAAATACACCCATGTGTACCTTGAGTAGTCATCCACAATCACCAAGCAATACTTCCTACCTCCAAGACTATCGAAGGATGGGGGCCCAAAAAGATCCATGTGAAGGAGCTCCAAGGGCCTCCTTGAATAAATGATAGTCATGGGAGGGTGAGCCTTCTCATGTAGCTTTCCTTCGATACAGGCACTACAAGCACGATCTTTAGCAAAACTAACATTCGTTAGTCCACGGACATGGTCCCCCTTGAGGAGACTTTGCAAAGATCTCATATTGACATGGGCTAAACGGCGATGCCAAAGCCATCCCACATCAACTTTAGCCATTAGGCATGTCGCGGTCTTAGTGGGTCGCTCCGAAAGTTAATCACATATAGACCGTTCTCGACATGCCCAACAAAAGCTACTTTAAGAGTCTTGCTCCACAAGAGGGCCACGATATTGATATCAAAGAAAGTGGCAAAGCCCATGATTGCAAGTTGACGAACGGAAAGTAAATTGTATGCAAGGGACTCAACAAGCATGACCTTCTCGATCGTGAGATCATGAGAGATGACCACCTTGCCAAGTCCCAATACCTTAGAGGATGAGGCGTCACCCCACTCGACATTGGTGGGCATAGATGGAACTTTGTGCACGTCCACCACCAAGTCCTTGCTTCCGGTCATATGATTTGTAGCTTCGCTATCGAGCAACCATGATCCACCACCGGAAGCAAACACCTACAAGAGATCAATGCTTGGTTTTAGGTACCCATTTTGTAATGGGTCCTTTGATGTTAGTAACAAGGGTCTTAGGAACCCAAATAGACCATTCAATGTACTCATGAAGAGAACCAACAAATTTGGCATAAACATGCCCATCACTAGCACGGCATAACACATAAGAAGGATTAAAATCGCCGGCTTTGTTGGGAGGGGTGACATTGCCCTTCTTGACATTGTTCTTCTTCTTCTCCTCAGGGGCACTCTCTCCCTCCATCACAAAGGTTTGCATGAGGGGAGGAGGTCGTTTGGTCTTGTCATTCTTCTTCTTGTTCTTGGAGTCGGGCATGTACCCAACCCCTTCCTTGGCCACACCTCCCTTTTGGTTGATCAAGAGATCGTTGAGGTTCTTCTTGCCTTGTATGCAAGTCGCAAGACCTCTCTCAAGTTGCTCCTTCAACTTAGTATTTTCCTCAACAAGATTTATATTCTCACAACACGGGTTAGTAGCATTTGCATTATCAATTAAAACCATATGAGGAAAAGTTGCTTTCTCCTTAGTTAGCTTCACTTGGAGTTGATCATGAGACTCCTTCAGACTAGCGTGAATACCCTTCAAGGCCTTGTGGGCCTTGTCAAGTATGTCAAACTCCTCTTTGAGTCTAGCAAGATCAACCCCGAGTTTGGCCTTCTCAGAATTTAGCACACGAGAAACAATGAGGGCATGATCATAATCTTTCTTTAACTTAGCATGATCAATGTTGCGTGACTCCTCAAGAGCCAATGAAGACCACGCTCTTCCTCAAGAGCATTGGAAAGATCCGAAATCTCATCGGCATAGTCACAACTATGCCCTTCATCTTAGAGATGGTGTCTTCGTGAGCCTCGATCATGTCATTGGCCTCACCAAGTTGTTCCAAGAGAGCAACAAAGTGTTTCTTGGATTTTCCCTTGAGTTTGCCCATAAAGACCTCAAACTCGTTAGCCTCCACATTAGCTCCCTCAAGTTCATTAATGCTATCCATTTGGGAAGGATGATTAATGATGGTAGTTTTGATATTGGAGGTTACCTTGTTGGTGGATTTAGCCATGAGGCACTTGGTGGTGATGCTCTCGTTGGGTGAGTCGAAGAGAGACACCCGTGACGTTGTTGCAATGGCAACGGAGGCCATGGCAACCGACTCATCATCTTCATCATCGTCATCATCCTCATTGTACTCTTCTTGCACAACCAAAGCCTTGGGAGGAGTCTTCCTGGTGAAGTTGTTCTTGTTGGGGAACGACTTGGCCTTGTCCTTTTGGATGAGTTTGCCACCATTGTCTTCCCTCATCTCATACGGGCATTCCGCAACGAAATGACTCACGTTACCGCAATTGTAGCAAGTCCTTACACGTTGCTTGCCCCTTGTGCCACTCGAGTTGTTTTTTCTAAAATTGGGCCTCGAGTTTTTCTTGCTCCAAAATTGCCTTGAAGCAAGTGCCATGTGTTCATGATATGCATACTTCGTATCTTCGGGGTTGCTCTCCTCTTCTTCCTCTTCTTCTTCTTCCACGGTGAGCTTGGCCTTCAATGCAAGGTTAGGCTTCTTTGCCCGTTGAGAACGGAGCACCGCATTGTCGGCGGTCTTGTCCAAAATGTTCATGGCCACAAACTCATCCAACACTTCGCTTGAGGTCAAAGTGTGGAAGTCCGGTCTTTGACGAATGACGGAGGACATGGCCTTGTGGTAGGGCATCATTGCCTTGAGGAATTTGCGCTTGATCCAATTGTCATCCGTGTCCTTGATCCCGTGATCTCGTAGTGAGACCGCGAGTTTGGTTACTCTCTGATAAAGCTCACGAGGTTCTTCATCTTCCTTCATTGCAAACTCATCGGCCTCATCTTGTACCACTTCATAGTTGGAGCGTTGAATGCTTGCGCTTCCCTAGTAGAGAGACACGACACAATGCCATGCATCTTTGGCCAAGGCGAAGGGACGAAGATGAGGTAGATCTTCGGGTGGAATTGCATCTTGAATGATGAAGAGAGCATTCTCATTGAATTGATTGTCCGCGGCTTCTCAAGAAGTGAAGTTGCTTGGATCATGTGGATAGAAACCTTCTTCAATGATTCTCCAAAGTTAGTGTTCACATGATTTAAATGACGTTTAAAGCGGTAAACCCAAGAATCAAAATCCTCATTTTTCACAATCTTAGGGGGAGGACCGGCATGATTCAAATGAGTGGAAGGAACCGGTCCACCATAAACAAGTGGTGGTTCCACATGGGCAAAGATGTCGGTGCCATTCTTGCCACTAGAAGAAGGAGCCTTTTCACTACTAGCTTCCCCCTTGTCGGGGATAGCATCCGACACCTTGTTGGCGGGATCACCCACTTTCAACGGTGCGGTGGATAGTTTAAGTCCCTCAAGACATTTAGTAAACATGCTTTCAACTTCGGTCGTCATGGAGGTTTTCAATGTCTCCAAGGCCACATTGAACTCCTCACGAGAGACCGAAGTTCCCCCATCTCCCGTAGACGAGATCGGATTCACACCGGAGTGTTCCTCCACACCGTCTACGGTATCAACCATACTCTTTGGACGATAAAGTCCTTAATAAAGAGACGAGGCTCTGATACCAATTGAAAGGATCGATATGGTTGACTACAGGGGGGTGAATAGGCAACTACCAATTTTTTAGCTTTTCTTTACCAAATTAAACTTTGCATCAAAGTAGGTTGTCTA
Organism: Triticum dicoccoides; assembly: GCF_002162155.2. Lineage (NCBI taxonomy): Eukaryota > Viridiplantae > Streptophyta > Magnoliopsida > Poales > Poaceae > Triticum > Triticum dicoccoides. The sequence continues at coordinate 518,523,327 of NC_041384.1, read as the reverse complement.
GATGTGCAACTAGGTGAGCAACCTATATGATGCAATGACAACAAGCATACAAGCAAGCAAGGGTAGAAACAATAACGAGCTTCCACAAGTAAAGGTAAGAGATAACCAAGAGTGGATCCGGTGGAGACGAGGATGTGTTACCGAAGTTCCTTCCTTTTGAGGGAAGTACGTCTCCGTTGAAGCGGTGTGGAGGCACAATGCTCCCCAAGAAGCCACTAGGGACACCGTATTCTCCTCACACCCTCACACAATGCGAGATGCCGTGATTCCACTATTGGTGCCCTTGAAGGCGGCGACCGAACCTTTACAAACAAGGTTGGGGCAATCTCCACAACTTAATCGGAGGATCCCAACAATACCACGAAGCTTCACCACAATGGAATATGGCTCCGAGGTGACCTCAACCGTCTAGGGTGCTCAAACACCCAAGAGTAACAAGATCCGCTAGGGATGAGTGGGGGAATCGAAAATCCCTTGGTGGAAGTGTAGATCGGGGCCTTCTCAACCACTCCCGAGCAAATCAACAAATTTGATTGGCTAGAGAGATAGATTGGGCGGAAATGAAGCTTGGAGTATTTAATGGATCTTGAGCAATAAATGGAGCTTGGGAGGAAGAGGTAGGTGAGAAGGAAGAAGGGGACTCCCTTTTATAGTGGGGGCAACAATCCCGTTGCCCCCCACCAACCAGCCCCGCACAGGGCGGTACTACCGCTGAAGGGGGGGCGGTACTACCGCCAGGACAGCGGTACTGCTGCCCCAGCCAGCGGTACTGCCGCGCTGAGGAGACTAGTAGGGAACAGATCCAACTGTGGTACTACCGCAGTGGTAGGGCGGTACTACCACTCCAAGAACGGTACTACCGCCACTACAACCGTGACTAGTGCCGCAAAACCCGACACGAGAAAAAGACCTCTCGAATCGAGGCGGTAGGAGCCAGACTGCCCAACGGTACTACGGCAGTGGGGTCAAGGGTGGTAGTACCTCTGTGGAGCGGTACTGCCGCTTGTGACCCTTCGGTCGTAGTACCGCAGGCAGTGCGGTACTACCGTTGGAGGAGAGAGAGAGGTAGAAGGGATCTCTCAAAGAAACTGAGGACCAGGCGGAGGTGCCAGGCCCCTAGCGGTACTACTGCTGTGGAGACACAGCGGTACTACCGCTGCGAAGCGGTACTGCCGCTTGTGGCTTCTTAGCGTACTACCGCTGGGTGCGCGGTACTGCCGCTTAGACCCAGACAGAACAAGGAAGAGAGGATAGATCTCTTCAATGGACAGGAAAAGCTCGAAGGGTGAGAATCTGATGTGTACGTGATGATTCCACCCATGCAAAACCCTAGCGGACCCCCTCTTGATAGTACGGTGCCCTCTACGCAACTAGTCCACCGAGAAAGAAATGAAAGAGCTACACCGTCTTGAAATACACTCCGAGGGGAAGAAAGCGTCTCATGTCAGGGGAGAATCCGTGAATAATTCAAAGCACAAGATTAGTCCGCAAACATGTTGTCATCAATCACCAAAACTACCTTGAGAGAGATATGCTGTAACAAAGCCTAATCCATTCAACAAAGGACAAGTGAACCACGTTAACGTGGAGGAGGTTGAAGGGCAGCTAGATGCAGTTATCGGTAAGTTTTTGGTTAAGTCTTTTACCGCCCTTGTTCTTTTTGATACTGGTGCATCACATTCATACATATCAAGGGGATTCGTGGATAAGTTTAAACTACCAACCCAAACCCTTAGGACCCCTTTGTTAGTAAGTTCACCTGGAGCAGAGTATATGGCCAGCCGATGGTGCGACCAGATACCCCTAACCATTGGTAGCCATGTTTTTTCGTCAGACCTAATAATTTTGGAGTCACAAGGATTGGGTGTGATATTAGGAATGGACTGGATGTCAAAGTATGGAGGAAGCATTGACTGTGCTAGTAAATCAATTTGTCTCACCACCCCGGAGGGAAAAAGGATCGAGTATGTATCTAGACATGCGCCTAGGAGGAGCCAAGTAAATACCCTCACGGGAGTTGTTCAGGAGGAAGTGCCTGTAGTGAAGGATTACCCAGATGTTTTTCCAGAGGAGTTACCAGGCATGCCACCGGATCGAGACATCGAGTTTTTGATAGAGCTATTGCCAGGTACCGGGCCAATATTAAAGAGACCCTACCGGATGCCCGCAAATGATCTGGAGGAGATTAAGAAGCAGATCAAGGAGTTATTGGAGAAAGGTTACATCCGGCGGAGTTCATTACCATGGGGAACCTAGTGCTTTTGGTTGAGAAGAAGGATAAGTCTCTAAGGATGGTTGTTGATTATCGTGCATTGAATGAGGTGACGATCAAGAACAAATACCCACTGCCGATGATCAATGATTTGTTTGAACAGTTGCAAGGAGCTAAGGTGTTTTTGAAGATCGATCTGCGATCAGGATATCACCAGCTGAAGATCCGGGAAAAGGATATACCTAAAACCGCATTTACCACAAGGTACGGGTTATATGAGTATACGGTCATGTCATTTGGACTGACTAACGCCCCGCCTATTTCACAATTTTTTTATGGAAGAAGAGCAAGTTTTTTCTTTGATGTTCACCAAAACAACTCTTTTTTCTTTCTGTGGATCACACACTGAGCGTATTTGGTATTTGGATATTATACGTATCAATGACCTGGTAGCATGATGAACAAGGTGTTCATGGAATACTTCGGTAAGTTTGTTGTGGTGTTCATTGATGATATAATGGTATACTCGAAGAATGAAGAGGAGCACAAAGAGCATTTGCATGTAGTTCTCGAGAAACTCAGGGAACATCAGTTGTATGCCAAGTTCAGCAAATGTGAGTTTTGATTGAAAGAAGTTGGATTCCTTGGACATGTTATATCAGGAGAAGGTATAGCAGTAGACCCCACCAAGGTTCAGTCAGTCACTAAATGGTTGGCACCCACTTCAGTTAGCGAGATCCGCAGTTTTCTTGGACTCGCAGGATACTACCGGAGATTCATTGAGAATTTTTCCAAGATTGCGAAGCCAACGACAGAGCTATTGAAGAAGGATATCAAATTTAAATGGACGGAAGAATGTGAAGCAAGTTTTCAGGAGTTAAAGAAACGTCTGACTACAGCCCCAGTACTGATTCTGCCGGATATACACAAGGATTTCCAAGTGTATTGCGACGCCTCTCGCTTAGGACTTGGAGGAGTACTGATGCAGGACGGAAAAGTTGTTTCGTATGCCTCGCGACAACTGAAACCGCATGAGTTAAATTATGCCACGCATGACTTGGAGTTGGCTGCCGTAGTGCATGCGTTGAAGACTTGGAGACATTATCTTATTGGAAACCATTGCGATGTATACACTGACCATAAAAGTTTGAAGTACATTTTCACAAAGAAGGAGCTGAACCTTAGGCAGAGGAGATGGTTGGAGCTTATAAAGGATTATGACATGAAGCTTCACTATCATCCAGGCAAGGCCAACATCGTAGCAGACGCTTTGACCCGAAAGAGTTATGCCAACACACTCATAAGCACAGGATTGCCAAAGGAGTTGGCAGAGGATCTCAGGGAACTTCGATTCGAGATTGTCCCTAGAGGTTTTGTTGCAACAATGGAAGTTCAGTCTACATTGTTAGGAAAGATTCGAGAAGCTCAGAAGGATGACAAAGAGATCGCCGAGATAAAAGAGAGAATGAGCAAAGGAAAGGCCAAAGGTTTTCATGAGGATGAACACGACACCTTGTGGTTTGAGGACTGTGTTTATGTGCCCAATAACACAGAGATCGGGAAGTTAATACTTTAGGAGGCTCATGACTCACCATACTCGATTCACCCTAGAAACACCAAGATGTATGTGTATTTAAAGGAGCGTTTCTGGTGGACTGGTATGAAGAAGGATATTGTCGAGTATGTAGCCGTATGTGATGTATGTCAGAGAGTGAAGGCAGAACATCAAAAGCCAGCCGGATTGTTACAACCTATGCCGATACCCGAATGGAAGTGGGATAAGCTTGGCATGGATTTCATCACCAGATTGCCCAGGACCAAATCAGGATATGATTCTATATGGGTAGTAGCTGATCTCTTGACCAAAGTATCTCACTTTATCCCGGTGAAAACCACCTATACAAGTGCCAAGTTGGCAAAGATATACATGACCAGGATCGTATGTTTGCATGGAGTTCCGAGAACAATTGTATCAGATAGAGGAACCCAGTTTACCTCAAAGTTTTGGAATCAGTTGCATGAAACTTTGGGAACCAGACTGGAGTTTGGTACAACTTTTCACCCGCAAACAGATGGACAGACCAAGAGAGTCAACCAGATTCTAGAGGATATCTTGAGAGCTTGTGCACTAGATTATGGATCTAGTTGGGATGACAACTTGCCCTATGTAGAGTTCTCATACAACAACAGTTACCAGACCAGTTTGAAGATGGCACCTTTCGAAGCCTTGTACGGAAGGAGGTGCAGGACACCGTTGTTGTAGGATGAAGGTGGAGACCGTCAGTTGTTTGGACCAGATTTGATTAAGGAATTAGAAGAGAAGGTTAAATTGATTAGAGATAGACTGAAGGTAGCTCAGTCCGGACAGAAGAGTTATGTAGATTCAAAACGCAAGGAGGTAGTCTATGAAATCGGAGACAGAGTGTATCTTCGAGTATAACCACTCCGAGGAGTTAAGCGCTTTGGAGTTAAGGGGAAGTTAGCGCCACGCTTTGTCGGACCATACAGAGTTTTGGAACATATGGGAGAAGTTGCTTATAAGTTGGAATTACCCGATGGATTGTCAGGAGTTCACGATGTGTTCCACGTTTCTCAGTTGAAGAAGTGCCACACAGAGATGGCCGACATTCCTCTGAGAGATACAGTACCGTTGGAAGCGATTCAGTTGGGCAATGATTTGACCTATGAGGAGAAGCCAGTAAGGATTCTCGAGTTTGCCAGTCGAGTTACCCGCAGCAAGGTTATTAAGTTTTGCAAAGTTCAGTGGAGCCACCATACCTAGGACGAAGCCACCTGGGAACGAGAGGAAGACCTACGCAAGGACCATCCACACCTATTTTCTAGCCAACCCAAATCTCGAGGGCGAGATTCATCTTAAGGGGGGTAGGTTTATAACATCCCGAATTCTTAATTTGGAATGTTATACATTAGATCATCATTGCATATCATATTTTATTGTATTTTTGGCTTGATCCTAGAAATTCTACGCAGCTCAAGGACCCACGAAGAGAGTTGGGGATTTCATTATTTTAATATTTGAGTTTTCTCGAATTTTGGAAAGAGGATCGTTTGATTTTAATTATTTTCTCTTCAAATATTTCTTTTATAAAAATAAAAGAGAGAGGATAAAATGACTTCCTCAAAATAGAGAAATATCGAAGATTTAATATTAAAATGAAATAAGATTTTTATTCAGAGTTTTATCGCTATTTTATTTGAATTAGGAAAAATATGCGTTTTTCAAAGTTGCATTTTAGGCCCAAATAAATGTTCACCTTGTCTGGCTTATTTTTAGAGGACGGGGAAAATTTATTTCGGGATTTTGGGAGTACGTTTAGAAGGGGAGCCTTGGCGCAGTGGTAAAGCCGCTGCCTTGTGACCATGAGGTCATGGGTTCAAGTCCTGGAAACAGCCTCTTACAGAAATGTAGGGAAAGGCTGCGTACTATAGACCCAAAGTGGTCGGACCCTTCCCTGGACCCTGCGCAAGCGGGAGCTACATGCACCAGGTTGCCCTTTTTTTATTTTGGGAGTACGTTTAGTATTTATTTTCTTTCTTTTTCTGCATGTCGGAATTATTTAAAAAAAAGTCAACCGACCCCGGGCCGTATCCGAGCGGGACTCCCCCCGGGGGGCCTTTATAAGCCGCCACCCCCAAGACGCCGAAGCCCACAGCCGCCCGCCGAAGCCCACCCGCGCCTCGCGCCCTAACCCTAGCCGTCGCGCCGCCGACACGCGGCACCGCCGCATCGCCCGCCGCCGTCGTCGCTCGCCGCCGCTGCACCGCCCCCACCGCCGCGCCACCATGCGCCATCGCCGGAGCCGCACCGCCGCCGCGCCGCCCCGCCGGACCCGAGGTAGCCATCTTGGTTTTTGTGAGAAAACCGTTTGGTTTTTTCCGGAACCCTAGATCCGTTTTTTTGATCCGGTTCGGTTCATTTTTTCGGTTAGTTATTTAACGAACGCCCATTTTTATGTTCGTTTTAACGAACGGTTTTCACAGTTTAACCGCACACAACGAACGATCGTTTGTTAGCCTGTTCGTCAGTTTTTCTTTTTCTCGGATTTTCCGCGATTATTTTCGATCGCGATTTTTGATCTGATTTTCGTTTTAGTATAACTTTTCGCTCGTTTATCGGAATCAGGCGATTCAAGCGCCTAGATTTTCGCCTCGAAACCCTCTTTCTGTTTAACCAACTTGAACAAGTTTTTGCTACTGTAAAATTCGACTTTAGTCCAGATTAGTAATCAGATCTTGTTTCTTTCGTAGTTTGAGTTTCGTTGCTCCGTTTGATTTGATTCTTTTTGCAAACCAGAGTTCTTAAGTTGAACTTTCTGGTTAGATCTCTTATTTGAGTTTTACCCGTGCCCTTGTTTTATTGCTTATTGTATGCTTGTTTGATTGCGATAGAGTACCCAGAGTGCGAAGCGTGCTACATCGAGTCTCTAGGTTTCACGGATCATCAGCAAGGCAAGTAACACTCTGATCATATCCCTTTATCACCCAGTTTTTATGCATTAGTTTCAACCCTCAAACATTGCATGGTTAGGACTTAATAACATGTGGGATTGGGAAGTAGATGATGTAGTACCTATTCACCTGTTTATTATCAAACCCTTGGGAGTTACTTCTATGTTGCTTATATTAATATGCTATGCTCGTAGACGTGAATTGGGTTTGAATGAATCCATGACAGATGTGAGATTGTTAATTAATGGTTCAACTTAAGGTGGCAACTTTAATACACATCTGGGTGGATTGCTTGTCGGGCACCTGGAGAATCCAGTGTTGTCCTAGGATATCCCAAAGTACCCGTGTGATAATCCTAAGGTCCGCCACCCAGGCTCAAAGGGAACTGAGATATTTCATGCTAGAAACTTCTGTGTGCGGCCACAAGTTATTATGGGCTCTAGCATAGTTGAGTAAGTTGCGTGAAGCTCTTGAAGAGGTAGACTAGCAGATGTAGTGAGTTGTAGGTGGTATAGTCTATCCGGAGTAGAGAGTTAATGCTTCTGAAAGACTGTGTCTCGGTCATCCGTTTCTCAAACACCATGTAGTGCGAGAAATCCAACGGAGTAGATCGAGTCTTGTGGGAAAAGTGCACAAACCTCTACAGAGTGTACAAACTAATCATGGTTAGCCGTGTCCCCGGTTATGGACATCTTGAGTATCTAGTACTTGGATTATCATTTGTATCTCATCACTCTAAACTAATGTTGTTGGGTTGATAATTACTTTTAATTGGGATTGAGTTGGAGGAACCTTCTCAATGATGTTTCAACTACCATGATAGTTAAATAAAATCTATTCCTTTGTTGTAGGGAAAAATTGGCTTTTCGCAAAACTTTAACCGTAGAGCTTTCCACCAGCCAAATATGCATATAGTGATAGCATTATTCTGTTCTTGCTCTACCGTGTTATATTGCCAGCATATTCCATGTGCTGACCCGTTTTCGGGCTGCAACATATTATGTTGCAGACTTTTCAGACGAGGAGTAAGGTTTGTTAGGTCGTTGCCGTGTAGCTCAGCTATGCCGTTGGAGTTGATGGACTCACTTTATCTTCCGAGCCTTCCGCTGTTATCGTATTAGATGGCCTTAAGCCATATTTATTGTAATAAGTTCTCTTTTGAGACATTCGTTGTAATAAGTGTGTGATTGCTACTCTGTTATAAATCCTTCGAGTATTGTGTGTGTCAGCATTACCGATCCAGGGATGACACTGAAGCATAGAGACTAGACCGTTTGAGGTCGGGTTGCTACAAGATGGTATCAGAGCACACGCTGAGTGTAGGACACGGCCACTAAGCTAAAGCCCTAGATCACCACTCTCTTCTCATTTTCTGACTGCTCTCCATTTTCTACTCTTTAGGATGGCAGACGCAAGGAACTAGTTTGCACAACCGGATGAAGAAGCACCTTTTGGACGACACTTGAAGGAAGTCACTAAGTACCTGAACATTGGAATACCAAGCTTCACCGGGACTTACAATGCCACTATACCAGAAGAGGAGCGATGGATGATTCAAGTTCAAGTTCCAGGAAGGACATTCACGCCAGTCACCAAACCCATAGAGTTTCCTTTGATGCACCAACCTAGAGTCTAGGAAAGAGTATGGCAGCTCACATAACCATGGGACGCATTGGAGAAGTTTACCATAAGGAGCTTAAGGATACTATCTACCAGATTTGTGGGCCCCGAGATGAGCAACGGGAGATGATCAGTAGCAGGAAGGATAGATCAATCACAGCTTTCATCCAGGAGTTAAACCAGCACATTCGTCGCCAGGAGAACAAGATGTGCGCAGGCATGATAGATCTGAAGAAGGCGATGAAACGGATCACAGAACTGGAGGAAGAACTCAAGGCTACTCGCGAAGCTGGAGCAGATATCATGGAGTCTTCGACCGATCAATATTTCTAGTAGACCACCACATCAGTAGTACTATTCCACCATGTATATAGTATAGCCCGAGCACTTTTGTAACGATAGTTAGATCGATTGTATGCCCTTGCTTGATTGATTGAGTGATATGATTGTGTTTGTCTCATGTGCATATGGGTAGTGTTTTTCTCACTAGACCTCATTCTATTCTATTCTCTTCCCTCTAAACCCTCATATGCCTCCGAGACGTGACACCGGATTTATTTTCCCACCGGAGCTCACTCAGTTGATCCAAAAGCAGAATACACTGATGCAGTTGTTTGTTCAGAATCAGGGCAACAACAACAACAACAACCCACCACCACCACCGGTTGACAACTTAGCCTGCTTTCTGAGGTTGCAGCCGCCGGTGTTTTCCAGCAGCACCGAGCCGATAGTGGCAGATGATTGGCTCCGCAGGATTGGAAGGGAGTTAACCACTGTAGGTTGTACAGATGCTGAGAAGGTGCGTTTTGCCGCACATCAGTTGGATGGACCAGCATCCTCATGGTGGGAGAATTACACAGTCACCTATCCTATAGCCACTGTTACATGGGATCAGTTTCAGCAAGCATTCCGCACCGCCCATGTCTCAACGGGAGCTATGAGCATGAAGAAGCGTGAGTTTCGCAACTTGCGCCAAGGGAACCATACTGTGGCGTAGTACGTGGATGAATTTAGTAAGATGTCTCGTTATGCCCCTGACGATGTGGCCACAGATGCCGCGAAGTAGGAGAAGTTTATGGAAGGGCTAAACGATGAGATGAGCATGCAGTTGATGGTGGCAACATTTAACAACTACGAGCGTGGCGGGTGCAGCCAAACGCACGGGGGCCGGCGCCACGGTGGGTGGAGGGGCGCGCACGGGCACAGGCACAGGCGCTGCAGCCAAACGCACGGGGGCCGGCGCCACGGTGGGTGGAGGGGCGCGCACGGGCACAGGCACAGGCGCTGGCGCTGGCATGTACACGAGCTCGCGCGGGTCCGCGGAGACCTCGCTGACGCCCACGGCTTCCAGCTCTGCGATAGTGCTCGGCGACCAGCCCGTCAATGCTACGGGGATGGTCGCTGGCGCAGGCGCAGGGATGGGAGCTGGGACGGGAGCATGGGCAGCAACCGCCGCGGCCAGCTCGTTTTGAGCCATGTCCATGAGGCCCCATTCCTCCTTATTTTCTATATCCTCTGTCTCGGAGTCGACTTCACCAAACTTGAATACTAGTGGCAGATGATCATTCTACGCCATTGCGTCGGTGGAGGTCTGTGGGAGGGAGGGGAATGGGAGGCGAACAGTAAGGCTGGCCGTATTAAACAGCGGCTCGGGCGCCATTGATGGAGAGGAAGGCGGGCGACCATGGAAGTCAAAGGGCCCCCTTTCCAAGTGAGCATGCGCAGCGTACAGCTCGCACGCTTCCTGGTGAGCCTGCGCATTGGAGGACAGCTTGCATACCTCTCGGTCAGCCTGCGCATCAGACTGCACTCACACGCCTCCCGTTCAGTCAAGGTCAAGCAGCTGTCCGCACGGCACCTCCTACAGCCATTAAAACCAAGACACGTGGCGTCACATGAATGGTTAACAGAACGCACACGGTTTGAATTATACAAACGTTTGAGATATTAAAGTGGCAACTAACTTTCAAAATGCCTTTGTTGGCGGTCATTATTCGAGTGCGCCTTCTCCCAAAATGGAAACAAAAAATGCCACAGCATGTCAGGTGCCATTCCATGATAGCATGACAAGTTCCATGAATTTCAGACGAGTTTTGGATTTACTAGAATTTAAAAACCAGGCATCTCAATGTTTTGCCGACAATCAACGGTGCCCTGGTGTTTGAAATTCATTCCCATTTCTTGCATGGGACCTAAGCATGCACCAAAGGACACATATTTGATTTTTCAACCAATTTATATGCACTGGAGCATGTGCATGTAGTTCAAATTTGAATTATGCACATAAATGCATTGAGAACTCAATTAATGCATAAAAATGTCCAAACAAACCCCGAAAAATCCCAAAAATTGACACAACACTCCTGTTGTTCTATGTTGACATGCTAATTTTTTTGAAAGCAATAAGAGGCAATGGATATCGTTTCGTCCCCAGAGGTGGGACGTTCCCTACCGAAACCATCATGCTTGTTGTGAGAAGCTCTGGTTTGTGAGAAGCGTATACCCGAACCTGCCCCAAATGGGACAATTTTTTTAACACGGCATGTTGATGCCGCTCCATGATAGCATGCCAAGTTTCATGAATTTCAAACGAGTTCTGGATTTACTAGAATTTAAAAACCAGGCATCTCAACGTTTTGCCGGCAATCAATAGTGCCCTAGTATTTGAATTTCATTCCCATCTCTTGCATGGGACCTAGAAATTCACCCAAGGACACACATGTGATTTTTCAACCAACTTTAGCGCATTGGAGCATGTGCTTGTAGTTCAAATTTCAACTATGCACATAAAATGCCTAGAAAGCCCAGTTAATGTATAAAAAAGGCCAAACGAACCCCGGAAAATTCCAAGATTAAACACAACACTCCTGTTGTTCTATGCTGACACTAGAAATTTTTTGAAAGCAATAAGAGGCAACAGATATCGTCCCATCCCCAAAGGTGGTACGTTCCCTATCGAAACTATCATGCTTGTTGTGAGAAGCTCTGGTTTGTAAGAAGCTTATACCCGAACCTGCCCCAAATGGGACAATTTTTTTACCACGTCATGTTGATGCCGCTCCATGATAGCATGCCAAGTTTCATGAATTTCAGACGAGTTTTGGATTTACTAGAATTTAAAAACCATGCATCTCAATGTTTTGCTGGCAATCAACAGTGCCATGGTGTTTGAATTTCATTCCCATCTCTTGCATGGGACCTAGAAATTCACCCAAGGACACACATGTGATTTTTCAACCAACTTTGGTGCATTGGAGCATGTGCTTGTAGTTCAAATTTGAATTATGCACATAAAATGCCTAGAAGACCCAGTTAATGTATAAAAAAGGCCAAACGAACCCCAAAAAATTCCAAGATTAAACACAACACTCCTGTTGTTCTATGTTGACACTAGAAATTTTTTGAAAGCAATAAGAGGCAATGGATATCGTCCCGTCCCCAAAGGTGGTATGTTCCCTATCAAACCAATCATGCTTGTTGTGAGAAGCTCTGGTTTGTGAGAAGCTTATACCCAATCCTGCCCCAAATGGGACAAAATTTTCACCACGGCATGTTGATGCCACTCCATGATAGCATGCCAAGTTTCATGAATTTCAGACGAGTTTTGGATTTATTAGAATTTAAAAACCAGGTATCTCAATGTTTTGCCGGCAATCAACAGTGCCCTGGTGTTTGAAATTCATTCTCATCTCTTGCATGGGACCTAGAAATTCACCCAAGGACACACATGTGATTTTTCAACCAACTTTAGTGCATTGGAGCATGTGCTTGTAGTTCAAATTTGAATTATGCACATAAAATGCCTAGAAAACCCAGTTAATGTATAAAAAGGCCAAACAAACCCCGAAAAATTCATTCCCATTTCTTGCATGGGACCTAAGAATGCACTGAAGGACACACATTTGATTTTTCAACCAATTTGTATGCACCGGAGCATGTGCATGTAGTTTAATTTTGAATTGTGCACCTTAAATGGCTAGAAAACCAATTTAATGTATAAAATGTCCAAACGAACCCTGAATAATTCCAATTCTTTTACGACACACATATATTTGCATGTTCATTGCAGATAAAAGGTCTAGCACTTCAAACAGCGTCCATTGCTGTTGTGACCCCATTTTGTAATTCAAATCAAGTAGATCCCACACAGTTTATTATCACCAACCATGTGAGATGTAGTACAAAATATCTTGGAGCACCTTCGATGTATAGTACGCCTATGGTTTACGCGAGAAGGTGCATCGGCTACAGTCCACAGCCGGCGTGTCAAGCACACTAGCTCGCTCCCCAAAAACTCCCACCTCTGCATCCCTCACAATCTCAAAAATATCTACCGCCTGGAAGTTTTAATGTTTGATAGGACACAATTAGTATGTGCAGACCATGTGCGATGTTTGTTACTCCTGCTCTACTTCAGTCCCTTGATTCAAATTTTCAGTAGCCCCGGCATTTTACTCCCGCCTCTTCATCCCTTGCAATCTCAAAAATATCTGCTCGCCCTTGATCCAAATTTTTAGTAGCCCCACCTTGTTACTCCCGCCTAGTAAAATTTCTAGTTGCCGCAGTATTTCCTCAAACACAACCTCCGCTCACACAGACACACACAACCCTTAAAACCATTGGTAGGTCGCCGCCATTGCCGGCGCCTCAATCCTCAACCTCTGTCTGTGTGCCGGGGAGCTCGAGGAGCCAATGGCCAAAAAGAGGTTTATCGCGGCCTTTTTGCCCGACATCGGTGAGGTGGCCGCCGAGGTGTCCTCGTCGTCCTCCGTGGGCCCGATCTGTCATCGCCAGTCCCTTGATCCGCCTCGCCCCGCCCCTACGCTGGTTCGAGGACTTCCCCGTCCTCCCCCGGATCTGGCAGCCAACGAAGTCCTACCTCGGGGTCTGGCAGCGGCGATGGGGGACGTGGGTCGCCGAGATTATAGATCGAGAGTCCCACACCTGCCGGTGGCTTGGTAGCTTCCACATGGCCGAGCTCGCGGCCATGGAGTACGACCATCGGCAGGTCTGCTACCACGACACGACAGCTAGGCTCAATTTCCCCTTCGGAACATGTTTGGTCGACCTCGTTCCACCGGAGCCAGGGGTGGTGAGCTCGGCTATGGCGCGGGAGGACTGCGAGGCATGGGAGCGCCTCGAGGCCGAGGCCGCCGACAAGGCCTACATGCAAGAGCTCCGCCGGCAGCACCCGGAGCTCGTGGAGGCGGAGAGAGCGATCTTTGCCGGTGCGGAGGGTGGCGAAGTTATCGCGCTCTCCTCCGATGACGAGGTCGAAGGCAGCAAGGACGGCGGCGAGGTTATCGCGCTCTCCTCTGATGACGAGGTCGAAGGCTGATACGTCTCCAACGTATCTACTTTTCCAAACACTTTTGACCTTTTTTGGACTCTAACTTGCATGATTTGAATGGAACTAACCCGGACTGACGTTGTTTTCAGCAGAATTGCCATGGTGTTATTTTTGTGCAGAAATAAAAGTTCTCGGAATGACCTGAAAATTCACGGAGACATGTTTTAGAATTTATAAAAAATACTAGTGAAAGAATCAGCGTAAGGGGGCCCACACCCTGTCCACGAGGGTGCAGCCCCCCCCCCCTGGGGGGGCGCCCCCTGCCTCATGGCCCCCCTAAGGCTCCACCAACGTCAACTCCAACTCTATATATTCATGTTCGTGGAGAAAAAAATAAGAGAGAAGGATTCATTGCATTTTATGATACGGAGCCACCGCCAAGCCTTAATCTTCATCGGGAGGGCTGATCTGGAGTCTGTTCGGGGCTTTGGAGAGGGGAATCCATCGCCATCGTCATCATCAACCTTCCTCCATCACCAATTTCTTGATGCTCACCGCCGTGCGTGAGTAATTCCATCATAGGCTTGCTGGACGATGATGGGTTGGTTGAGATTTATCGTGTAATCGAGTTAGTTTTCTTAGGGTTTGATCCCTAGTATCCATTATGTTCTAAGATTGATGTTGCTATGACTTTGCTATGCTTAATGCTTGTCACTAGGGCCCGAGTGCCATGATTTCAGATCTGAACCTATTATGTTTTCATGAATATATGTGAGTTCTTGATCCTATTTTGCAAGTCAATAGTCACCAACTATGTGTTATGATCCGGTAACCCCGAAGTGACAATAATCGGGACCACTCTTGGTGATGACCGTAGTTTGAGGAGTTCATGTATTCACTAAGCGTTAATGCTTTGGTATGATACTCTATTAAAAGGGGGTGTGGGAGTCCTGGATTAAGGGGTCTCCGGACAGCCGGACTATCTCCATTGGCCGGACTGTTAGACTATGAAGATACAAGATTGAAGACTTCATCTCGTGTCCGGATGGGACTCTACTTGGCGTGGAAGGCAACCTAGGCAATGCGGATATGTGTATCTCCTCCTTTGTAACCGACCTTGTGTAACCCTAACCCTCTCCGATGTCTATATAAACCGGAGGGTTTTAGTCCGTAGGACAACATACAATCATACCATAGGCTAGCTTCTAGGGTTTAGCCTCTCCGATCTCGTGGTAGATCTACTCTTGTACTACCCATATCATCAATATTAATCAAGCAGGACGTAGGGTTTTACCTCCATCAAGAGGGCCCGAACCTGGGTAAAACATTGTGTCCCCTGCCTCCTGTTACCATCCGCCTTAGACGCACAGTTCGGGACCCCCTACCCGAGATCTGCCGGTTTTGACACCGACATTGGTGCTTTCATTGAGAGTTCCTCTGTGTCGTCGCCGTTAGGCTTGATGGCTCCTATTATCATCGATAGCGATGCAGTCCAGGGTGAGACTTTTCTCCCCGGACAGATCTTCGTGTTCGGTGGCTTTGTACTGCGGGCCAATTCGCTTAGCCATCTGGAGCAGATTGAAAGTTACGCCCCTGGCCACCAGGTCAGGTTTGGAAGCTTAAACTACACGGACGATATCCGCGGAGACTTGATCTTCGAAGGATTCGAGCCTTTGCCTTGCGCGTCACGCGGTCACGATGAGTACGATTTAGCTCTACCATCGGACAGTGTTAAGATCGCACCGGTAGCCGCTCCGACCCTCAATTCGGAGCCAGTTGCGCCTTCCGCGGACGGGTGGATGGACCCCGCCACGGAAGCCTTACCCTTAGTGGCGATCGAGCCGAACATCGACCTTACCTTGCACGAGAGCCGTGTTGTTAAACTGTCGGATCCTTCTACGGCCACGGACTCCAAGCCGCCTATGCCCGTTCCTATCGAATCCGATTGGGCGCCGATCATGGAGTTTACCTCCGCGGATATTTTTCAGCACTCGCCCTTTGGCGACATACTGAACTCATTAAGGTCTCTCTCCTTGTCAGGAGGATCCTGGCCGAACTATGTCCGGCAGGACTGGGATGCGGATGACGAAGAAATTCGCCGCCCACCCACCACCCACTTAGTAGCCACTGTTGATGACTTAACCGACATGCTCGACTTCGACTCAGAAGACATCGACAGTATGGACGACGATGCGGGAAACAAAGAGGAACCACTGCCCACAGGGCACTGGACGCCCACTTCACCACATGACGTATACATGGTGAACACACCAAAAGAAAACAATGACGAGGAACGAAAGGACGCAACGAAGGGTTGTCCCCTCGAGAAGCAGTCAAAGCGGCGGCGTAAGCGCCACCCCAAATCCCGCCTCGGTAGAAACAACAATCATACAGACCCAGCGTTAGAGCAGGGTGAACCATTGCCGGACCACGACAACACAGAGAATCAAACCGAACAACCCGATTCTGTCAAAGATAATAGTCCGGATGACATAACACCGGACAGACACCCGGAGCAACAGAATGCCCATCAAAGGCTTGTTGCCACCGCGAGGAGTCTAAAAAAGCAGAAGCAAAGGCTCAAGGCTGCGCAAGACACACTCCAAATCAGATGGAGCAAAGTACTCAACACAGCAGCGAAGTATGGCAGTAATCACCCCACCAAGAGCTACCCGAAGCGGAAGTTGCTACCTGAATTCGATGAGGAGGCCTTAGATCCCCCGCAACCAAAAATTAAAATGGCCACCTGGCTGGATAGACGACCTCACGACCAACATAGAGCGGCAAGCAATGCCGCACATAAGCCAATACGCGATCCACGCAAGGGCTCGCATCAAAAGGACGGCGCAACCAGATCCATCTATGGACCACGCAGGCGCGCTCCAGCACACGATGCAACACAACAAACATCTGAACACTACAGTACACCCAGATACAGGGGTGCCGCACACCCCTATGTTTCACCGACAAGGTGCTGGACCATGAATTTCCAGAGGGATTCAAACCCGTAAACATAGAGACATACGACGGAACAACAGACCCTGGGGTCTGGATTGAGGACTATATCCTCCATATCCATATGGCTCGAGGACATGATCTCCACGCCATTAAGTATTTACCCCTCAAACTCAAAGGGCCAGCTCGGCACTGGCTTAAAAGCCTCCCTGAAAGCTCCATTGGAAGCTGGGAAGAGCTCGAAGACGCTTTTCGGGAAAAAATTCAAGGGACTTATGTCCGACCTCCGGACGCGGACGATTTGAGTCATATAACTCAACAGCCCGGAGAGTCAGCCCGAAAGCTTTGGAACATGTTTCTTACTAAAAAGAACCAAATAGTCGACTGTCCGGATGCCGAAGCCTTGGCAGCTTTTAAGCATAGCGTCCGTGACGAATGGCTTGCCAGACACCTCGGCCAAGAAAAGCCGAGAACAATGGCAGCATTGACAAGCCTCATGACCCGCTTTTGCGCGGGTGAGGATAGCTGGCTAGCCAGATGCAGCACCAGTGACCCCAGTACATCCGAAGTTAGAGATGGAAACAGGAAATCATGGCGCAACAACAATAACAAACGCCGGAATAAAGAAGACAGCACGAAGAGCACGGCAGTAAACACTGGATTCAAAAGCTCACGGCCAAGTCAGCAAAAGCCACCCTCTAAAGGCGCCAGAGACGAACTGTCCAGCCTCAACAAAATTCTGGACCAAATATGTCAGATCCATAGCACCCCTGGTAAACCCGCTAATCATACCCACAGATAATGTTGGGTCTTCAAGCAGTCCGGCAAGCTCAACGCCGTACACAAGGGGGAGGATACACCAAGCGAAGACGAGGATGAGCCTCTCAAGCAAGACACTGGGGAACAAAGAAAATTTCCACCAGAAGTCAAAACAGTAAACATGTTACACATGATCAAGGGGAGAAACAAAGAGGCACTCCCAGAAAAATATGCCCAAGAGCCTATCACCACGGAGTCCTGCCACTGGTCGTCTCAACCGATCACTTTCGACCATCGTGATTACTCAGCAAGTATCTGGCGTGCAGGATGGGCTGCCCTGGTATTAGACCCAATAATTAACGGATACCACTTTACACGAGTCCTGATGGACGGTGGCAGCAGTCTAAACCTGATATATCAGGACACAATCCGCAAAATGGGGATAGACCCAACGAAAATTTGCCTCAGCAATACTACCGTTAAAGGAGTAACGCCCGGCCCAGGGGCTCATTGCACGGGCTCCCTGCTACTAGAAGTTATATTCGGCTTCCCTGATAACTTCCGTAGCGAAAATTTAACCTTCCACATTGCTCCGTTCCAAAGTGGCTATCAAGCACTACTTGGATGTGAAGCTTTCGCTCGCTTCAATGCAATACCGCATTACGCTTCCCTCACGCTTAAGATGCCCGGTCCACGTGGCATCATTACAGTGAATGGAAATATTAAGCGATCCCT
The DNA here is from genome assembly GCF_002162155.2 of Triticum dicoccoides. Classification (NCBI taxonomy): domain Eukaryota; kingdom Viridiplantae; phylum Streptophyta; class Magnoliopsida; order Poales; family Poaceae; genus Triticum; species Triticum dicoccoides. The sequence continues at coordinate 518,505,286 of NC_041384.1, read as the reverse complement.
GCGCGCCGAAGAGAGTGCGACTGCCTTGGCAGCCGCACACTAAAAAGGGCCTCACCAGCTAAAGCATTTGACAGGTCGTCAAGACCACGGACATGGTTAGACGAGTCCGGCGCAGCTATATGTAACTCACACAGGTTTGATAAGCTACACCCCTATTACAAATACAAGGGGCTCAACGCGCGCAGACAAGTGGCAACTTTTACTCATCTTGAATTATACATGGTTTCTTCGAACCTACCTTTTTGCACGACAACTTTTCACATAAGTTTCTCTCTTTTACAAATGACCATCGTGCTACACCCGTCCAGGATACGGCACAACGGAGACACATGCACAGACATGCAGCAAGGACCCGCTCCAAGGATTCTTTTTAGATTAAGACCCTGCGTAAACCTTTTTTACTGTCTCTTGTTGATACACATCCCTCGGATTCTCAAATACAATTGAGAAGGATGCTGGTGTCTTGGCATGTGGCCATGTCAGAATAAACGCCCGTACCTGGACACAAGGGGCTTCTTACAAAGGGCACTATTTAGGCCCGGTTTATACCAAAAAGACCGAATACCTTAGGGAGTGTTCGGCGTCGCGAGTTTGGCCTTATATGCATCAGCTCCGAATCATGTCTTTGGTCAAATGTTGGGTTTGCCCGGCTCCTATGTTTTGGTACCTTACGTTCCGCTCTATCGGCTAAGGTAGCACTAGGAGAACTACTGCGATTGTGCCCCGGGTCATCCGAACGAGCACCTCAGTAGAGAAAGCCGAAAACTGACTGTCATGATATAGCGTGAGACTAGTCAACCACTCGATGACCTATCAGAATGTTAGAATTCCTCCGCCTTAACGAAGGGCCGTTTCCCGGCCAGGCACATACGCACCCCGAATCCGGGAGAATGCGGAGCCAACAGGGGCTATATAGTAGCCCCACCGTCAAACTCCTATGGCTAAGTGAAAGTGTTAAAGCATTATAGTCTGGTTTCCTCGTTCGCTGCGCTATCACCTCCTTAATAGGACCAAGACGTTGGGTTAAGTGTGAACACGCGTCTTCTGCGAACACCTCCGCATTATATGCGTGGGGACTGAAACCGACGACTGCAATCTTTCAGGTTATATACATATATACATAAACGGCCGCACAGGAGGCACCATATTACTTTCCGGCAAAAGTGTAAATACAACCTTACTACATTTCATAAAAACATTGTGTTTACAATGGGAATACATGTCACTCAAACATAATATTCTTCGAGCACTGGGCCTCTATCAAACGAGCGCCCTCAAGAACCTCTTCAAAATAGTGCTCGGCAGCTACTCGGCCTATGGCCGAACCTTGCGCCGCAATAGTGGTAGCATCCATATCCGCCCAATATGCCTTGACACGGGCAAAGGCCATCCGCGAGCCTTCTATGAACGCCGACCTCTTCATCGCATTGATGCGCGGCACCGCACCAAGGAACTGCTGCACTAAGCTGAAATAGCTTTTCGGCTTCGGCTTCTCCGGCCACAAGTGATCTATGACGGACCTCATGGCAAGCCCGGACAACCTATTAAGTTCGGCCCGTTCGGCTAGCTGATCAGTCAAGGGAAGCGGACGCTGTGGAACGTTAAATTGCGACCAGAACAGCTTGTATACTTCATGATCTGTCTGATCTCGGAAGTATTCAACTGCATCGACAGCGCTTGCCGCCAAGTCCATATATGTGTCTGCCGAACACCACAGCCGATCCAGAGGGGCATACCGCGGATCCCCGAACTTCCTTTGCAGCAGAAAGGGCTTCCCAGCCGCAATATCCCTAGTTTCACGCAGCTCCTCCTTCTTCGCCCTCATAGCAGAGCGAGTGTCTTTGGTCACCATCATGGCCTTTTCAAGGTCCGCTGCCTTCAATCGGTTCTCTTTTTCAAGGAACTGGCAACGCTCGGTAGTGTCTTTTAATTCTACGGCCATCTTGGACATCTTATCTTTGCTTTCGCAATGCGCCACCTTCTCGGCTCTTAACTCTTCGGCTGCCTTCAAAGCAGCCGCATTACTAACTCTTGCTTGTTCCTTGGCTTGGGCAAGTTCCGCCCAAAGGGTCTCCACGGTGGCAGCTCCGTCTGCAGTCACAACATATTAAAGATACTGGCATCATGCTGCTCTTATTATGTGACATTCACCAGAAAAACATTACTTACCCTGTGACTCGTCAAGCCGCTTGTTAACAAGCTCGATGTTGGCGTCTGCCGCATCTAGTTGCCGCTTTAGTTCGGCAAACTCATGAGTCCAGCTAGCCACCGGAGCTCCCACTACCTACACATTAAAGCGGTATGGTTATTGCCTGGGACTATGATCCTCTGTTTGCCGCCGTCCTTGGCGACAACCAGAGTCTCAGGGGCTACTATCTACACAGGGCGCACCTAAAAATGTGCGATACCATCACAAATGTACATCATTTTACGTACCTCAAAGCCCGTCAGTAGACTCACAAAGGCATCATGCAACCCGCTTTCGGCGGATGAAATCCTTTCCATCACCGTACCCATCAATGTACGATGTTCCTCTGAGATGGCTGCTCGCTCCAACAGCTCCCTCGGTACGCCCGACCGCATACCCAGATGGTGACGTACTCTTTTGTTTGATCTCTTCAAGAGCCGAACGCTGAGGACTTTGGGTAACTATAGGATTATCTTCTGGCCTCACCGGATCCGGAGAGGCCCTCCGCGACGACACTTCAAGGTCGTCCGCTTCTTGAGCGGGGGAGTCCGAGGGAGGCGTTTCGCTCTCCATCATCTCCGGAAGAAGATCCCCTGAAGACGAGCTCTGCTGAGAAGGGCTAAAATCTGAACTGCAAGATAAACGCTTCGGTTATTTTCCTTAGAGGTAAGGTAGTATATCTCCACTATTAAAGTACTTTCTGATTACTTATAGCTCATTGGAGGGCTGGTCCTCGCGTGGACTTTGTGCGGCAAAAGCACCCTCCAATGCAGGACCCTCTAGTGGAGACTTCTTCTCCCATTTGGAAGCCTCGGTTTCCGGATCTTCAGAGGCAGTCCTCTTCCTTCCCTGAAGCGAGAGAAGGTCGGATTCTTCTCCTCGGTTATCCTCCTTCATGGAGGTGCTCATTCCCTCAGTTGGAATTGGTAGCGATGGGGGGCCGCTTTCGACCTCATTATCCCCCCCTCTATCTTCCTTTGAGGGCTCCGGGCAGGGTGCTAGCTCAAGCATCTTTTCTAGTACCGGATTCTCCAAACCCTCAGGAAGGGGGGCCCAACACTGAATCATCTTCGCCTTAGTTAGCCAGTCCTGGTCAAAGAGCGACTTCTTAGAATGACGTTGTGGTAAATAAAATACGGTGTGTTCGGCTAAAGGATTACTTACTTGGTCGGCGGTATGGTTGCTGCTCAGGCCCACGTCCTCGGTAGTATCCGGACACTCTATTTGGGGTCCGAAGAATGATTTGTACATCTCCTTGTGCATCAGGCCGAGGAAATTCTGAATAGTACGCGGCCCTTCTGGGTTGAACTCCCACATGCGGAGGGGCCGGCGTTTGCAAGGCTGGACTGGACGAACCAGCATGACTTGCGCCACCATAATCAAACTGAAATCTCCTTCGAAGAGATTTTGGATGCGGCTTTGCAGTACAGGCACGTCCTTGGCAGGACCCCAGCTCAGCCCTCTGCTAATCCATGACATCAGTTGTGGTGGAGGGCCTGAGCGGAAAGCAGGGGCAGCCACCCACTTGGCACTTCTGGGAGCTGTGATGTAAAACCACTCCTGTTGCCATAATCCGGACACCTCTGCAAAGGAACCTTTGGGCCACGGAGCTCCTGCTATCTTGCTTATTAATGCGCCTCCGCACGCTGCATACTGCCCCTCGACCATCTTCGGCTTCATGTCAAAGGTCTTGAGCCACAGGCCGAAGTGAGGAGTAATGCAGAGGAAGGCCTCACACACAACAATGAATGTCGAGATGTGGAGAAAGGAGTCCGGGGCTAGATCGTGGAAATCTAGCCCGTAATAAAACATCAACCCCCTAACGAAGGGATCTAGAGTGAGGCCTAGTCCTCGGAGGAAGTGGGAGATGAACATGACGTCTTCGTTGGGTTCAGGAGTAGGGACGACCTGCCCTCGGGCAAGCAGCCGATGCGAAACCTCGGCGGTCAGGTATCTGGCCTCCCTCAACTTCTTGATGTCTTCTCCCGTAACGGAGGAGGGCATCCATCAGCCTTGAAGGCTAGATCCGGACATGATTGAAGGTCCGGAGCACCTGACCTGGGCTTTGGGTGTTAGAACTCGAGGCGGGGGGAGGATTAGATTGAGCACAGGAGGGAAAAAAGTAAAAGCCTTGTCCCTTTATAAAGAGGGCGAATATCAAGCGTCCTCTCCATAGCCGTTTGGGACTTGCCTATAATCTAGGAGTCGTAGACACGGTTGGGTTACCCACGCCCGTATTGATGAAAATCCCGTAATAAGGGGACACGATCTCTGCTTCGACGAGACGTGTCAAAAAACTGCTTCACGTTATGTGCGGGGCTAGTTAAAGGAAACGGTTCGAATAATCACCGGGCCATGGCTTAATGTCATGTTGCCAAAACAAGTCAGCAAATTAGATTTGTGAAAATATTATTCTCTCTATGGTGGTATGTGGAACTTATTTTGCAGGGTCGGACACTATCCTTATATTCAAATTCTTCCGTGGTATATTCGGAGGAGGAACCCGCCTTGCAATGCCGAAGACAATACTGCATGCCGGACTCATCGTCATTGAAAGCCGGGTTCAGGGGCTACTGTGGGAGTCCTGGATTAGGGGGTCTCTGGATAGCCGGACTATCTCCATTGGCCGGACTGTTAGACTATGAAGATACAAGATTGAAGACTTCGTCTCGTGTCCGGATGGGACTCTACTTGGCGTGGAAGGCAAGCTACGCAATACGGATATGTGTATCTCCTCCTTTGTAACCGACCTTGTGTAACCCTAACCCTCTCCGGTGTCTATATAAACCGGAGGGTTTTAGTCCGTAGGACACAACAACTACAACATACAATCATACCATAGGCTAGCTTCTAGGGTTTAGCCTCTCCGATCTCGTGGTAGATCTACTCTTGTACTACCCATATCATCAATATTAATCAAGAAGGACGTAGGGTTTTACCTCCATCAAGAGGGCCCGAACCTGGATAAAACATTGTGTCCCCTACCTCCTGTTACCATCCACCTTAGACGCACAGTTCGGGACCCCCTACCCGAGATCCGCCGGTTTTGACACCGACAGGGGGCCTTAATATCCCTTAGTTTCCAATAGGACCCCGCTACCACGACAGGGTAGGACAAAATATGTCATGCAAGCTCTTTCCATAAGCATGTATGACTATACTCGGAATACATGCCTACATTACATTGATGAACTGGAGCTAGTTCTGTGTCACCCTATGTTATAACTGTTGCATGAGGAATCGCATCTGACATAATTATCCATCATTGATCCATTTCCTACGAGCTTTTCACATATTGATCTTCGCTTAGTTACTTTTCTGTTACCACTGTTACAATTGCTACAAAACTGCTACTGTTACTTTTGCCACCGTTACCGTTACTTCCATATTACTTTGCTACTAAATACTTTGCTGCAGATATGAAGTCTTTCAGGTGCGGTTGAATTGACAACTCAACTGTTAATACTTGAGAATATTCTTTGGCTCCCCTTGTGTCGAATCAATAAATTTGGGTTGAATACTCTACCCTCGAAAACTGTTGCGATCCCCTATACTTGTGGGTTATCAAGACTATTTTCTGGCGCTGTTGTGGGGAGCATAGCTCTATTCTTTGAGTCACATGGGATTTATATCTGTCTATCACTATGAGGAACTTGAAAGATGAAAGAACCAAGATTTTTCCCTCAACTACGAGGAGAGGTAAGGAACTGCCATCTAGCTCTGCACTTGATTCACCTTCTGTTTTGAGTAAACTTGCGACACCTACTCCTGCTATTGATTCTGATATGTCGCATGTTATTGATGATGCCACTTCTGCTATGCATTATGCTTATGATGAAACTACTTCTATGCTTGATAATACTGTGCCATTAGGTGAATTTATTGATGAACAACTTGCTAGGGTTAGAGAGAACGAACTTATTGAAACTGATAATATTGACGAAAGTGATGATGAAGATTCTCCCCCTAGATATGAATTGCCTGATGTACCTGAGGGCTATGTTATGGATGAAGAAACTGCTAGAGATATTTTAGCTTGCAAAGATAGATATGATCTTAAGAAATTGTTAGCTAAGCTGGAAGAAAAGTCTTTGAATGTTAGAATGAAATATGACCCTGCTTTTGCTACATCAAATATCTGTATTTCTGAGAAGGATTGTGATTTCTCTGTCAATCCTAAGTTAATTACTTTGGTTGAATCTGATCCTTTTTATGGCTATGAATCTGAAACTGTTGTGGCACATCTTACTAAATTGAATGATATAGCCACCCTATTCACTCATGAGGAAAAAAATCGTTACTACTATATCCTTAAGTTATTTTCGTTCTCATTAAAGGGTGATGCTAAACACATGGTTTAATTCTCTTGCTCCTGGTTGTGTGCGTAGTCCCCAGGATATGATTTATTACTTCTCTACTAAATATTTCCCCGCTCATAAGAAACAAGCTGCCTTAAGGGAAATATATAATTTTATGCAAATTGAAGAAGAGAGTCTCCCACAAGCTTGGGGGAAGGCTTCTCTGATTACTTAATGCTTTGCCTGATCATCCGCTCAAGAAAAATGAAATACTTGATATCTTTTATAATGGACTAACCGATGCTTCCAGAGACCACCTGGATAGTTGTGCTGGTGTGTTTTCAGGGAAAGAACTGTTGAGCAAGCTGAATTGCTGTTGAATAATATACTGAGTAATGATAATGATTGGACACTTCCTGAACCAACCCCTAAGCCAACTCCGAAGAAAAGGGGTATTCTATTTCTCAGTCCTGAAGATATGCAAGAGGCAAAGAAATCTATGAAAGAAAAGGGTATTAAAGTTGAAGATGTTAAGAATTTACCACCTATTGAAGAAATACATGGTCTTGATAACCCGACACAGGTAGTAAAGGTAAATTCTCTCTATAGATTTGATGAAGGTGATATTCCTCGTAATAAGTCTGGTAGCCAATGCTTGGATGAGTTTGATAATTTCATTGTTAAACAAGAAAACTTCAATGCTTATGTTGGTAGACAATTGAAATGTAATGCTTATATGATTGGACACTTGAATGATTATATGTTTAGAGTTAAAGGTGACCTTAAACTTATTAGTAAACATGCTTCTATGGTTACCACTCAAGTAGAACAAGTGCTTAAAGCACAAGATGATTTGCTCAATGAATTAAGTTGTGACTAGAGGGGGTAAAATGACTCAGGAACCTTTGTATCCTGAGGGCCACCCTAAGAGAGTTGAGAAAGATTCTCAGAGAACCAATGTTGATGCACCTAGTCCTTTTAAGAAGAATAAAAAGAAAAATGATAGGACTTTGCATGCTTCTAGTGAACCTTTTGTTGACACACCTGAGAATCCCAATGATATTTCTATTTCTGATGCTGAAACACAATCCGGTAATGAAAATAAACCTAGTGATAATAATAATGATGATGTTCATGTTGATGCTCAACCTAGCAATAACAATGATATAGAGATAGAACCTGTTGTTGATCTTGATAACCCACAATCAAAGAATCAACGTTATGATAAGAGAGACTTCGTTGCTAGGAAGCACGGTAAAGAAAGAGAACCATGGGTTTAGAAACCCATGCCTTTTCCTCCTAAACCATCCGGGAAGAAGGATGATGCGGATTTTGAGCGCTTTGCTGAAATGATTAGACCTATCTTTTTACGTATGCGTTTGACTGATATGCTTAAAATGAATCCTTATGCTAAGTATATGAAAGATATTGTTATAGATAAAATAAAGATACCGGAAGCTGAAATTTCCACCATGCTTGCCAATTATACTTTTAAAGATGGAATACCTAAGAAACTAGGAGATCCAGGAGTACCAACTATACCGTGCTCCATTAAAAGAAACTATGTTAAAACTGCTTTATGTGATCTTGGAGCCAGTGTTAGTGTTATGCCTCTCTCTTTATATCGTAGACTTCATTTGAATAAGTTGACACCTACTGAAATATCTTTGCAAATGGCCAATAAATCAACTGCTATACCTATCGATATTTGTGAGGATGTGCCTGTTGTGGTTGCAAACGTTACTATTTTAACGGACTTTTTTATTCTTGATATTCCCGAGGACGATAGTATGTCGATTATCCTTGGTAGACCCTTTTTGAATACTGCAAGGGCTGTTATTGATTGCAACAAAGGCAATGTCACTTTTCATGTTAATGGTAATGAGCATACGGTACACTTTCCGAGGAAACAACCTCAAGTCCACAGTATCAATTCTATTGGAAAATTTTCAACGATTACTATTGGAGGTTTTGAATTCCCTCTTCCTACTATCAAGAAGAAATATGATATTCTTATTGTTGGGGATATGCATATCCCCGTTGAGATAACTTAGTGTTATTCGAAAATTCTTCGGTTTCTTGTTATTCAGAAAGAGTTTGTTAACAAGACTTGATCAACCTTGTTACTGGATTCCTTTTGATGAGCATCTCGAGATGGATGAAGTTAGAAAGCACAACTCTTTGTACCCTCCTTTTACTTTCTGTTATTTAGATTAAACAAAGCAAAAATAGTATTTTCTATCTGTTTTGAATTATCCTTGCAATAAAAATACCCCAAAAATAGAAGTTCTCCAAATGTCCTGAAAATGATATATGATTTTTTGTAGAATATTTTAGAATTACTGGTACTGAGAACACACCAGGGGGGCCGCCACTTGGCCACGAGGGTGCAGGGCGCCCCCCGGGGCGCGCCCCTGCCTCGTGGACCCCATGTGGACCCCCTCCACTTATTCCAGCACCCACACACTTCGTCTTCCTCCAGAAAAAATCATCCCGTAGCTCAAACCCGTGTTCTAGCTCATCTTGCTGCCATTTTCGATCTCCTTGCTCAAAGCTCCATTCACAAAACTGCTTTGGGGGATTGTTCTTTGGTATGTGACTCCTCCAATGGTTCAATTAGTTTTTGTTCTAGTGCTTTATTTATTGCAAAATTTTGCTGCTTAGCTGACCCTGTTCTTGAGATTGCATGTCAAATTTAAGTGTCAAAAGTAGTTTTAATGCATGATATAGCCTCTAGGCACTTGTAGGAGTAGTTGCTATCAATCTTGTTGAGTTTTGTTCACTTTTATTTTGAGTCACTAAAAATTTCAGAAATTTTTCAGAGAAAGAAAATGTTTAGGAAAATGTACCAAGGTGGATCCTCAAGGAAGTAAGGACCAAGGCTCACGATAAGTGAGCCGGATGATGAACCACCGAGGGAAGATCAAGTGCGGCCTTGTGAATGGTCGTTAGAGGAATTTATGGTCTAGGCAGGCATCAAGGATGAATTTGATGTGTGTCGGTGTCAAAACCGACGGATCTCAGGTAGGGGTCCCGAACTGTGCGTCTAGGCCGGATGGTAACAGGAGGTAGGGAACACGATGTTTTACCCAGGTTCGGGCCCTCTTGATGGAGGTAAAACCCTACGTCCTGCTTGATTAATATTGATGATATGGGTAGTACAAGAGTAGATCTACCACGAGATCAAGGAGGCTAAACCCTAGAAGCTAGCCTACGGTATGATTGTTGTATATGGAGTTGATTCCCTACGGACTACAACCCTCCGGTTTACATAGACACCGGATAGGGTTAGGGTTACATAGAGTCTGTTACAATGGTAGGAGATCTTGAATATCCGCATCGCCAAACTTGCCTTCCACGCCAAGGAAAGTCCCATCAGGACACGGGACGAAGTCTTCAATCTTGTATCTTCATAGTCCTGGAGTCCGGCTGAAGGTATAGTCCGGCTACCCGAACACCCCCTAATCCAGGACTCCCTCAGTAGCCCCCGAACCAGGCTTCAATGACAACGAGTCCGGCGCGCAGATTGTTCGGCATTGCAAGGCGGGTTCTTCTCCAAATCTTGTGTACCTGTAGGAATAATGTCCGATTTTTGTAATGTAGCGTTTCTCGGCTTCCACGCCCAATAATGGCCGTCTTCCACATGTCAAACGAATGCGAAAAGCCAGGGCATTTTTACATCCACGCCCCTAGCCGTATAAACAAGCCGCCTATTTAACGGGATGGGGATTTAGGTCCGAACCACATCTTCTCCTCTCCGCGAGTTATCATCAAAGCGCTTCCAGCAAAGGTCCATTCCAACATGACCAGTCGTCGCAGCTCCTCCCCTCGCCCCTCCGGTCCCAAACCAGGGGACTGGGAGAGTTGCACCATCCCGCATAGCGAGTTAGTGTCGCTTCGGGCCAAGGGATTTCTCCCTCAGGCATACATGGTCCCCATCTGAGCCGGTCTCGCCACCTATAATGGCGGAAAACAAGCGGAGAGCACCGCAATCCTTCTAAAGGAGAGCGGGTGTGCCTCGTCCCCTATCTAATAAGGGGACTGGGGTTTCCAATTCATCCATTTCTCCGCGGGCTTCTGGAGTTCTACGGCCTCCAGCTGCACAATCTCACGCCTGCCTCTGTATTACGTATTGCGGGTTTCGTCGCCCTTTGCGAGCTATTTTTAGGCGTTGAGGCTCATTTTGCGCTGTGGAAGAGGTTATTCTGCCTGGTGCCCCGTTCTCGAGAGGGGTCTATATACCAAGTGGGTGGAGCCGAAGTATGGCGCATCGCCGGGACCGGATACTTATCCGGAACCCCAAAGAAGGCGTCCGAGGACTGGCCTTCGGAATGGTTTTACATAGATGACGTCCCGCTACCGGACCCTATCCGAGTCGGTCTCCCTGAGTTCAACAGTGCCTCATTGAAGAAACGCTTGAGCTGGTGTCCGTGGAGCTCTCAGAAAGAAAGCGACAGAGACGTCCTTTACCTGATGGGCCGGATAAGACTGTTGGCTCATGATTGGAGTCATGGCCGCATGCATTATGCAGGGGGTGCAGCCGCTTCAATATAGAGGCCATCCCATGTGGGATTTCAACGGGGAGGATGACGCCACCCGTTACGGTCGTAAGGGGCCGGCCTCAGCTGCCGCCCTAGTAAAGATCTTATCCTCTTTGTACAAGGGAGAAAAGGAGGAATTCCTCCGCGTCAATCCGCAGGCCGGATTTACTATGTACGATCCTCCAAGTTGGGTAAGTGAATAATTGCGCTTGCCCATTTGTTTTATACTCCCACGGTTAGATATGTAGTCTAACGGCTTCAGTGCAGGAACTGCGACAGGAGGTAAAGGATATAAACAGCCGCCCTCCACAGCCCAAGGACCCAGAACGGTCCCTCGATCCGGACTCCAAAGAGGACCCGGACATATCGGTGGAGCTTATCGACGGGGTGTTCCATCAGCTAAGCAAGGACAATACCTTGGTAGCCATCACGGCTGATTACCCAGGGTTAATCCCGGCCTCCCAGGTGACAGAAACCGGAGTCTCATTCCCTTGAGAGAGATTCCACTCTCACATATTCCGGTGTTTCTGACGACAACCGTGTTTTGCAGGGGAGATTTCCGAGGCAGGAGGCCGAACCTGCGGCGGCTAGCCAACGAGGGGCCGCAGGACCCCGTGGGGCAAAAAGGAATGTAGTCCGGACTGAGATGCCGGCGCAAAGGTATAGCGCACCCTCTGTTTCCCTGGTGTTATTCTGTCAGGGCATATTAACGTTCGTGCTATCTTCAGAATGAAGAGACCTCGCCGGACTATATCCGGAGAGGTTGCCAATCGCGCCCCCACCAGCCAGGCTCCAACGTCTGGCTAGGAAGCGGAGGCGAGCACAAGGCACGCACCGGACGTTCCTCCGACAGAGGATGCAGACAGGCTGTCTGCCACAAATACTAAAGTGGAGAGTGCCATGAACCACAGGCGTCGCCGGACAGTTCTACGCGACGCTTGTTTCTCCCAAGAGGCTTTAGATGCCTTTAATTCGGGAGATGCGTACCTTCGTGCTGCTCAAAATGGTTTAGCCAGAGCCACGGAGCAGTATGTGAAAGACATACGGGTAAGAAAATTTTGGTCAAATATAGATATACCAGTAGCCCCCGAGACTTGAAACAGTTAGAGCAACTGATTTAAGGATCATTTAATAAGCAGGTTCTTACAGAGAAGAATACCGTACTGTCTCGGGAGCTGGAAAAGTGCAAGGCCCAACTAGAGGCCGCACTAGCCGCAGCAGGGGAGCCCAAAGAGACTCCCTCGGGTAAGATACGCTTCGAAAGATTAGTATTGTGCGGTGTGGGTGCAAATCTGACAAATCATGTTGCAGATGGCGCCGGGCTCGATCCGTAAAAGCAACAACTCTTACGCCGGCTAAAGGCCGGTGAGAGTATGTTGACAAAGGTGAGGCGAGAGAAGAATGATCTTCAGGATGCCAACACCAGGCTGGACGTCGAACTTAAAGATGTTCGTGGCCAGCTGTCGGACTCCACGAGGGAGAATCAGCGGCTTTGACGTGGCATATTCAGTAAGTGCTTGAACGAACTTTGAAAAAAAAAGAGTTCGGCGAGGAAGTCGACTAACAGAGTAATGTCTGTAGGTATGCTCATAGGTCGTCCTGCGGAGGAGATGCCCGGTTCTATGGGTGACTTTCTTCCCGAACTCATGCAACTACACGAGCGAATTTGGCAGGCGATGCGAGGTGTTGCCCAAGCCTTATGGCCTGCCCACTCCATGCCCGAGGGCCTTGGAGAGCTTGCGGAGAAGCTGAAGGGAGCTCGGCGGCGCTTCCGGTTGTGGAAGATATCGGCCTGCCGACAAGGCGCTAGGGAAGCCTGGGCCATGGTGAAGACCCGTTTTACGAAGTCTGACCCAAACCACATGGCCGAGGTCGGACCAGTGGGGCCTGACGGGAAGGAGATCCCTATGAGCTTAGTATACGGCCAAGTAGAGTTGGCCGTGAAGTATTCCCAGCAAGACTGTAAATTAGACAGCCTGTTAGATGGTATAGAAGAGGAATACAATCAGTCAGAATGACTATGTAATTTTGAATTGACATGTGTAATGCCTTCTAGCCGGATTGTAGATCGTTTGTCGGTGCCGACCTTTTCGCTTCAACCTCGGGACCTGACGGTCCGGAGTGTGTCCGAATACCATAGTGGTTATATAAGAACCGTGGTATGCGTGGAGACCAGGCGTAGGGGTCATTAGTGCTTTATCAGACAAGTGCCCAACTAGTTATGTTATATTACATGGTTAGTAAGAAACATCTTCCAGAGAGAATAGTTCCGTTAGGGGTTCCTTTCGCTGGGAGGCATACCCTAAAGTGCATGTCCAGACTGCGTAAAAAGACGCAGAAAAAAGCATCTGGGGGCGCATAAAATGAGTAAAAGATCATCTTTTATCTCATCGACCGAATATTCCCTTAAGAACGCTAGCTTTCAGCTTCACCCAGTCTGAGGTACGCATCCGGCTGACCCGGGAGTAACAATCATAGAGGTGCTCCCTTTACCGCCTAGCCGAACAATCGGGAACATAGGGGTAAGCACAGGAGCCAGGCAACCCAGCTTGGCCAAAACTTAAGTCATATTGATGCATATAATGGTGAAGAAAAAGGTACATGCGGAAGTTTGACGCATGTGTTGGGCGTGAAGCCCGTATAAATAAGCTTCTGTTAAAGAAGCCCCCAGGTTTAATGAGCGCGAGTGGCGCATCACTAGATGAGCCTTTAAGGGCTATAAAAGAAAAGAGGGGGAGAGAGAAATGTAAGACAGAAAAAATGCAAAAAATGGACCGAGGAAGGAGACGAACATAGAGTCTGGCGCTAGGCATAGAATCTTCGGAGACGGGTGGCGTTCCACGGGTTTGGCTCGAGTCGGTTATCCGATGCATCTCGCAGGCGGTACGCCCCGCCAGTCAGGACTTGGTCGATTATGAATGGACCTTCCCACTTGGGCTTGAGTTTGTCCTTTTTCTTATCCGGCAGGCGTAGAACTAGTTCGCCAACATTGTAATTTTTGGCCCGTACTTCTCTGCTTTGATATCTTCGGGCCTGCTATTGATAAAATGCGGAACGGGCTTTTGCCACGTCACGCTCCTCCTCTAGGGCGTCCAAGTTGTCCTGCCGATCAAGCTCGGCTTCTCTTTCTTCATACATGCGCACTCTAGGTGAGTCATGAATTATGTCGCAGGGCAGGACTGCCTCTGCGCCGTACACCATAAAAAATGGTGTGTATCCGGTGGTGCGATTTGGCATGGTCCGCAGCCCCCATAGCACGGAGTCGAGCTCCTCTACCCAGTGCGTGTTAGATTCCTTGAGGGACCGCACCAGTCTGGGTTTAATGCCGCTCATGATAAGACCATTTGCACGTTCGACCTGGCCGTTGGTTTGTGGGTGATAGACGGAAGCATAATCGAGCTTGATGACCATGTTTTTGCACCAGAGTTTTACCTCGTCGACGGTAAAGTTTGTACCATTATCGGTTATGATGCTGTGGGGGACGCCATAACGGTGTACAACCCCGGATATGAAGTCTATCACAGGTCCGGATTCGGCCGTTTTAACAGGCTTGGCTTCTATCCATTTGGTGAATTTATCCACCATGACCAGTAAGTATTTTTTTTCCTATTGGTCCCACCTTTAAGGGGTTCGACCATGTCAAGCCCCCAGACCGCAAAAGGCCAGGTGATAGGTATAGTTTGGAGTGCGGTGGGTGGCATATGGCTTTGGTTGGCAAAAAGTTGGCAACCAGCGCATTGTTGGACTAGGTCCTGAGCGTCTGCCTGGGCCGTCGGCCAATAAAAGCCTGTACAGAAAGCCTTGCTAACAGGGGACCGAGCAGCAGCGTGGTGACCACCGAGTCCAGCATGAAATTCAGCCAGAAGCTTCCGCCCTTCCTCTTCGGAGATGCACCTTTCAAGGACTCCGGTAGTGCTTTTCTTATAAAGCTCTCCCTCATGGACTCTATAGGCTTTAGATCGCCGCACTATGCAGCGGGCCTCGTTTTGGTCCTCCGGGAGTTCCTGCCTAGTAAGGTAGGCTAGGAATGGTTCTATCCACGGGGCGATGACCGCCATTATTACGTGGGCTGAAGGTGTAATTTCGTTGGCAGAGCCTCCAATTGTGTCAGATTGTTCGGCGTCGAGTGGTGCGGCTGGGTCCGGGCTGTTATTTGCGGGTTCCCCCTCCCATGCTACGGATGGCTTGAACAATCTTTCCAAAAAGATGTTGGGGGGGACTGCATCGCGTTTTGCTCCGATGCATGCCAGGACGTCCGCTGCTTGATTGTTTTCTCAGGCTATATGGTGAAACTCCAGCCCTTCGAACTGAGCTGACATTTTTAGGACGGTGTTGCGGTAAGCTGCCATTTTTGGGTCCTTGGCGTCGAAGTCTCCATTTATTTGGGATATCGGGAGGTTTGAATCCCCGCGTACCCCTAGGCGCTGGATACCCATGGATACTGCTATCCGGAGACCATGTAGGAGGGCCTCATATTCGGCTGCATTGTTGGAATCCGTGTACATGATCTGGAGCACATATTGGACTGTGTCTCCTGTGGGGGACGTCAGGATGACGCCAGCCCCCAGTCCGGCCAACATTTTGGAGCCGTCGAAATGCATAATCCAGTTTGAATATGTGCCATACTCTTTAGGGAGCTCGGCCTCCGTCCATTCTGCGACGAAGTCGGCCAAAACTTGCGATTTAATAGCTCGTCATGGCTTATACGTTATATCAAACGGGAGAAGCTCGATGACCCATTTTGCAATCCGGCCCATTGCGTCGCAATTGTTGATAATATCGTTGAGTGGTACTTCCGAGGCTACTGTTATGGAACACTCTTGAAAGTAGTGTCGTAGCTTCCGGGATGCCATGAATACCGCGTATGCAATCTTTTGATAATGCGGGTACCTTGATTTGCATGGAGTGAGGGCAGTGGATACGTAGTAGACCGGCCTTTGAAGGGGGAATTTGTGTCCATCCGTTTCCCGCTCGACAACAAGCACTGCGCTGACAACTTGATGTGTTGCTGCAATGTACAATAACATTGGTTCACCGGTGTTCGGCGCGGCCAGGACTGGGTTTGTTGCCAATATGGCTTTTATTTCATCAAGTCCGGCCGTGACGGCCTCCGTCCACTCGAAGTGTTCGGTGTGCCGAAGAAGGCGATAGAGGGGTAGTGCCTTTTCTCCCAAGCGGGAGATGAAGCGGCTTAAAGCCGCCACGCATCCGGTTAATTTTTGTATTTGTTTGAGGTTATTTGGGATATCCAATTGTGACAAAGCTCGGATCTTGGCTGGATTTGCTTCAATTCCTCTGCTGGATACAATGAAGCCCAAGAGCTTTCCGGCTGGAACGCCGAAGACGCATTTTTCCGGGTTGAGCTTGATGTCATATTTTCAGAGGTTATCGAATGTAAGCCTCAAGTCGTCTACTAGAGATTCGATATGTCTTGATTTGATGACCACATCATCCACATACGCCTCCACTGTTTTGCCGATCTGATTTGCCAGACATGTCTGGATCATGCGCTGATATGTTGCACCGGCGTTTTTCAGCCTGAAGGGCATTGTGTTGAAGCAGAATGGGCCGTATGGTGTGATGAATGCTGTTGCGGCTTGGTCTGATTCTGCCATCTTGATTTGATGGTATCCGGAGTATGCGTCGAGGAAACACAATGAGTCGTGTCCTATGGTGGCATCGATAATTTGATCGATACGAGGGAGGGGGAAGGGATCCTTTGGGCAAGCCTTGTTAAGGTCTTTAAAATCGACACACAGGCGCTAGAATTTGTCCTTCTTTGGTACCATCACCAAGTTTGCTAGCCAGTCCGGATGTTTTATGTATCTAATGAATCCGGCCTCCAATAGCTTGGCTAGCTCCTCTCCCATAGCCTGTCTCTTGGGTTCGGAAAAATGCCGAAGGGCTTGTTTGACAGGTTTGAATCCTTTTAGGATATTTAAGCTGTGTTCGGCCAGCCTGCGTGGGATCCCTGGCATGTCTGAAGGGTGCCAGGCGAAAATGTCCCAGTTCTCTTGTAGGAACTCTCGCAGTGCAGCGTCTACATCAGGGTTCAGTCGTGCCCCGATGGAAGCTGTTTTATTGGGGTCCGTTGGATGGACCTGGAATTTGACTATTTCGTCAGCTGGCTTGAAGGATGTGGATTTGGATCTCTTATCGAGTATCACATCATCCCTGTTAACCGTGGAGCGCAGCGCAGTCAGTTCCTCGGCCGCTAAGGCTTCGGATAGTGCCTCAAGGGCTAATGCGGCCGTCTTGTTTTCGGCACGGAGTGCTACATCCGGATCACTAGCTAGAGTGATAATTCTGTTTGGCCCGGGCATCTTAAGCTTCATGTACCCGTAATGGGGTATTGCTTGGAAGATTGTGAATGCTTCCCGTCCTAGTAAAGCGTGATATCCGCTTTTGAACGGGACCACCTGAAACGTGACTTCTTCGGACATGTAATTATCCGGCGTGCCGAACACCACATCTAGTGTGATTTTTCCTGTGCAGCGCGCTTCCCGACTGGGGATTATTCCTCTAAAGGTTGTGTTGCTTCGCTTGATGCGGTTCTAGTCTATTTCCATTTTTTGAAGGGTTTCCTCATAAATGAGGTTCAGTCCGCTGCCTCCATCCATGAGCACCTTGGTGAGGCGAAAGCCCTCCACTATGGGACTGAGGACCAATGCTGCTGGTGCTCGGGCTGTTCGGAATCTAGGTTCATCACTTGCGTTGAAGGTAATAGCAGTGTCGCTCCATGGATTTATTGTTGCAACTTGATAGACTTCGGCGAGGCTGCGGAATGTTCTTCGCATATTGTTTGATGCGAAAGTCTCGAGGACTGTGAGAACGGTACCGGTGTCCTCAGGCTGGCTTTCTGCGGCCTCCAGAATTAAGAGGTCCTCGCCTATTTTGGCCACCTGCCGGAGTATCCAACATGCTCTAAGGCTGTGAGTTGGTGTGGCGTTCTCTGTACTATGAATTCTACAGGGTCCATCAAGCCATCTTTCCAGTACGGTTCCATGCCCTGTAGAGGATTTTGGCTTTTTGGTGTTTATCCCGGGTGTCCTGTGATGATGCACCCTCTTAGTTCGGACGGGATTACTATTCAAGGCCGGATAATCCCAAAATTTTATTTCGGTTTTCCAGGCGCTTTCCATCGCACAGTATTTTTGTACTATGGACGCCAAGTCAG
Source organism: Triticum dicoccoides (assembly GCF_002162155.2). Taxonomy (NCBI): domain Eukaryota; kingdom Viridiplantae; phylum Streptophyta; class Magnoliopsida; order Poales; family Poaceae; genus Triticum; species Triticum dicoccoides. The sequence continues at coordinate 518,487,082 of NC_041384.1, read as the reverse complement.
CGAAGCGTGTGATATCACGATGACTTACGGCGTTAAGGATTCCCTTGTCCGTGCAATTACTTCAAAAAATTGAGATTGCGTCTTCCTCGCGGCAATCCTTTATCCTGTTCATAACCAGGAGGAATCTGGCCCAGTAATGATGTACTGTTTCCTCGGGCCTCTGCCTGATTTGGGAGAGATCGCTTATGATTGGGTGGGCGGGTGTCGTTGAATCTGAAACCTCACCCAATCCAAGATTCGGAGGCCGAAGAGTTTCCGAACTCTGAAGTTCGGATTCTTGGATGTTGTCCAGTGAATCTGGCCCGTTGCCTGATCCTAAGCTCAGGTCTTGAGTTATATCTCCCCCTCCGCGGGTATCTGGCTTGGAGGGTTCGGGAATTCGGATGTAGCTAGTCCTTAAAATAGATGAAGGGTCGCCGCACAGCGTCTCTACCACAGCAACGTGGTGGGTGACTTGGGGAGAGTTAATTTCTCTTAGATCGGGTTTAAGCCCAACCTGGTCGTAATCCATAGCGACCCCCAGGGCGGCGATGCGATCCAAGAGCTCGTTTACGGAAGAGAGCTCCATTGGATCTAGCTGCTCGACGAGCGACGAGCTGACGTGTAGGTTGCTTTTGATGACCCGAGAGGTCACCGTCGGCGCAACAGCCGAACAGGCGGTCATGAGGAAACCAACTAGCCGGAGGGTTTGGCCGACAGCCAAGGCTCCCTTAGCAATGGCGCCTTCTTTAAAGACGGGAGGAGGCATCCTTCCTGATTGTGACGGCACAAAGGAACTCTCAATGGAAGCACCAATGTCGGTGTCAAAACCGGCGGATCTCGGGTAGGGGGTCCCGAACTGTGCATCTATGCCGAATGGTAACAGGAGACAGGGAACACGATGTTTTACCCAGGTTCGGGCCCTCTTGATGGAGGTAAAACCCTACGTCATGCTTGATTAATATTGATGATATGGGTAGTACAAGAGTAGATCTACCACAAGATCAAGGAGGCTAAGCCCTAGAAGCTAGCTACGGTATGATTGTTGTATATGGAGTTGATTCCCTATGGACTACAACCCTCCGGTTTATATAGACACCGGATAGGGTTAGGGTTACATAGAGTCGGTTACAATGGTAGGAGATCTTGAATATCCGCATCGCCAAACTTGCCTTCCACGCCAAGGAAAGTCCCATCCGGACATGGGACGAAGTCTTCAATCTTGTATCTTCATAGTCCTGGAGTCCGGCTGAAGGTATAGTCCGGCTACCCGAACACCCCCTAATCCAGGACTCCCTCAATGTGTATATGCATAATGCTGATCTTGAGGACTTCATGTCAGATAAGTGCCGGCAGTACCACTATCTAACTGATTCCTTTGTGAGGAGGTTTAAATTTACATCATCACACAATTCTCACAATGTTTTATTTGATCTTTATGATAAATCATATACCATGGACTTAGAAGATTTTAATACTGCTTGTAAACTCCCGCACTGGGGCAATGTTAGTGAACCTCGCAAATCTGAATATAAAGACTTTCTTGCTAGTATCCCTGTGGGGGAATCTAGGGAAATCACACAAGCTACCATAGGGAGCATTCATTTCCCGTCCATACATTATTTTGCTATTTTCATTGGTAGATGCATTAACGGTAAGGATGAGGCTTGTCACATGTGCATTACAGATCTTAGCATCCTCAAAAGTGCGGTATTAGGTGATAAACAATATAACTTGGGGGCCATTGTTGCACGAAGGTTGCATCTTAACGGTATAAGTGGAGATTTGTTTGGTGGAATTTATGCAACTCGTGTAGCTAATTATCTTAATGTGCCTATACATGGAAATGATATAAAGCGACCTCCTACTTACCTAGATTATAATGCTATGGTTCGCCATCAGTTTCTTGAGAGGAATGAACAATTCCTCCAGTATCGACTAATCTTCGACAGACAGCGCACTATCCATATTGCCCTCCCTGCTCCTACTTTCGTTAACTTTCAGGCAAAAAGGAGATATGTTATAACCAGGGAGGAGGTGAACAAGTACGAGACGAGGATGGAGGCAGCTCGCCTCCAAGCTGTAGCTTTACAAGCAGTAGCTGCTGCATCTCAGTACGACCCCAGCTACAACTTTGGATATCCACCATGCCAGCAGTGGCCATAGACCAACTTAGGCCAAAAGCCTAAGCTTGGGGGAGTACGTATCTCTCACCGACATTACATTCATGTTCACATACTCATGCCAGTTGTTGGCGCTCATACTTTTTCATTGTACTATCCATGCTAGTTTATTTTCTTTTCTAGCACTCTTCTTGTGTGTTTGAAAAACCTTAAGAAAAACAAAAAATAGTTGTAGCTAGTTTATTTTCCATGCCTACGGTAGTAGTAATTAAAAGAAAACCCAAAAAGATTTATCGTTCCTCTTTTGCTTGTTGGGAGTTTTCCCGTGTCAATAGTTTTATTTCTTTTCTTGTTCTTTGGGGGTCGAGAGGAGAAGACCATGATGAAAATGTTGAGTGGCTCTCATATGCATTATTGTTGATTTAACTAAGAGCCCATGTTACCTTGCCTTCTTCCTTGTATTAAATGCTTGCAGATTCCAACTTAGTCCAATGCACGTGCATTATTATTATTATCCACACCGTTCAGTCGTGCAAGTGAAAGGCAATAATGACGATATATGATGGACTGGTTGAGATGAGAGAAGCTGGTATGAACTCGACCTATCTTGTTTTTGTAAATATGATTACTTCATCATTCCTGATTCAACCTATTATGAGTGAAACATGTTTGCAATGACAATTAGAGATTATAGTTGCCCATGCCATGCTTAATTAGCTTGGAGTTTATAATAGTTTACCTTGCGTGCCAACATGCTATTAAAATGGTTGTGATGTGGTATGATAGGGTGGTATCTGAAAGAGCAATAATGCCCTTACATCATGTTTTGATGTTGATGACAATATACATGTAGGGGACTAACAATGGTTGTCAAGTAAATCTCAGGTATTAGTCCCCGGTTCATCGATGTGTGTGGATCAAGAGCTTACAAGTGATTTTACTCAAGGATGAAGCATAAAAGTTGATTACATACTTGTTTTCTTGAGTATAGGATCCCGCACTATTAAGAGGGGATCAATATGGTTAGTTAAAGGCTTGCTCTTACCACAAACCTCCTGACCATACTGCACATGCCAAAAACCTTCATGTTCTGTCTCTTGGCTGCCGGATGTCCGGGCTTCATGCCAGATGTCCGGGCTGCACGCCGGATGTCCCGCCTCCTTGCCGGATATTCGGGCCTAGCCATCCAGAGAGCAATTGTATACTGAGCTGCACGCTAGATGTCCGGGCTTTCCCCGGATGTCCGGGCCCAATTCCGGATATCCGGGCACAGCTATCCAGAGAACGTCTTTATACTGGGCTGCACGCCGGATGTCCGGCAACCAGCCGGATGTCCGGGCCTTCCTGATATGCCGGATGTCCGGCCCCTCTGTTCTTTTGTTCTGGCTTTGTTCTGTTCCTCGTAGCTTACCAAGCTGGATGTCCGGCCCCTTGCCCGGATGTCTGGCCTGCTCACTCACTTACACTGCAACGGCCATATTTGAGCTCACACTATATATAGCCCTTCTTCCCCACGGGAGAGGGTTGACCACTCACTTTGAACAAACCCTAGAACACATTTCTCTCTCTCTCTCTCTCTCTCTCACTCCTCCACACCCAATTTTAGATCCCTAAGGAATTTGAGAGCTTTCGAGAGAAGTTGTCCGATCAAGTGATAGATCCACTCCTTCTCCTTCTTTGCACCAAAGGAATTCATGATTTGAGCAAGTCTTGAGCTTTTCCCCATCGTTCTTGTTACTCTTGGAGGTTGGAGACTCCTAGGCGGTAGGAGTCTTTCGGAGAGGAATCGACCTTTGTGATTACCCCCAGAAAAGTTTGTGAGGGTTTGGAGAACACCCCAAGGTCTACCACTAGTGGTTGAGAAACACCTTCGTGGTGTTGTCTCAAAGGTAGAATAGGGTGAGCCTTCGTGGCGTTGGTGTGCCTTCGTGGTAACATCCACCTCTCTAGCGGTGACATAGCTTCCCTCTAAGGAAGTGAACATCGGCATACATCCTCGTCTCCCGGAGTTGCGGTTATTCCTAACCCTAACTCTCTACTTGTGGTTACTTGTCTCTTAGTACTTACTCATATTATATTGTGCTTTCTTACTTACATACTTGTGTTACTTGCTTAGCACTTAGTACTACACTTGCAATTGTTAGGCTCATCTTCATATTCCGCATTATTGCCTAAAATTGCTAAGTAATAATTAAAATTTGTAATTGTACCTATTCACCCCCCCCCCCTCTAGGTCCATCTCGATCCTTTCAATTGGTATCCGAGCCTCGTGCTCTATTCTTGTGGCTTAACCACCCTAGAGTGAGATGAACCCCGATGGGACTCCCCTTGTTACAGATCCGAAGGATAAAGGTGAGGCTTCTTCAGAAGTCAAGTCCTTTACTTCTGAGGATCTGGAGCGGGCCCTTGATAAGAAAAAATAGGAGCATGATGCTTCTCTTGAGGCCTTAGTCCAAATGAGACTAGCCACATTGTCCATGGTGCATGCACCACTTTCTGGTGGTGCGGCTTCGAGGCCAACTGTGCCTACTCCGTCACTTGGTCAACAACCTCCTAACAATGATCACTCATGTGTTCCTTGGCTTTATGCAAGACCCCAAGTTGAGAAACCAAAATATAACCCTCAAGGCAAACCTCCTTTACTTGATTCCACTGCTGATTTTGCCTTGTGAAGAGTTGCTATGCAGGATCATCTTCGATATGGAAACGATGAGATGCTGGAGATCTTGGAGTATGATTACCATGTGTTTGATCCAAACAATCCTACACCAAGAGAAGTTTATGACAACAATCTCAATGACACTGCAACCATGTGTATAAGGAGAGGTATGGTTGAAAAGCAAAGGAGACCTTTCATACACATCACACATGCAAAGGAACTATGGGAAAGTATTATAAGATCCAAGACCGGTACCTCCACCCTCCGGAGTGCTCAATATGAAATTGCCAAGGGGCAATTGAAAAACTTTTGTGTGGAGAAAGGTGAAACTCCCAATCAACTCCTTGAGCGTCTCATGACTCTCACTGCTGACATTGAGTCGTGTGAGTGTGACAAGACACAAGATGGATTCAACATGACTAAGTGATTTCTTGTGGACAAGTTGCTTCCTGCCCTTGCCCCATATCAGCACCAAATGGTGTGGGACATAAGACAACACCATGCCTTCAAGGAAATTACTATAGATGACATCATATCCACCTTCCAACTATTTAAAGAGTCAAAGGCAAATGCCACAAAACATCTTGCCATGCATCGTACTCCAACATCAAAGATCAATCTTGCATTGAAGGCCAAGAATGTATGTGAAGATGAGCAAAGTGAAGAAGAAGAAGAAGAAGAAGATGATGATGATGATGATGATGATGATGATGAAAATGGTGATGAGGTTGAATCCGATGAGGGCCCTTCATATGAAGACATGGCTCTCTTTGTAAAGAAGTTTAGCGCGGGAAAATTCAAGGGAAGATTTCAAAAGAAGAAAGTAAGAAAGTGCTACAACTGTGAAGAAACCAACCACTTCTCCAACGAGTGTCCTTATGAGAAGAGGGAGGATAAACCAAGGTTTCCCAAGACCTTTCCCAAGAAGAAGTTGCCAAATCCTTTGAACTCCAAGCTCAAGAAGAGAGATGGGAAAGCAATGGTTGCTCAAGAAGAATTCAATCCAGATGATGTTAGTGGTGTTGCCGGAGTTTCTCAAGATTCTCAAGACACGTTGAGGCTAGTCAACAAGAGTGGTGATGTTGTCACCTACAACTATATGAAGGACTACAAGGGCAGCACTCACAAGTGCCTAATGGCAAAGTCCGTGGTAGAAGGAAATGACCAAAGCTCTCTCGACAAGGTCAAGGTAACTCCACGATCATATCCTCCTCTTTTCACTCCTCCTACTCCTAGTGATGAGTACCTTGATGTGGAGGATAGTCATGAGGATGATGATGATATAGATGATCCTATGCTTGCTAAACTAAATAAGTTCATGTGCTCCCTCAAAGGAAAGAAGCTCACTATGTTTCATATGCTTATGGAGATGGTGAGTAAGCACACCATCACTGTGGGAGTCCTGGATTAGGGGGTCTCCGGACAGCCGGACTATCTCCATTGGTCAGACTGTTAGACTATGAAGATACAGGATTCAAGACTTCGTCTTGTGTCCGGATGGGACTCTACTTGGCGTGGAAGGCAAGCTAGGCAATACGGATATGTGTATATCCTCCTTTGTAACCGACCTTGTGTAACCCTAACCCTCTCCGGTGTCTATATAAACCGGAGGGTTTTAGTCCGTAGGACAACATACAATCATACCATAGGCTAGCTTCTAGGGTTTAGCCTCTCCGATCTCGTGGTAGATCTACTCTTGTACTACCCATATCATCAATATTAATCAAGCAGGACGTAGGGTTTTACCTCCATCAAGAGGGCCCGAACCTGGGTAAAACATTGTGTCCCCTGCCTCCTGTTACCATCCGCCTTAGACGCACAGTTCGGGACCCCCTACCCGAGATCCGCTGGTTTTGACACCGACATTGGTGCTTTCATTGAGAGTTCCTCTGCGTCATCGCTGTTAGGCTGGATGGCTCCTACTATCATCGATAGCGATGTAGTCCAGGGTGAGACTTTTCTCCCCGGACAGATCCTCGTGTTCGGCGGCTTTGCACTGCGGGCCAATTCGCTTGGCCATCTGGAGCAGATTGAAAGTTATGCCCCTGGCCGCCAGGTCAGGTTTGGAAGCTTAAACTACATGGCCGATATCCGTGGAGACTTTATCTTCGACGGATTCGAGCCTCTGCCTTATGCGTCACACGGTCATGATGAGTACGATTTAGCTCTACCATCGGACAGTGTTTAGGAGATCGCACAGGCAGCCGCCCCAACCCTCAATTCAGAGCCAGTTGCGCCATCCGTGGATGGGTGGATGGACCCCGCCACGGAGGCCTTACCCTCAGCGGCGATCAAGCCAAACATCGACCTTACCTTGCACGAGAGCCGTGTTGATAAACTGTCGGATCCCTCTCCGACCATGGACTGCGAACCGCCCGCACCCATTCCTATCGAATCCGATTGGGCGCCGATCATGGAGTTTACCTCCGCGGATATTTTTCAGCACTTGCCCTTTGGTGACATACTGAACTCATTGAGGTCTCTCTCCTTGTCAGGAGGATCCTGGCCGAACTATGTTCGGTAGGACTGGGATGCGGACGACGAAGAAATTCGTGGCCCACCCACCACCCACTTAGTAGCCACTGTCGATGACTTAACCGACATGCTCGACTTCGACTCCAAAGACATCGACGATATGGACGACGATGCGGGAGACGAAGAGGAACCACTGCCCACAGGGCACTGGACAGCCACCTCATCATACGATATATACATGGTGGATACACCCAAAGAAGGCAATGGCGACGAGATAGCGGAGGATGACCCCTCCAAGAAGCAACCCAAGCGCCGATGTCAGCGGCGCCGCTCTAAGTCCCGCCAAAGCTAAAGTGGTGATACCGGCACATGAGACAATAACACTCCAGATAGTGCCGAAGACAACAACAATCCCCTCCAGCAAAATTTAGAGCAGGAGGATGGAGGAGCCAGCCCTCCTGAGAGAGTGGAAGATGAAGAGACGGAGGATGATAATTACATGCCCCCTCCGAAGACGAGGCAAGCCTCGGCGACGACGAATTCACCGCGCCAGAGGATCCCGTCGAACAAGAGCGCTTCAAACGCCGGCTTAAGAAAAAGCAGCAGCAGCTTCAAGCTGATCAAGATCTGCTAGCTGACAGATGGACTGAAGTACTTGTGGCCGAGGAATATAAACTCGAGCGCCCCTCCAAGAGTTACCCAAAATGCAGGTTGCTACCCTGACTGGAGGAAGAAGCGTATGACGCGGCTGATCGGCCACCTCGTGGCCGTGATAGAGAGGCATTCCAGCCAAAAACTCAGCCCGCACCCCGACGCCATTCAAATAAAAAGGCATGGGGAGATACGACAGACCTGTGAGACATATTGGAGGACAAAGCAAAGCACGCAAGATCGATCTACGAATCACGAGGGCGCGCCACTATGCGAGACGATAAACGTCATGCCGGATACAGTAAAAGTAAATCCGGCCGGGCCGAACACAGCGTGCAAGACCCATTCGAGTTGCGTCGCGATATAGCCCAATACAGAGGCGCCGCACACCCCTTATGCTTCACAAACTAAGTAATGGATCATCAAATCCCAGAAGGTTTCAAACCTTTAAATATTGAATCATACGACGGCACAACAGATCCTGCGTAGTAAGGATCGAGGATTTCCTCCTCCACATCCACATGGCCTGCGGTGATGACTTACACGCCATCAAATACCACACACTAAAGCTCAAGCGACCAGCGCGGCATTGGCTTAACAGCTTGCCAGCAGAGTCTATTAGTTGTTGGGAAGATCTGGAAGCCCATTCCTCGACAACTTTCAGGGCACTTATGTGCGGCCACCAGATGCCGATGACTTGAGCCACATAATTCAGCAGCCAGAAGAATCGGCCAGGCAATTCTGGACTCGGTTCCTAACAAAGAAAAATCAAATCGTCGACTGTCTGGATGCAGAGGCCCTAGCGGCTTTCAAACACAACATCCGCAATGAGTGGCTAGCCCGGCACCTTGGTCAGGAAAAGCCGAAATCTATGGCAGCCCTCACGACACTCATGACCCGCTTTTGTGCGGGAGAAGACAGCTGGCTGGCTCATAGTAATAACATATCAAAGAACCATGGTACTTCGGATACCAAGGAGGGCAATAGCATGTCACGTCGCAACAAACATAAGCGCCGCATTAACAATGATAATACCGAGGATACGGCAGTCAATGCCGGATTCAAAGGCTCTAAACCCGGTCAGCGGAAAAAACCATTCAAACAAAGTACACCGGGTCCGTCCAGCTTGGACCGTATACTCGATCGCTCGTGCCAAATACACGGGACCCCAGAAAAGCCAACAAATCACACCAACAGGGATTGTTGGGTGTTCAAGCAAGCTGGCAAGTTAATTGCCGAAAACAAGGACAAGGGGCCACATAGCAATGATGAGGAGGAGCCCCAGCAGCCACACACCAGAGGACAGAAGAGGTTTCCCCCACAAATGCGGACGGTGAACATGATATACGCAACCCACATCCCCAAGAGGGAGCGGAAGCGTGCGCTCAGGGACGTATATGCATTGGAGCCAGTCGCTCCAAAGTTCAACCCATGGTCCTCCTATCCGATCACTTTCGATCGCAGGGACCATCCCACTAGTATCCGTCATGGCGGATTCACCGCACTGGTTCTGGACCCAATCATTGACGGATTTCACCTCACTCGAGTCCTTATGGATGGCGACAGCAGCCTGAACCTGCTTTATTAGGACACAGTGTGCAAAATGGGTATACACCCCTCAAGGATCAAACCCACAAAAACGACCTTTAAGGGCGTCATTCCAGGCATAGAGGCCCATTGCACAGGCTCAATTACACTGGAAGTGGTCTTCGTATCTCCGGATAACTTCCGAAGCGAAGAGTTAATCTTCGATATAGTCCCGTTCCGTAGTGGTTATCATGCACTGCTCGGGCGAACCGCATTTGCGAGATTCAATGCGGTACCGCATTATGCATACCTCAAGCTCAAGATGCCAGGGCCTCGCGGGGTTATTACAGTCAATGGAAACACAGAGCGCTCCCTCCGAATGGAGGAGCACACCGCGGCCCTCGCAGCAGAAGCGCAAAGCAGCCTCTCAAGGCAATCCACTAGTTCGGCATTTCAAGACCCGGACACCTTCAAGCGCGATCGGAGCAATCGGCAACTAGACCGCCTGGCGCGATCTAAGCTCGCGTAGCAATGCGCCCCCACCCCAGTCCCAGCCGAACGGTGAAACTCGTGCCACGCATACATAATTACGCATTACAAATACCATGGGCACAGGTGGGGAGGGGGGCACAACTGCGGCACGCCCCAAAGGCGCGGCTTAAACCGCACTAGGGGCTTCCCGTTTGGTTATTTTTCTCTTTTTTAGGACCTTAATCTCTGGAAACCCTATCCGGCAGCACTATTGCCGAACACATGATGCAGCAACCAAGGAGGCAGAAAGCTACGTCACACCACGGAATTCCCAGGTGGATTACAATAACGAGCGAAATATTTGATTTAATACTATTCCTCAACTTGCCCTTGGAAGGGACATAGTCCTACTCTTTGCTAATCGCACCATTTGTATCATTTTGCTTTAACGCACCTTTTTGAATAAACAATGCATAACATTATGACTTATGTTGCATTCTTGTTATATATATGTGTGTTCATTAATGACGCCTTGCAACCGTACACTTTGGTACGGCCAATACACCAAGGGCTTACATACCCCACAATATGGTGTGAAAAGTCCGAACACTTTCACGAGTGCGGCACCCCGAACTTATAGCATTATATGCATCAGCTCCGAATAATGTCTTTGGTCAAATGTTGGGTTTGCCCGGCTCCTATGTTTTGGTACCTTACGTTCCACTCTATCGGCTAAGGTAGCGCTAGGAGAACTACTGCGATTGTGCCCCAGTTCTGCTGGGCTAAAGCACCTCAGTAGAGAAAGCTAAAAGTGACTGTCATGATAAGGCGAGAGACTGGTTACTGTTCGGCGAGGTTTTCGAGTCCCTAAAGACTTATGCCGCTTAGAGCAAGGTGCCGGCCCTGTCCGGCTAAAAGGAGTGTATCGCGCCCCGAATTCGGCCTTCCGAATACCAGGGGCTTCGCCGAAATTTAAAATTATAGAATTCTATGGCTAAGTGAGAGTGATAAAGCATTATTAGTCTGGTTGCCTGGTTCGTTGTGCTGAGCACCTCCCTCAAAGGACCCAAACATGGGAACAAGAGTGCTCAGGTTTATCCCGAACACCCCAGCACTAGTGGCATGGGGGCAGAAGCCGAGGACTAGCCATCTCTCAGATTGGATAAACAGCCAAACAGAAGGTAATATTTTAAATTCACACAAGTGTTGCATAGCGCATATGAAACAAGTTTTCATCATACAGGATCACACGAGCAAGTTTACTCAAATATTACATCCTTTGAACATTCGTTCGCTACAAGACGGGCACCCTTCAGGACACCCTCATAATTAATTTCGGGAGTGCGATGCTCCTTGCCATGCGGCGGCCCTTCCTTGATCAGCTTCACAGCGTCTAGCTTGGCCCACTGCACCTTCACACGGGCGAAAGCCCGATGTGCACCTTCGATGCAGACGGACTGCTTGACGACCTCCAGCCGTGGGCAGGCATCCACAAGCCGCCTCACCAGGCTGAAGTAGCTGTTCGGAAGGGCGTCACCAGGCCACAGCCGGACTATAAGGCCCTTCATGGCCTGTTCGGCCGCCTTATGCAGCTCGACCAGCTGCTTTAGCTGGTCGCTCAGAGGCATCGGGTGTTCGGTCTCAGTATACTGAGACCAGAACAGCTTCTCCGTTGAGCTTCCCTCCTCGGCCTGGTAAAATTGTGCGGCATCTGACACGCTACGGGGTAAATCTGCGAATGCTCCTGGAGAGCTCCGAATTCGGGTAAGTAAGTGATAATTTACTTTCATATGCTTGCTTTGCATATAGAATGCCTTACCCGCCGCTATTTTCTTCATCGTGTCAATCTCCTAGAGGGCCTTTTGGGCCTCGTCCTTGGCACTCTTTGTGCTCTCGAGGGCCGCGGCAAGCTCAGACTCTCACTTCTTCGAGTCAAGCTCCAACACCTCGTGCTTCCTCATGAAAGCCTGGAGCTCTTGCTGCACCTCGCCCACACGAGCCTCTTGCTTTTCCCGCTCGGTGCACTCCTTGGCCGCTTTGTCTTCGGCCTTGGTTAGCGCTTGCTTCAGGGTCGCCACCTCGGTTGTGGCCCCTGGCAAATATACGATGATCCTGTCATTTTGCAATTGCGTCTTCTTTTTTATATACATATCTATAGACAGGGTATTACTTACCCTTGTTCTCCTTGAGCTGCCTCTTGGCAAGGCCGAGCTCTTTCTTGGACCCCTCGAGGTCCTGCTTCAGTGAGGTAACCTCCGCAGTCAGTGCGGCTGATGCCAGCAGCGAAGCCTGCATACGCATATTGACATATTTAAATTAGACTCATGCGATATTGTTTGATCCTCTATTCGGCTTTTCTATGTGAATACCGAATAGAGCATCAGGGGCTACTGTCTATGCGGTAATATTTTTCCTATATTTTAACACTTACCTCAAAGCCTGTTAGAAGGCTGGCACAGGCTTCAGTCAATCCGCTCTTGGCGGACTGAACCTTCTAGATCACCGCACTCATGATAGTGCGGTGCTCCTCGTCGATGGAAGCGCTGCGAAGCGCTCCCAGCAGATTGTCCGGCACCTCTAGATGGACAGAGGTCACCGGCAGACGTCTCGCCCCTCTTAGAAGGAGGCCGTCTGCCCGAGCTCGGAACCACTGGAGGTCCCGGCACGGTGTTCGGCTGAGGGCCGAACTCGGAGCTCTCAGGGGCCTTATCCCCTCGGCTCCCGGAGTCCGGGAGGCCGCCTTGAGGCGCCTCCGAGACTGTCTCCCCTCGACCCAGTGCCTCGTGAGACAGCACCTCGGCGTCGTCCGCAGGATGAGGGGAGGTGGCGGTCGGGACGGGATCGCTATCCATGTCCGACGAGCCCAGGGAGCCGTCCGATGATACGTCGATACTGGCTCGTGGCGGCCTGCATAATCATGTTCGGTGTTAGGGAAAGCAGTGCGATAAAGGAATACTATGAGTTACTCTGGTATCCGAATACTTACGATCTCCCTAGGGGCTTGGCCCTGGGCAACCACTCATCTTCGCCTTCGTCGGTGGCGGTGGAACTGTCCGGAAGGAGAGTCCTTCCCTTCTTGGACCCTTCGCCCCCTCCCCCAGTTGGGACGGCCTTCCTTTTCTTGTCTCCCCCGCCTGGAGGGGGAGCATCTTCTTCTTCCTCCTCGTCTTTGAGGGACGAGTGCGCTGCAGAATCATCGGACGATGAGTCCGATAACACATGGAGTTGGGAACTCTTTCGGGTTCCCTTGGCCTTCTTGGTCTTCTCTGGCACCTTGTAAGGAGCCGGAGTCAGCATCTCCGTCAGGAGAGCGTTTGTTGGGCCTTCGGGCAAAGGAGCCGGACAGTCAATCTGTCTGGCCATTTCCTGCCAGTCCTGTCAAAGGAACGGGAGCTTAGATCCCGCATAGAGTCAAACTATGTAAAACAAGTATCTTGTAAGAGGTAAAACAGCTTACCGCGCTGGCTTGGCGCTTCGCACAGAATCCGCGATCCTCGGTAGTAGGAGGAGGAACCTCGGCGCCCTTGAATAGCACCTTCCAGGCATCCTTGTGTGTTGTATCGAAGAGCCTGTTTAGAGTTTGGTGCTGCGCCGGGTTGAACTCCCACAAGTTGAAGGCCCGTTGTTGACACGAGAGGATCCGGCGAATGAGCATGACCTGGACTACGTTGACGAGTTTGAGCTTCTTGTTCACCATGTTTTGAATACATGTTTGGAGTTCGGTTAGCTCTCCCGAACTACCCTAGGATAGGCCCTTCTCTTTCCAAGAGGTGAGCCGCGTGGGGATGCCAGATCGGAACTCGGGGGGCCGCTGCCCATGCAGGGTCACGCGGCTCGGTGATATAGAACCACCCCGATTGCCACCCCTTTATGGTTTCCACAAAGGAGCCCTTGAGCCATGTAACGTTGGGCATCTTGCCCACCATGGCGCCTCCGCACTCCTCCTAGCGGCCGCCCACTACCTTTGGCTTAAAATTGAAGGTCTTCAGCCATAAGCCAAAGTGGGGCTTGATGCGGAGGAAGGCCTCGCACACGACGATAAACGCCGAGATGTTGAGGATGAAGTTCGGGGCCAGATCGTGGAAATCCATGCCGTAGTAGAACATGAGCCCCCGGACGAATGGGTGGAGAGGGAATCCTAGTCCGCGGAGGAAATGGGTAAGGAACACTACCCTCTCATGGGGCCTGGGGGTGGGGATGAGCTGCCCCTCATCTAGGAGCCGGTGCGCGATGTCGTCGGGCAGGTATCCGGCTCTCCTCGGCTTCTTGATGTTTCCCTCCGTGACGGAGGAGACCATCCACCTGTCTCCCGCTCCGGACATGGTTGGAGAAGGTTGAGGTGGAAAGTGCGGACTTGGGCGCTAGAGCTCGAGTGTGCGAAAACGGATGAGCAAAGGAGGAAGAAGGCGTGGATGAAAAGGTGAATCCTTATCCCTTTATATGAGCGGATGAAACTAAGCGTCCCCACTAGCCTGGTAAAACTCGCTTATCCCCCAAGCGTCGTAATCGATGGCGCGGTTGGGTTACCCATTCCCGTATTGATGAAAATCCCGTGATAAGGGGACACGATCTCTGCTTTGACAAGACGTGTCAAAAAACTGCCTCGCGTTATGTGTGGGGCTAGTTAAAGGAAACGGTTCGAATAATCACCGGGCCATGACATAATGTCGTGTTGCCAAAACAAGTCAGCAAATTGGATTTGTGGAAATATTATTCTCTCTATGGGGGTATGTGGAACTTATTTTGCAGGGTCGGACACTATCCTTATATTCAAATTCTTCCGTGGTATATTCGGAGGAGGAACCCGCCTTGCAATGCCGAAGCAATACTATGCGCTGGACTCATCATCATTGAAAGCCTGGTTTAGGGGCTACTGTGGGAGTCCTGGATTAGGGGGTCTCCGGACAGCCGGACTATCTCCATTGGCGGACTGTTAGACTATGAAGATACAGGATTGAAGACTTCGTCTCGTGTCCGAATGGGACTCTACTTGGCGTGGAAGGCAAGCTAGGCAATACGGATATGTGTATCTCCTCCTTTGTAACCGACCTTGTGTAACCCTAACCCTCTCCGGTGTCTATATAAACCGAAGGGTTTTAGTCAGTAGGACAACATACAATCATACCATAGGCTAGCTTCTAGGGTTTAGCCTCTCCGATCTCATGGTAGATCTACTCTTGTACTACCCATATCATCAATATTAATCAAGCAGGACGTAGGGTTTTACCTCCATCAAGAGGGCCCGAACCTGGGTAAAACATTGTGTCCCCTGCCTCCTGTTACCATCCGCCTTAGATGCACAGTTCGGGACCCCCTACCCGAGATCCGCCGGTTTTGACACCGACAATCACCATTAAGGAACTCGAAACCCTCGTCATCGAGGAAAAGGAAAATATGAAATCCTTGAGAGGAAAGTCCAATATGAGGAAACACGAAATGATGAACTATGCTTGAAAATTGGTGCAAACATTGATGTTCATACTAAAGATCTTGCCTCCTTGAAAAAGGCTAATGACTCTTGCGAAGAGTTGATGAATGATAAAAGTAAGCTTGTGAAGTCGAATGCTTCTCTCTCTAAGGATTGTGAGCTCCTATCTGTGTCCCTTAAGACTAAGGAAGAAGAGCTCACCCTTCTTACAAAGTGTTTTGAGACACTCAAGCTTACTTATCTTGAAACTCTAGCCAAGGCTTACTCTTCTCCTATTATCAATGTTGATGCTTGTACTACTAACTCTAGTAGTGATCTAGCATCTATTCTTGAGGAAAATTGCTTTCTCAAGGCTCAAATCGAGAAAGGTCTCATGACGTGTGCTCAAGGGCAAAAGAACCTTGATGAGGTATTGAGCCAACACAATGGAGTGTTCGCCAAAGAGGGACTCGGGTTTGACCCTAGCACAAGCAAGAAGAAGACATCCTCTCAAAAGTGCACCACCCCTCTAAAATAAACTTTTGTACGACAAGGGCACAAGGAGGAACGTAAGGTTGTTAGTGGGAAGGCCACGAGGGGCATTCCCACTCTCAACAAGACAAAAGAGTTCATGCCTCCATCCTATGTACTTCGTAAGGCTAAGGATGGAGAGGTTTATGCAAAGTTTGTTGGTCCTCGAAATGCATTATGGTTTTATGCTATTTGGGTCCCTAAGACCCTTGTGACTAACTTGAGAGGTCCCATTGCAAAATGGGTGCCTCTAACCAAGTCATAATTGTGTGTAGGTTGCTTTCTCCGGTGGAGTAAAATGGGTGATTGACAGTGGATGTACCAATCATATGACCGGAGATAGCAAGTTTCTCTACGATTTCATGGAAGCTATTCAACCATTTATGAGCATTATGTTTGGTGGAGGATCAAAAGGACAGGTACTCGGGTTGGGAAACGTGGCTATCACAAATGACATGTCACTTGCAAATGTCATGCTTGTCCAATCCCTTAAATACCATTTGCTTTCTGTTCGCCAATTGGCTTTTGTTGGTTATGATACACTCTTTGGACTAACGGATGTGAAAGTCTTTAAGAGAGATACTCTCGAAGTGGCCTTTGTTGGAGAGTTGGATGGCAACCTTTACACCGTTGATTTATCAAAAGAGAGCACATTCCATGCAACTTGTCTAATGGCCAAGGCCGACAAGGGGTGGTTATGGCATCACCGGCTAGCCCATGTCGGCATGAGAAATCTTGAAGATCTCTTAAAGGGTAACCACATCCTTGGACTAACTAATGTCTCTTTTGAGAAATATCATGTGTGTAGTGCATGCATAGCCGGGAAGCAACATCAATCAAAGCACCCACCCAAGAATATTGTGTCTACCTCAAGGCCTTTGGAGCTCCTTCATGTGGATATTTTTGGGCCTCCTTCATGGGATAGTCTTGGTGGGAAAAAGTATGGACTTGTTATTGTTGATGATTACTCAAGGTATACATGGGTCTTCTTCCTCAAATCCAAGGACGAGACGAAGATCACCTTCATTGATTTCACCAAGCAAGCACAACGCAAGTTTGACAAAGAAATTCTGGCAATAAGAAGTGATAATGGATCTGAGTTCAAGAACTACACCTTGGAAGAGTTACTTCGTGATGAAGGGATTGAGCATCAATATTCAGCTCCATACACTCCCCAACAAAATGGTGTAGCAGAAAGGAAGAACCACACCCTTGTGGAGATGGCAAGGTCCATGTTGGATGAATACAAGTCGCCACATAGTTTTTGGGCCGAGGCCGTCCACACTGCATGTCATGCATCAAACCGGCTCTTGCTCCGCACGATATTGGAAAAGACTCCATATGAGCTCCTAACCGGGAACAAGCCAAATGTCAAGTACTTTCGTGTATTTGGGTGCAAATGCTTCATCCTCAACAAAAGAGAGCGGTTAGGAAAATTTCAATCTAAAACCATTGAGGGCATATTTGTTGGCTATGGATCAAACTCTCACGCCTATAGAGTATACAACAAATCCAATGGATGTGTTGTAGAAACTTGTGACGTGGTGTTTGATGAATTTAATGGCTCCCATGGGGAGCAAGTTGATCTAAGTGATGTAGGTGAAGAAGATTCTTCTCAAGATATCTTGACAATGGGTGTTGGTGCACTTCTTCCAATGGAACAAGAACCTCATGATGATGAAGAAGAAGATGGAAGCCTCACACATCATCAAACTACTTCAACACCCATACCACCACAAGCCCCTATTACTCAACCAATGCCCATTCCAAGTACAAGATGATGACCAAGTTCCTCTTCATGATAATCATCAAGAACAAGATCATCCTCAAGGGCAAGAACAAGAAAGTGCAATCATTGACAACGAACCTCAACAAATGCAAGAAGAAGAAGAAGATTTTCCACCACACATTAATGATACATATGTTGAGGACGTGGATGATGGACATGAAGTTGAACCTCGCGAAACCTTAACCTCCATCATGCCTCGAGTGGCCAGTCGTGTTGATGTTGATAAAATCCTCACCGGCATATCGGAAGGTAGAGCCACTCGTAAACAGTTGACAAACTTTTGTGCTCACTTCTCTTTTGTGTCTAGTGTTGAGCCTCTCAAGGTACAAGATGTGTTGATAGACAACGATTGGCTCATTGCTATGCAAGAAGAGTTGAATAGTTTTGAGCGCAATCAAGTGTGGTCATTAGTCCAGAGGCCAACCATGGAACACAATGTCATTGGAACAAAGTGGATTTTCAAGAACAAGCAAGATGAGAGTGGTGTAATCATCCACAACAAGGCAAGGTTAGTGGCACAAGGGTACTCACAAGTTGAAGGTTTGGACTTTGGTGAGACCTTTGCCCCCGTTGCCCATCTTGAATCCATTTGCATCTTACTTGCTTATGCTGATTTCAATGGATTTACATTGCATCAAATGGATGTCAAGAGTGCTTTCCTTAACGGTCCTCTACAAGAAGAAGTATATGTATCACAACCACCTTGGTTCGTTAACCCCGATCACAAAGACTATGTGTATAAACTTCATAAGGCTTTGTATGGCCTCAAACAAGCACCTCGTGCTTGGTATGATCATCTTAAGAAGTTTTTACTCGATGATGTCTTTGTGAGAGGGGTGATCGATCCCACTCTTTTTACTGAGAGGAACAAAGGTGATTTGATCTTACGCCAAATCTATGTAGATGATATCATTTTTTGTTGTCCTAACATTCATTTATGCAAGAAGTTTGCGGCATCAATGACCAAGAATTTTGAAATGTCACTCAATGTGGATTTGAAGTTCTTCCTCAGATTTCAAATTCAACAATTTCAAGAAGGAATTTTCTTGTCTCAAGCAAAATACATCAAGGATATCATAGCAAAATTTGGCATGACTGATGCTAGCCCATGTAAGACTCCCATGCCAACCAAAATTGTACTCACTGAAGACACAAACGGTATCCCCTTCGACCCATCCAAATACCGCTCTATGATTGGTTCATTGTTTTATCTTTGTGCATCTAGACCAGACATCATGTTTAGTGTATGCATGTGTGCTAGATTTCAAGCTTCCCCTAGGGAAAGTCATCATAAGGCGGTTAAGCATATTCTTAGATACCTTGTTCACACCCCAAAGTTGGGTCTATGGTACCCCAAGGATGCTAAGTTTGATCTCATTGGGTACACTGATGCGGATTGGGCTGGAGACAAAGTGGATCGTAAGTCCACCTTCGGTGCATGTCAATTTCTTGGACGCTCCTTGGTAAGTTGGTCCTCGAAGAAGCAAAATTGTGTTGCTCTCTCCACCGCCGAAGCTGAATATATTGCAACCGCCAGTTGTGAAACTCAATTACTATGGATGAGGCAAACTTTGAAGGATTACGGTATCACCTATAGACATGTGCCTCTTCTATGTGATAATGAAAGTGCCATCAATATTGCTGAGAACTCCAAAGATCATACCCGCACCAAGCACATTGACATTGGGTACCACTTCTTGAGAGATCATGTGGAGAAGGGTGATATTAACATTGCTCATGTTGGCACAGATATGCAACTTGCAGATATTTTCACCAAGCCATTGGATGAAGTAAGGTTTTGTCAACTTAGGCGTGAACTTGGTATCTTGGAGCTTGACAATATTATGTGAAATCCAGTACCCATTCATGCATGAACCTAATGTCTTGTCTTGATGTAGGCATATAGTTAGGGGAGACATTCAATTCATGAATATTCTCACTCTACATAATGCATAAATAGAACAAACAGTCTCAAAGTTATCATGGTTCTCGAACTATGGTGCTTTAACATGATGGAGTCATGACTATGTGCCCAAAGTCTTCATCTTTGCAGCACTATGTTCCATATGCTCAAACATGGTGACTTCGGTCACCGCTTGTACATTACTTGTGTGGACCTTCAATTACTTAATTTGGTTGGGTTGCTATTACATCTTAGTATGGCCTTAGAATTACTCAGGTTTTCACCTCAAGAAAATCTCTCAAAACTCCTTGGCGGAGTCTATTTCAAATCATATTAGTTGGCCCATTCCAAGTCTCTCTTTTGTCTGGATTTGTTGTCCAGTGGCCGGACATCTGGCTCCTAAGCCGGACATCCGGGCCCTGGAGGAAATCTTTCTGTTGCTCGTACTGGGATCGTCGAACATCCGGGCTCTAGTCGGACATCCGGGTCCTGATCCTATAGCTGCCTAACCCCCACATGCCGGATATCCGAACTTATCCTCGGATGTCCGGCCCGTTGGCCCCTGTTTTACACTGACCTCCACTCGCGGATATCCGGGCCAAGCCCCCGATGTCCGGCCCGTCACCCGCAGCCACACATAACAGGGGAGGGACTCGGGAGTTGGGGCAGTTTTTCCCCATTCACTCCCATTCCTCTTCCCCATCGCATCACACGGCCGCCGCTGCCAGGCTATGCTCCGGCGCCGCCCCGGCTCTCTCCTTCGTCCTCCAGCCCTAATCTCCTCCTCTCGATCTACGATTCTATCAAATCCATTTCTTGGGTTGTGGTGTGAAACCCTCGGGACGGACCGGTGCATTGTGGGAGTGACCGCCGGAGTTCCTCATGGCGCGGACCAAGAACTGCGGTCCCGATCGGCCCGAGCCTTCTTCCCGGGTTGTTCGCCGGCAAGGCTCAACCGACTCCGATGAGCATGCTCGGCCTAAGAAGAAGAATACCGCCATGAAGAAGAAGAAGCGGGCACCATCCACTAGTCTGTCGGCCTCGGATCCAGATGGTGTGGACTATGTTGGGGAGGAAGAGGATGACCGTGCACCAAGACATTCCGTTGGATAGTCCAAGCCTGGTACTAGGAGGGCGCCGGTGCCTCAAGTTCGTGGGTCTGCAATGTCCGTTGTTCATGGCCGTCGCATCTCCATGGAGCTTCCTAACAGCGGGGATCGCCTCACTCACAACTTCACCACTGTGGGGGCGACTCAATACCTTGCGTTTCGTCGGGATGTCAATCAATATGAGATGGTGGCTGATGCCAAGGATCCTCGGTTTCAGACTCGTATGCAGCAGGGTCTCTACTCCAGTTTTGTTCATGGTCGAGGTCTTGCTCCTCACAAATACGTGGATCTCCAATTCCTACGTGACCATCCGGCCATGTTTCCTAACAATCCGGTCCAAATCATTGATGCTATGACCCTAGGTCCTGCAATGACCTTCAGGTGTGATTGGAATGAAGCTGCTATCCTTCAGTTCTATGCCACCTGTTTCTTTGGTCCGGACAACACTCTCACATGGATGACCGATGACACTACACTGAGTATCACCTATGATCGGTTTGTTCAGATTTTGGGCCTCTCTAGAGTTGGACATCGCATTCACAGTATGGATCCAGAGTTTAAGCCCAAAGGGATTGATGCTTGCTTTCCTCTGGTGAAGCCTCCCTCTCAGCTCACTGAAGAGGAACATGGATATCCTCCCAATGAGGTATCCATCTTCCGTGCTCCTTACTTCATCCTTTATCAGTGTGTTCTTCGCACCCTCTATCCTAAGAAGGGAGATCGATCAAGGGCTCGCAACTACTGTATTGACTAATGGTTCGAATGCTTGACGAATCCTCTCTGCCATTAGACACAGCCCATTTCATTTGGCATGAGATTCGTCTTTGCAGCTTCATACAATCGCGCCAGTTTCCTCATGCTCCATTTATTCAGGCACTGATTGATCACACTGCTCCCTTTGAGGTGGTTAAAACTGTTGTGCACTCTATTTGGATGCCTCCTCCTCATATGGTGGTTAGTGCCCAGACTGCTGCTCCTACTCAGCCTAGGAGGTCTGCTAGTGGGAATCCGCCAACCGGTTCCTCTGCTCCATCTTCCTCGACCGCTCGTCGTGGCCCGTCTTGCATCATTCTTGGGTAAGGCTCAGTCTGCTATCATGAAGGCGATCACTTTTAGCTGTCAGCAGAATCATGATGTTCAGAAGCGTCTTGTCATCTCCAAGAATCTGCTCAAACAGCGCCTCCGTGACCGTGGGAGTCCCGTTAGTGATGATGATCCTCTTCCCGCGGCTCCATCCTCGTCCCCTTTCGGCTTTCCATCTCATGTTGAGTATCCCGAGTTCCTTGATGATGATGATGACATCCGCCAGGAGTGATTGAGTCTGTTTAGCTCTTGTCCCCTTTTTACTTGTTGCCGTCAAAGGGGGAGAAGTAGTATCCTAGTAGTAAACTTAGGTCATGCTATGCTAGTAGTAATCAAAGGGTGACGTAGCTTCCCTCCAAGGAAGTGAACATCGGCATACATCCTCGTCTCCCGGAGTTGCGGTTATTCCTAACCCTAACTCTCTACTATTCGAACTTGCTATGTTTGCTACCTATGGTGCTTGATCGTGTGAGAAACTATGATATTATCTTGGATTATCATGTGGTTATGAAATGTTTTTATGTCTGAGTTATTATGGTTTCATACATGCATTCCATGCACACATTGAGGGGGAGCTAAAAGCAAATAGAAACATAGACTTATTTTGTACTTTTGCTCTCATGATTGTCAATGCTAAGATTACTTATTGCATCTATGATACTACATGTATGGTTGTCATCAACAAACAAAAAGGGGGAGATTGAAAGAGCAATCATTCCCTTACATCATGTTTTGGTTTTGATGACAATATACATGTAGGGGACTAACAATGGTTGTCAAGTAAATCTCAGGTATTAGTCCCCGGTTCATCGATGTGTGTGGATCAAGAGCTTACAAGTGATTTTACTCAAGGATGAAGCATAAAAGTTGATTACATACTTGTTTTCTTGAGTGTAGGATCCCGCACTATTAAGAGGGGGTCGATAGGGTTAGTTAAAGGCTTGCTCTTGCCACAAACCTCCTGACCATACTGCACATGCCAAAAACCTTCATGTTCTGTCTCTTGGCTACCGGATGTCCGGGCTTCAAGCCAGATGTCCGGGCTGCACGCCGGATGTCCAGCCTCCTTGCCGGATATCCGGGCCTAGCCATCCAGAGAGCAGTTGTATACTGAGCTGCACGCCGGATGTCCGGGCTTTCCCCGGATGTCTGGGCCTTCCTGTTACGCCGGATGTCCGGGCACCATTTCGGATATCCGGGCACAGCTATCCAGAGAACGTCTTTATGCTGGGCTGCGCGCCGGATGTCCGGCAACCTGCCGGATGTCCGGGCCTTCCTGATATGCCGGATGTCCGGCCCCTCTGTTCTTTTGTTCTGCCTTTGTTCTGTTCCTCATAGCTTACCAAGCCGGATGTCTGGCCCCTTGCCCGGATATCCAACCCCTTGCCAGGATGTCCGGCCCCTTGCCCGGATATCCGGCCTGCTCACTCACTTACACTGCAATGGCCATATTTGAGCTCACACTATATATAGCCCTTCTTCCACACGGGAGAGGGTTGACCACTCACTTTGAACAAACCCTAGAACACATTTAACTCTTTCTCTCACTCCTCCACACCCAATTTTAGATCCCTAAGGAATTTGAGAACTTTCAAGAGAAGTTGTTCGATAAAGTGATAGATCCACTCCTTCTCCTTCTTTGCACCAAAGGAATTCGTGATTTGAGCAAGTCTTGAGCTTTTCCCCATCATTCTTGTTACTCTTGGAGGTTCGAGACTCCTAGGCGGTAGGAGTCTTTCGGAGAGGAATCGACCTTTGTGATTACCCCCGGAAAAGTTTGTGAGGGTTTGGAGACCACCCCAAGGTCTACCACTAGTGGTTGAGAAACGCCTTCATGGTGTTGTCTCAAAGGGAGAATAGGGTGAGCCTTCGTGGCGTTGGTGTGCCTTCGTGGTAACATCCACCTCTCTAACGGTGACGTAGCTTCCCTCCAAGGAAGTGAACATCGGCATACATCCTCGTCTCCCGGAGTTGCGGTTATTCCTAACCCTAACTCTCTACTTGTGGTTACTTGTCTCTTAGTACTTACTCATATTATATTGTGCTTTCTTACTTACATACTTGTGTTACTTGCTTAGCACTTAGTACTACACTTGCAATTGTTAGGCTCATCTTCATATTTAGCATTATTGCCTAAAATTGCTAAGTAATAATTAAAATTTGTAATTGTACCTATTCACCCCCCCTCTAGGTCCATCTCGATCCTTTCAGTATCCTCCTTTGAATGATTCGAGTGGCTTGACTTGGCACATGTTCACGCATGTAGTTGAAACAAAATCAACATAGCCTCCATGATATTTATGTTCATGGTGATTTATATCCTACTCATGCTTGCACTCATTGTTGATTAATCTTAATGCATGTCCATGACTGTTGTCGCTCTCTAGTTGGTCACTTCCCAGTCTTTTTCTAGCCTTCACTAGTACTAAGCGGGAATACTGCTTGTGCATCCACTTCCATAAACCCCAAAGTTATTCCACATGAGTCCACCGTACCTTCCTATAAGTGGTATCTACATGCCGTTCCAAGTAAATTTGTATGTGCCAAACTCTAAACCTTCAAATGAAATTCTGTTTTGTATGCTCGAATAGCTCATGTATCAACTAGGGCTGTCTATATCTTCCATGCTAGGTGGGTTATTCTCAAGATGAGCAAACTCCGATCATCATTCACGAGAAAATGGCTGGTAACCGGGATGCCCAGTCCCATGCTCAAATCAAAATAATTGCAAAAAAAACTCCCCTAGGATTGTTGTTAGTTGGAGGCACCCGTTGTTTCAGACAAGCCATGGATTGATGTTTGTTGGTGGTGGGGGAGTATAAACTTTACCATTCTGTTTGGGAACCGCCTATAATGTGTGTAGCATGGAAGATATCGGGATCTCTTGGTTGTTATGTTGACAATGAAAGTATACCACTCAAAATATCATTTATCTCTGTTTCAAAACTTGAGCTCTGGCACCTCTGCAAATCCATGCTTCCCTCTGCGAAGGGCCTATCTATTTACTTTTATGTTGAGTCATCATCCTCTTATTAAAAATCACCAGTTGGAGAGCACCGATGTCATTCGCATGCATTGCTATTAATTTACATTGAGTATGACTGTGACTGGATCTCCTTTACCATGAATTACAATTTCCAGTCAGTCCTTGATCTTTAGGGGTGCTCTGCATTTATGTTTTGCAGTCTCAGAAAGGGCTAGCGAGATACCATCTTGTTATATCATATTATGATTGTTTTGAGAAAGTGTTGTCATCCGAGATTTATTATTATTGCTCGCTAGTTGACTATGCCATTGATATGAGTAAACATGAGACCTAAATGTTATTGTGATTATGGTTAGTTCGTAATCTTTGCTGAAAACTTGAATGTTGGCATTACATATTTGCAACAACAATATCAAACAGAGTTTGTAAAAGTTTTTCTTTATCACTTTCAGTTTGTCAACTGAATTGCTTGAGGACAAGCAAAGGTTTAAGCTTGGGGGAGTTGATACGTCTCCAACGTATCTACTTTTCCAAGCACTTTTGACCTTGTTTTGGACTCTAACTTGCATGATTTGAATGGAACTAACCCAGACTGACGCTGTTTTCAGCGGAATTGCCATGGTATTATTTTTGTGCGGAAATAAAAGTCCTCAGAATGACCTGAAAATTCACGGAGACAAGTTTTGGAATTTATAAAAAATATTGGCAAAAGAATCAGCGTAAGGGGGCCCACACCCTGTCCACGAGGGTGCAGGGCACCCCCCCCGGGCGCGCCCCCTACCTCGTGGGCCCCCTGAGGCTCCACCGACATCAACTCCAACTCTATATATTCACGTTTGGGGAGGAAAAAATAAGAGAGAAGGATTCATCATGTTTTACGATATGGAGCCGCCACCAAGCCCTAATCTTCATCGGGAGGGCTGATTTGGAGTCCGTTCGGGGCTCCAGAGAGGGGAATCCGTCGCCATCGTCATCATCAACCTTCCTCCATCACCAATTTCATGATGCTCACTGCCATGCATGAGTAATTCCATCGTAGGCTTGCTGGGTTGTGATGGGTTGGACGAGATTTATCATGTAATCGAGTTAGTTTTGTTAGGGTTTGATCCCTAGTATCCATTATGTTCTAAGATTGATGTTGCTATGACTTTGCTATGCTTAATGCTTGTCACTAGGGCCCGAGTGCCATGATTTCAGATCTAAACCTATTATGTTTTCATGAATATATGTGAGTTCTTGATCCTATTTTGCAAGTCAATAGTCACCTACTATGTGTTATGATCCGGTAACCCCGAAGTGACAATAATCGGAACCACTCCCGGTGATGACCGTAGTTTGAGGAGTTCATGTATTCATTAAGTGTTAATGCTTTGGTCTGTTACTCTATTAAAAGGAGGCCTTAATATCCCTTAGTTTTCAATAGGACCCCGCTGCCACGGGAGGGTAGGACAAAAGATGTCATGCAAGTTCTTTCCATAAGCACGTATGACTATACTCGGAATACATGCCAACATTACATTGATGAACTGGAGCTAGTCCTGTGTCACCCTATGTTATAACTGTTGCATGAGGAATCGCATCCGATATAATTATCCACCATTGATCCATTGCCTATGAGCTTTTCACATAGTGATCTTTGCTTAGTTACTTTTCCATTACCACTATTACAATTGCTACAAAACCACTACTGTTACTTTTGCCACCGTTACCATTACTTCCATATTACTTTGCTACTAAATACTTTGCTACAGATATTAAGTCTTTCGGTGCGGTTGAATTGACAACTCAACTGTTAATACTTGAGAATATTCTTTGGCTCCCCTTGTGTCAAATCAATAAATTTGGGTTGAATACTCTACCCTCAAAAACTATTGCGATCCCCTATACTTGTGGGTTATCAAAGGTGGCGGCGACGGCAGCACGGAGGGCGTCGAGGTGGGCCCCGAGGACGAGTAGATAGACGTCAACGAGTGGAGAAGTGCCTTCCCCAACGACCCCGACGACGGTACTGGCCCGGAACCGGCTCGCGGCACATCGTACATGACGAGGAAGGATTGGCTCGACCTCTACTTCGATCGAAAGTAGCTTAGCTTAGTTTAAATTTATGTTTTATGTCCGGTTATGCAAAACTATCTATGTTTATGTTTGAATGCATGCTACTTTCGGTTGAACCTGCTTTGAACTTGATCAAATTGAAGTTTACAACCTTAAGTTTAGGGGATCGACTAGAAAAGGCCAAAAAATTGAT
>NC_041384.1:518434818-518459703 GCF_002162155.2 Triticum dicoccoides | reverse complement strand
GGTTTTAGTCCTTTAACTTTTTAAGGATCGCCTAGAGATGTCCTTATGACTTGTTTATTTCAGTTCTTCACAATGTGATGCTTTATATGTGCAACTATTTGTCGTGCAGTTCAATTTCATCAATAACAATTTCAACAATACCACTATGAATTACGATATTTGGTTGCTATTAAGGATATTGCAGTTAACATGCCTTTTCGTTTTTCAATTGTTGTTTAGCAACATGCATTGTACTAAATGACTAAATATGCAATCCCAGGCTACATAGCAACAAGGAAGAATGTTACCTTAATGTTCTGATGATGTCTAGATATACATGTAATAAAATCTTATATAATGGGATGGACGGAGTGTTGTACTACATCAATTTTCAATTGTTGTTTAGCTTCTAATATTAACTTGGTGCTTTTAGGTACATATATCATTACCAAAGATCCACACTTCGACCCTTTCTGCGTATGGGACAATGAGATATTCATGAACCAGCATCAAGTGAGAAAACTGATAAAGATTGTTATTAAAATGGGTCAAAAAAGATGTCAATCAAACTATTTGTTTACACTTTATGCAAGAAAATAGTGAATTGCAGGATGGTAAGTAAGAACCTTGTAGCCTTCTTTTTACTACCCATAATGAGTTGTGTTAGATGACAATATCTGAAGTTTTTTTCTTTTGTAGTGCATCCTGAAGCAGTTTACTCAAGATTACCTCTCAAACTACATGAGGCGGTCGGCCATCACAAGGGGTTGGACTAGAGTCCTGCATGCCTTCTGCATCCAGGAGAACACAATAGGGCCATTCCGCTTCACCTTGTTCAGCAACTGGAATGTTTGTCGCCTCTTTCTTTACCATCTCTAATAGTACAAGTATAGAACCCTGGTACATCATTCTTTATTTGGTGCTTATGTAATTCTTAAACATATGTACATGTGAATCGAATAATGCATTGGTTGTTTGAACCTGATGGATATGAATACAGCTATAGCCTACTTTCAAGTTTAAATTAGGTACAATTTTAAATAGAAGCAACAATTAAATTAGGGCGAAATTACATTGTGCATGTCATTATGGCACACACGGTTGGTAAAACACAAACGTTTACGATATACACCATAATCCGAGACAGTTCACAGAGAGGAAACATGTGCAAGCATGCACACAGTTGCCGTTTGCAAAGCGTGTGTGATGTCAGACACTATCACAAACCGTGCGGGAAAACTAAATGTGTGTGATTGTCCATGTAACACCCCGGTAGTCAAGCTACAGTAATCACACACTGATGGTGCCATGTCATCGTGATTAATTTGCTTAACCTCACTTTGATCCTAACCGAATTCTAATTCGAATTTTAAAATAAAGTAAAAATAATATTTATTCCAACAACAAGACAAAAATGTTCAAATTATTCTATAATTCCCTCTAGTCAGTTGTCATGTTGAAACTAGCTCCATTGGACTCACAAATAAATTCCAAGTAAATTAATAAATGGTCCAGCAGAAAATAAAATGACCTTCTCAGTATAAACAATTACTTATTTAACTCCAGTTGCCTCCAAACTTTGTGGGTATGCTCAAAATAAAACCTAGTATTTATGTGACAAATTTCATCTACAACAAAATTCATTTGGTTCGAATTTAAAATAGAAACAGAGGAGAAATGCAAAACAGTAGTAGAATAAAAAGATTGGATATGGCACTGTGCACTTTGGCCCATTTAGCAACAGGAGCTAGGCAAGCCCAACTCTCCCTCTCCTTCTATCTCTGTTCACTGAACAGAGGCGTGGCAGCCATCCACGGCCATGGCCGCGCCTTGGCGTGCGTGGCGGCCATCCGTGTCCCCTTACCTATAAAGGAGTCCACCGAAAACCCTAGACCCCTCTCGTCCAGTTCCCTCTCGAGCCCCTTCGCCCCCTCCTCTTTGGATTGATTTTGTGCATAGAAGCTCGCATGGTGACCGCGTGCCTCGCCATCGTTGCCACGGCCAACGTGCGCCTCACCGCCTGGGAAGACCTCCAGGAGAACCGTCATGGTCAGATGCATCTACCCCGAGCATCGAATAAAGCCGGGACGGCCCGTGTGCTCGCCATCGAGCTCATCTTCGTCATGTACATCGCCGGCTCCGTCGTCATTTTCCGTTACTCCAGTCCGTCCCCAGCCTCCCCGACCACGCCCTCGAGTTCGTTGTGAGCTCCTCTACCGTATACCCCTCTCCCCAGCGTCTATCCATCGTTGTATCATCGTCCTCGCGAGCTCGGCCGCCATGGCTGAAACTCTGTCCGTGCGCGTACAACCACACACGAGTGCAGCTCCTGTGCGCCCCGACGCCTGCGCGCGGCCACCAGCTTGTGCCGCGCTGGCGCATGCTCGCACGTGAGCCCGCGTACCCTTGAGCGCCTCTTGTCGACGAGTCCCAGGGAGCCTTCATGCTTGCCGTAAAGCATGTGTGTCTCGTGCATGCACAGCCACCACGATCTAGTGAGCCGGCCCATTAGTTAGGGTAATTAGTGGATAATTATCTCGGTGGCCCTATGACATGTAGCCCCATGCATTGGTTAGTCTAGTTATTGGGTTAATTAGCCTTGAGTCCATTACATCTGGGACCCAGATGATGACCGACAAGTATAGGGGATCTATCGTAGTCCTTTCGATAAGTAAGAGTGTCGAACCCAACGAGGAGCAGAAGGAAATGATAAGCGATTTTCAGCAAGGTATTCTCTGCAAGTACTGAAATAAGTGGTAACAGATAGTTTTGTGATAGGATAAATTGTAACGAGCAACAAGTAACAAAAGTAAATAAAGTGCAGCAAGGTGGCCCAATCCTTTTGTAGCAAAGGACAAGCTGGAACAAACTCTTATAATAGGAAAAGCGCTCCCGAGGACACATGGGAATATCGTCAAGCTAGTTTTCATCACGTTCATATGATTTGCGTTCGATACTTTGATAATTTGCTATGTGGGTGGACCGGTGCTTGGGTGCTATTCTTACTTGAACAAGCATCCCACTTATGATTAACCTCTATTGCAAGCATCCGCAACTACAACAAAAGTATTAAGGTAAACCTAACCATAGCATGAAACATATGGATCCAAATCAGCCCCTTACGAAGCAACGCATAAACTAGGGTTTAAGCTTCTTTCACTCTAGTAACCCATCATCTACTTATTACTTCCCAATACCTTCCTCTAGGCCCAAATAATGGTGAAGTGTTATGTAGTCGACATTCACATAACACCACTAGAGGCTAGACAACATACATCTTGTCAAAATATCAAACGAATACCAAATTCACATGACTACTCATAGCAAGACTTCTCCCTTGTCCTCAGGAACGAACGTAATTACTCACAAAGCATATTCATGTTCATAATCAGAGGGGTAATAATATGCATATAGGATCTGAACATATGATCTTCCACCAATTAAACCAACTAGCATCAACTACAAGGAGTAATCAACACTACTAGCAACCTAATA
This sequence comes from Triticum dicoccoides, assembly GCF_002162155.2. Classification (NCBI taxonomy): domain Eukaryota; kingdom Viridiplantae; phylum Streptophyta; class Magnoliopsida; order Poales; family Poaceae; genus Triticum; species Triticum dicoccoides. The sequence continues at coordinate 518,456,229 of NC_041384.1, read as the reverse complement.
GCACCAATCCCGGACTTTGAGACAAGAATTGGATATAAGAGATGAACTAGGGTTTGGAGATGAGATGGTGCTGGTGAAGATGTTGATGGAGATTGCCCTCTCCCGATGAGAGGAGCGTTGGTGATGACGATGGTGATGATTTCCCCCTCCGGGAAGGAAGTATCCCCGGCAAAACAGCTCTGCCGGAGCTCTAGATTGGATCCGCCAAGGTTCCGCCTCGTGGCGGCGGAGTCTCGTCCTGAAAAGTTCTTCTCTAATTTTTTTTCTCATCAAAACACCTCATATAGGAGAAGATGGGCATCGGAGAGCCACCAGGGGGCCCACGAGGTAGGGGCGCGCCCTGGGGGGCGCCCCCACCCTCGTGAGCAGGGTGTGGGCCCCCTGGCCTTCATCTTTGGCGTGGATTTTTCTTTATTTCTTCTTAGACGTTCCTTGGAGTTTCAGGACTTTTGGAGTTGCGCAGAATAGGTCTCTAATATTTGCTCCTTTTCTAGCCCAGAATTCCAGCTGCCGGCATTCTCCCTCCTTATGTAAACCTTGTAAAATAAGAGAGAATAGCCATAAGTATTGTGACATAAAGTGAAATAACAGTCCATAATGCGATAAATATTGATATAAAAGCATGATGCAAAATGGACGTATCACCAGACTCCAATTAAGCCTAATTAAATCAGTAAATAACCCAGAGTTAAATAATGTGCCACTGACAGGTGGTCCCCATTTGCTTGTTTGACTGGTCAAACATTGACCGAGTCAATGCTGACTAGGTTGTTGACTAGGCAGCCCTGCCCCACTATCAGCCCAACAGTGCCCACTGATGGGTACTTTTCTGGGTACACCTAGCCTTTCAATTAATATATTTCCGAATTTAATTTAATTCTAAGAATGTCAGAATATTGTTAAAACTTTGAAAAAACATATAAAATAAACCGTAACTCAGATTAAAATAATTTATATATGAAAGTTGCTCAGAAAAATATGACGATTCCGAATATGTCCTCCGTTCATCTATCACGCACCTCTAGCATAGCGAACATGGATCCATCCCCTCCATTTCATTTGACCAAAAAATGACAAACTTCGGGAAACATTCTCGGATGTTTTCCATCCCCGTCTGTATCACCTAGCACCGCGTTAGGTCACCCCTAACACCACGTATTGCCATGTTATGCTTGTGATGCTTTGATTGCTCTGTTTTTTATTGTGTTTCCCCTCCGTTACTTCTTTTCGTTAGACCCCAAGACCCCGGTTGAACCAGTGATCGACTACTTCATAGTCGAGGATCTGTACTAGTCTATAGAGCTTCCAGGCAAGCTCCCCCCCTTGATCACCAGATATCGCCTATTCTTCTCTCTATTGCTTGCATTAGAGTAGTGTAGCATGTTACTGCTTTTCGTTAATCCTATCCTGATGCATAGCATGTCTTTGCTACTACTGTTGTTACCCTTACCTGCAATCCTAAATGCTTAGTATAGGATGCTAGTATTCCATCAGTGGCCCTACATTCTTGTCCGTCTGCCATGCTATACTATTGGGCCGTGATCACTCGGAGGTGATCACGGGTATATGCTTATATACATAATACATGATATATGTGGTGACTAAAGTTGGGTCGGCTCGTAGAGTACCCACGAGTGATTCACGGATTGGGACCGAAAGGACGTTTGTCCTGACGGCCCTCTGAGTGAACCTTTGTGGCAGAGCGATAGCGTAGGTTGAGACCACCTAGGAGAGAGGTGGGCCTAGCCCTGGTCGGCGTCTGCGGTTAATTCAATTAACATGCTTAACGAGATCTGGGTATTTGATCTGTCTGGCCACTGGCCTATACTCACTAACCAACTACGCGGGAACAGTTATGGGCACTCAAAGTCGTGGTATCAGCCGAAGCCTTCTTGACGTCAGCGACTAGGCGGCGCGCGCCGGGTTGGACTAGAACGCCTGCTCTTGTATAAGAGAGGCTAGGTCTGCTCGCCGGCCGCGTTCGCAACATGCAGGTGTGCAATGGTCGATGGGCCCAGACCCCTGCGCCATAGGATTTAGACTGGCGTGCTGACCTCTTTGTTGTGCCTAGGTAGGGCTGAGACGTGTTGATCTTCCGAGGCCGGACATGACCTAGGAAAGTGTGTCCGGCCAAAGGGAATCGAACGTGTTGGGAAATGTGGTGCACCCCTAGAGGGAAGTTTATCTATTCGAACAGCCGTGTCCCTCGGTAAAAGGATGACCCGGAGTTGTACCTTGACCTTATGACAACTAGAACCGGATACTTAATAAAATACACCCTTCCAAGTGCCAGATACAACCCGGTGATTGCTCTCTCACAGGGCGACGAGGGGAGGATCGTCGAGTAGGATTATGCTATACGATGATACTTGGTAAACTTACCATCTACTCTCTTCTACTGCTTCAAGATGGAGGCTGCCAGAAGCGTAGTCTTCGATAGGACTAGCTATCCCCCTCTTATTCTGGCATTCTGCAGTTCGGTCCACATATACTACCCCTTTCATTGATACTAATGCATATGTAGTGTAGCTCCTTGCTTGCGAGTACTTTGGATGAGTACTCATGGTTGCTTTGCTCCTCCTTTTTCCCCTATCTATACTCAGTTCTTGTGACCAGATGTTGGAGCCCAGGAGCCAAATGCCATCGATGATGACTCCTACTACACTGCAGGTGCCTACTACTACGTGTAGGCCGCCAACGACAATCAGGGGTAGTTTAGGAGGATCCTAGGCAAGAGGCCTGCGCCTCTTTCGATTTGTATCCCAGTTTGTGCTAGCCATCTTATGGCAACTTGTTTAACTTATGTTTGTACTCAGATATTGTTGCTTCTGCTGACTCGTCTATGATCGAGCTCTTGTATTCGAGCCCTCGAGGCCCCTGGCTTGTAATATGATGCGTGTATGACTTATTTTATTTGTGGAGTTTTGTTGTGATATCTTCCCGTGAGCCCCTGATCTTGATCGTACACATCTGCGTGTATGATTAGTGTACGATTGAATTGGAGGCGTCACAAGTTGGTACCAGAGCCGACTGCCTGTAGGAATCCCCCTTCCAAACTCCTTGGCCGAAGTTGAGTCTAGTCATTGAAAAAGTTTTTACTAGCATGGTTGTGCGGCTTACGGGCCCTCGTCGCCATTGGGTGGTATTAGGATCTTTTACTCCTCGATACTCTGGGACTCTGATCTCTCTTCTACTCGGGTTAAATGATTTTACTAAATCTTACTCTAGGTTCTTGTAACTACTTCTCCCGAAGAGCCCCTTATCACAAATGATCGCCTACTACACCAGAAGATTTTGAAGATACTCTTCGATCATTCCCGAGATCCTTGTGCCCTCTGCCTTTTCAATTCCCTACTACCGATATATCCATAAGGATAATGACATACACTTGTTGTTCATACAATTACTCTGAGTTTCTCTTGTTGTTACAAGATGCATCGAATTGCTCTCCGACTTTTAAGAATCCCTTGTACCACTGCCTTGTAGTTCCTTGCCGCATAAATACCCCTACGGATAATTCCTCGGACTTATCGAGTATCCACTCATTCCCAGTTGTTCTTGTGTTCTGCAAAAGACTTCGAAATACTATTTGATCTTTCGAAAATCCTCAATATCCTGTTGTTCTTGGAATTCTTGCATACTTGCATTCCGGTTAATTCCATTGGTCTAGCAATTTACTTTAAAAAACTTTGTGATTGTCATTCTGATCCTTTTGATTCAACATGTATGTGAATGCACACAATCATGAATTGTTCCCTGGAATTTATCCTTCTGATTCAGATGTCATTCCGTACATGAGCTGGATCTCGACCAATCAAATTGCCATCGATTGCACCCCTAAGGCTATTTGACTTATCCATCCCTAATCAGAGCATTCCTTCTGATCCCTTGTCTTGGAATTCATAATTCCTTTGCATTTGAGCTTTGAGTTAGTCAGTTGTTTCTATAATCCGATGCACTTGCATTCATTCTTCCTTTGATAGAGTACCAATACTCACATCAGCTCCATTGTAGACCACCAGACCTCTTGTTGGATTATTATCCAACAGTGTCCTTCATATTCAAATAACCTTGTGAGCCTTTCCATGGATATATAAATCCTTTGGTAAATTGTATCCTCTGTTTTCTCAACCATTTCTCAACCATGCTCTGTTTTCGAGCTGGTGGTATTTACTATTGAAGCTTGTGGTATATGTTTCCATGATACCCTGACGGGTTGAACCTATGCCTTCCTTAATAGTGTGAACTCGAAAGTTTTCATGACTCATACTCTTCTGGTATTTTGCTAGATAAAATTTCAACACTACAACTTCTTCGAAAGTGAGAGGTGAATGGAAGGTTATACATTAAGAAGTGGGAGTCGACCTTGAACTTTGTGTTCATGCCCATGGACACGATGTAGATCCTACCATAGAAGCTTCTTGTAATTATAACTATTTCGTTGATATAATATCATCTGGTATCTGTGAATTGATCATATGCAATTGTGGTTCTGACCATATTTTCTCTTTGATCCCATTTCTCGGACAAGTTAAAGCACTTGTCTTTTGCAAGTCAATACACCAGTCCAACCTCTACCTTGATCTACCATCGAGTATTACCCTCTGGTATCTCAAGAATATCTAAGAACTGTGTTGCATCTTATGAGTCTTCATCAGCTATTATTTCTCATTGATTTCAATTTTTCATGGGTTTTGAGTTGTTAGTCGCTCAAGAACACCGGTAAGTGAATCGATTCCGCACTCTGGTTCGATAACTCTAAGTAATCTTCGTTGCTTACGAGTTTAATAATCCTTCAAGTCATTCCTAGCCTGATCGGTTATATCATTATCATGGTGATTTTATATGTGCTACTTGGTTCTTAATCCCGGAGCACAACTTTCGATGATGAGCTAAGCTTACGTCGATCTTCATCATCATATCATTTCGCCTTGGACAGCAAGCTTGGTTTGGAGTTCGTGTCGTACCCTTGGATCCATTAACATTTCGCTTCATCATTCCTTTGACTTGATGTCATCGCCGATCGATTACATCTTCGTAGAGCCTCTCGACAAAATTTGCCGCGGTCGTTAACAACATTTTGATTCCTTTCAAGATACCAATCGAATTCATGATGAGAAATACCAACCTCGCCCCTCGATGATTGTTTTATCATCGACAACATCCTTGACTTCCTGCCAACACATACCTGATTGTGTTTGGTTATACCTTATGTTCCGAGATAATCTTGGAAATGTTCCTTTGAATCTCTTATGATCTACATACCCAATCCTTAATTGAAACACCATATCAATGCTACCTCGAAGCATGACTGTGGTATTCTGAATATCAACACGAACATTTGAAGAGAAATGCTATATGCTTCTTGATCTATTATCCAAACACCATTGTATGGGTAACATCCTAATTCTTCGCTCGCCCCTTTATATAAATGCTTTTGCACTTAATGTCCTATCATGTATATCATGCTCCGCTTTTCTTTAGGAAGGATATACTCCCAATTCGTGTGTGAAACACATTTTTTCCTTTCCATTGGTTGTTTAACCTTTCTTGTGGTCTATATGACCTATGTAATATTAATTCTCTTCCTATGAAAACACCTTGGTCTACAACTCTGTCAGTGTGACCCTGTTATTATTTTTGATGACATTCTGGTAACCGCCGATGGACGAGAACTTTGCCTATTGGTCTGCCTCGTTTCAATGAGCAGGAAAATGGTTCTCTTCGTCCCTCACCCTTGGTACCGACGTTGTTGCCGACATAATTGACATGCTACCTTCTGACATGCCTTGCTTTCATGACCATGCAAGATGTCACCACTCATCCTACTTTTAACCCACATGGTGGGCCCATAACTCACAGTTCCACAGGATCGAAACCCGACTCTCCTGTACACCCCCTGTTCCCAAGGTTGTTCCTTGCACGTGGCCTCGTGCGTAATTCATGAGCCACCTTCCGAGTGATCATCAATTCTGGAATCAGACACAATACTTATTCTCGTTGCTTTGAACCCCTTTCATGCCCTGTTTTAGGCATCGAACGATTGCCTACCCGCTCAAAATTTCTCATGGTACCTTCTTACTTTGCTCTCGATATCTTCTTAAGTTTCAATTCGAGAGTTACTTTCCGCCACCTTCCCCGAAGTTATCTACCAGATAGTCAACCTTGAAGAGGTTCGTTCTTCCGGAATACCCCCCTAATATTTCATAAGTATGATAGGATTCTCGAAGAAATGATGCCGACTTCATCATGATGACATGAAGCAGAGAAATGGAGACATCAATGTAATGGATCGACCTCTTCGAGAAGGGCAACCAAGACCGAGAAGACTCGTTAGAATTTTGTAACCAAACTTTTCCCCCTTACTCTACCTCTTAAATCTCGGGACGAGATTTCTTGTAGTGGAGGAGATTTGTAACACCCCGGTAGTCAAGCTACAGTAATCACACACTGATGGTGCCATGTCATCATGATTAATTTGCTTAAACTCACTTTGGTCCAAACCGAATTCTAATTCAAATTTTAAAATAAAGTAAAAATAATATTTATTCCAACAACAAGACAAAAATGTTCAAATTATTCTATAATTCCCTCTAGTCAGTTTTCATGTTGAAACTAGATCCATTGGACTCACAAATAAATTCCAAGTAAATTAATAAATGGTCCAGCAGAAAATAAAATGACCTTCTCAGTATAAACAATTACTTATTTAACTCCAGTTGCCTCCAAACTTTGTGGGTATGCTCAAAATAAAACCTAGTATTTATGTGACAAATTTCATCTACAACAAAATTCATTTGGTTCGAATTTAAAATAGAAACAGAGGAGAAATGCAAAACAGTAGTAGAATAAAAAGATTGGATATGGCACTGTGCACTTTGGCCCATTTAGCAACAGGAGCTAGGCAAGCCCAACTCCCCCTCTCCTTCTACCTCTGTTCACTGAACAGAGGCGTGGCAGCCATCCACGGCCATGGCCGCGCCTTGGCGTGCGTGGCGGCCATCCGTGTCCCCTTACCTATAAAGGAGTCCACCGAAAACCCTAGACCCCTCTCGTCCAGTTCCCTCTCGACCCCCCTTCGCCCCCCTCCTCTTTGGATTGATTTTGTGCACAGAAGCTCGCACGGTGACCGCGCGCCTCGCCATCGTTGCCGCGGCCAACGTGCGCCTCACCGCCTGGGAAGACCTCCAGGAGAACCGTCGTGGTCAGATGCATCTACCCCGAGCATCGAATAAAGCCGGGACGGCCCTTGTGCTCGCCATCGAGCTCATCTTCGTCATGTACATCGCCGGCTCCGTCGTCATTTTCCGTTACTCCAGTCCGTCCCCGGCCTCCCCGACCACGCCCTCGAGTTCGCTGTGAGCTCCTCTACCGTATCCCCCTCTCCCCAGCGTCTATCCGTTGTTGTATCATCGTCCTCGCGAGCTCGGTCGCCATGGCTGAAACTCTGTCCGTGCGCGTACAGCCGCACACGAGTGCAGCTCCTGTGCGCCCCGACGCCTGCGCGCGGCCACCAGCTTGTGCCGCGCTGGCGCACGCTCGCACGTGAGCCCGCGTACCCTTGAGCGCCTCTTGTCGACGAGTCCCAGGGAGCCTTCGTGCTCGCCGTAGAGCATGTGCGTCTCGTGCGTGCACAGCCACCACGATCTAGTGAGCCGGCCCATTAGTTAGGGTAATTAGTGGATAATTATCTCAGTGGCCCTATGACATGTAGCCCCATGCATTGGTTAGTCTAGTTATTGGGTTAATTAGCCTTGAGTCCATTACATCTGGGACCCAGACTCCAATTAAGCTGGTCATAATGGGGAGTAACTTAGACTAATTTTCTTAGAGTGCGCCATGTTACTATCTAAGTTACTCCCACTATGACTAGTCTTAAACCTAATTAAATCAGTAAATAACCCAGAGTTAAATAATGTGCCACTGATAGGTGGTCCCCATTTGCTTGTTTGACTAGTCAAACATTGACCGAGTCAATGCTGACTAGGTTGTTGACTATGCAGCCCTGCCCCACTGCCAGCCCAACAGTGCCCACTGCTAGGTACTTTTCTGGGTACACCTAGCCTTTCAATTAATATATTTCCGAATTTAATTTAATTTCAAGAATGTCAGAATATTGTTAAAACTTTGAAATATCATATAAAATAAACCGTAACTCAGATTAAAATAATTTATATATGAAAGTTGCTCAAAAAAATATGACGATTCCGAATATGTCCCCCGTTCATCTGTCACGCACCTCTGAGTGAACCTTTGTGGCAGAGCGACAGGGTAGGTCGAGACCACCTAGGAGAGAGGTGGGCCTGGCCCTGGTCGGCGTCTGCGGTTAATTCAATTAACACGCTTAACGAGATCTGGGTATTTGATCTGAGTCTGACCACTGGCCTATACGCACTAACCAACTACGCGAGAACAGTTATGGGCACTCGATGTCGTGGTATCAGCCGAAGCCTTCTTGACGTCAGCGACTGGGCGGCGCGCGCCGGGTTGGACTGGAACGCATGCTCTTGTATAAGAGAGGCTAGGTCTGCTCGCCGGTCGCGTTCGCAACGTGCAGGTGTGCAATGGGCGATGGGCCCAGACCCCTGCGCCATAGGATTTAGACTGGCGTGCTGACCTCTCTGTTTTGCCTAGGTAGGGATGCGACGTGTTGATCTTCCGAGGCCGGACATGACCTAGGAAAGTGTGTCCGGCCAAAAGGAATCGAGCATGTTGGCAAATGTGGTGCACCCCTGAAGGGAAGTTTATCTATTCGAATAGTCGTGTCCCTCGGTAAAAGGACGACCCGGAGTTGTACCTTGACCTTATGACAACTAGAACCGGATACTTAATAAAATACACCCTTCCAAGTGCCAGATACAACCCGGTGATTGCTCTCTCACAGGGCGACGAGGGGAGGATCGCCGGGTAGGATTATGCTATACGACGATACTTGGTGAACTTACCATCTACTCTCTTCAACTGCTTCAAGATGGAGGCTGCCAGAAGTGCAGTCTTCGATATGACTAGCTATCCCCCTCTTATTCTGGCATTCTGCAGTTCAGTCCACATATACTACCCCTTTGATTGATACCAATGCATCTGTAGTGTAGCTCCTTGCTTGCGAGTACTTTGGATGAGTACTCACGGCTGCTTTGCTCCTCCTTTTCCCCCTATCTATACTCGGTTGCTGCGACCAGATGTTGGAGCCCAGGAGCCAAACGCCACCGACGACGACTCCTACTACACTGGAGGTGCCTAATACTACGTGCATGCCGCCAACGACGACCAGGAGTAGTTTAGTTGGATCCTAGGCAGGAGGCCTGCGCCTCTTTCTATTTGTATCCCAGTTTGTGCTAGCCATCTTATGGCAACTTGTTTAACTTATGTCTGTACTCAGATATTGTTGCTTCCGCTGACTCGTCTATGATCGAGCTCTTGTATTCGAGCCCTCGAGGCTCCTGGCTTGTAATATGATGCTTGTATGACTTATTTTATTTATAGAGTTGTGTTGTGATATCTTCCCATGATTCATTGATCTTGATCGTACACGTTTGCGTGTATGATTAGTGTACGATTGAATCGGGGGCGTCACAGTCTACCTATCGTACATGATTTATAATCATGAACTGTTTGTGATGTGCCAGGCATCGTAAAACTCCCATGCCTAGAATCTGCCTGGAAAACTCCCGTGCCTGGAATCTGCCTGGTTTTAGGCCGAACCACAAAACTCCGAGTGCGATGGCAATGCGAGCACAAACGAGTAGCAAGGATGAAGCGTTTGGCATATTCGAGATATCGAAAACGGTTATATAGGGACAACTGCATCAAGGCTCCCTATCCCCAACGGTTTCTAGGTCGTGTGGGAAGGACCCCCCTCTTGCCCACACTCACTTGGCGACGGTTCCAAATGCCATCGCGGAAAGGGGTTCAAAACCATTTGTTTAGGGCTGACGCGCACCAGTGGTATTGTCTATGTATCCACACATGTATCAAGTTTCCAGTTAATACAATTCTAGCATGAATGATAAACATTTATCATGACATAAGGAAATATAAAATAACAACTTTATTATTGCCTCTAGGGCACATTTCCTACAGTCTCCCACTTGCACTAGAGTCAATAATCTAGTTCACATCACCACGTGATTTAACACCAATAGTTCACATCACCATGTGATTAACACCCATAGTTCACATTGCCATGTGACCAACACCCAAAGGGTTTACTAGAGTCAATAATCTAGTTCACATCACCATGTGATTAACACCCAAAGAGTACTAAGGTGTGATCATGTTTTGCTTGTGAGAGAAGTTTAGTCAACGAGTCTGCCACATTCATATCCGTATCTATTTTGAAAATTTCTATGTCTACAATGCTCTGCATGGAGCTACTCTAGCTAATTGATGCCACTTTCAATATGTATCTAGATTGAGACTCAGAGTCATCCAGATCGGTGTTAAAGCTTGCATCGACGTAACTCTTTATGATGAACTCTTTATCACCTCCATAACCGAGAAATATTTCGTTAGTCCTCTAAGGATATTTTTGACCGTTATCCAGTGTTCTACTCCTGGATCACTATTGTACCCCTTTGCCAAACTCATGGCAAGGTACGCAATAGGTCTGGTATATAGCATGGCGTACTTTATAGAACCTATGGCTGAGGCATAGGGAATGACTTTCATTCTCTCTCTATCTTCTGTCGTGGTCGGGTTTTGAGTCTTACTCAACTTCATACCTTACAACTCAGGCAAGAACTCCTTCTTTGACTGATCCATTTTGAACTCCTTCAAAATCTTATCAAGGTATGTACTCATCGAAAGTCTTATCAAGCGTCTTGATCTATCTTTATAGATCTTGATGCCCAATATGTAAGTAGATTCACCAAGATCTTTCTTTGAAAAACTCCTTTCAAACACTCCTTTATGCTTTCCAGAAAATTCTACATAATTTCCAATCAATAATATGGCATTCACATATACTTATCAGAAAGGTTGTAGTGCTGCCACTCACTTTCTTGTAAATACAGGCTTCACCGCAAGTCTGCATAAAACTATATGCTTTGATCAACTCATCAAAGCATATATTCCAACTCCGAGATGCTTGTACCAGTCCATAGATGGATCGCTGGAGCTTGCACACTTTGTTAGCACCTTTAGGATTGAGAAATCCTTCTAGTTGCATCATATACAACTCTTCTTTAATAAATCCATTAAGGAATGCAGTTTTAACATCCATTTGCCAGATTTCATAAAATGCGGCAATTGCTAACATGATTCGGACAGACTTTAAGCATCGATACGAGTGAGAAAATCTCATCGTACTAAACACCTTGAACTTGTCAAAAACCTTTTGCGACAATTCGAGCTTTGTAGATAGTAACACTACTATCAGCGTCCGTCTTCCTCTTGAAGATCCATTTATTACCAATGGCTCACCGATCATCGGGCAAGTCAATCAAAGTCCATACTTTTTTCTCATACATGGATTCTATCTCAGATTTCATGGCCCCAAGCCATTTATCGGAATATGGGCTCATCATCGCTTCCTCATAGTTCGTAGGTGCGTCATGGTCTAGTAACATGACTTCCAGAACAGGATTGCCGTACCACTCTGGTGCAGAACGTGTTCTAGTTGACCTACGAGGTTTGGTAGTAACTTGATCCAAAGTTTCATGATCATTATCATTAGCTTCCTCACTAGTTGGTGCAAGCATCACGGGAACGGTTTTCTGAGATGAGCTACTTTCCAATTCGAGAGAAGGTACAATTACCTCATTAAGTTCTACTTTCCTTTCACTCACTTCTTTCGAGAGAAACTCCTTATCTAGAAAGGAACCATTCTTAGCAACAAAGATCTTGCCTTCGGATCTGTGATAGAAGGTGTACCCAACAGTTTGTTTTGGGTATCCTATGAAGACGCACTTCTCCGATTTGGGTTCGAGCTTATCAGGCTGAAGCATTTTCCCATAAACATTGCAATTCCAAACTTTAAGAAACAACAGCTTAGGTTTCTTGTCAAACCATAGTTCATACGGTGTCGTCTCAAAGGATTTAGATGGTGCCCTATTTAAAGTGAATGTAGTTGTCTCTAATGCATAACCCCAAAATGATAGTGGTAAATAGGTAAGGACATCATAGATCGCACCATATCTAATAAAGTACGATTATGACGTTCAGACACACCATTACGCTGTGGTGTTCCAGGTGGCGTGAGTTGTGAAACTATTCCACATTGTTTTAAATGAAGGCCAAACTCTTAACTCAAATATTCACCTCCACGATCAGATCGTAGAAACTTTATTTTCTTGTTACGATGATTCTCCACTTCACTATGAAAATTTTGAACTTTTCAAATTTTTCAGACTTGTGTTTCATTAAGTAGATATACCCATATCTGCTCAAATCATCTGTGAGGGTCAGAAAATAATGATACCCGCCGTGAGCCTCAACACTCATCGGACCACATACATTGGTATGTATTATTTCCAATAAGTCATTAGCTCGCTCCATTGTTCCGGAGAACGGAGTTTTAGTCATCTTTCCCATGAGGCATGGTTCGCAAGTATCAAATGATTCATAATCACGTGATTCCAAAAGCCCATCTGCATGGACTTTTTTCATGCGTTTTACACCAATATGACCTGAACAACAGTGCCACAAATATGTCGCACTATCGTTATCAACTTTGCATCTTTTGGCATCAATATTATGAATATGTGTATCACTAAAATTGAGATTCAATAAACCATTTATATTGAGTGAATGACCATATAAGGTTTTATTCATGTAAAGAAAACAACAAATATTCTTTGAATTAAATGAATAACCGTATTGCAATAAACATGATCCAATCGTATTCATGGTCAACGCAAACACCAAATACCATTTATTTTAGGTTTAACACTAATCCCGAAGGTAAAGGGAGTGTGCGATGGCGATATTATCAACATTGGAATCACTACCAACACACATCGTCACCTTGCCCTTAACTAGTATTTGTTCATTTTGCAACTCCTGTTTTGAGTTACTAATCTTAGCAACTGAAACGGTATCAAATACCCTGGGGTTACTATGAACACTAGTAAAGTACACATCAATAACATGTATATCAAATATACCTTTTTTCACTTTGCCATCCTTCTTATCCGCCAAGTATCTGGGCAGTTCCACTTCCCGTGACCATTTCCTTTGTAGTAGAAGCACTCAGTTTCAGGCTTGGGTCCAGCTTTGGGCTTCTTCCCGAGAGTGACAACTTGCTTGCCATTCTTCTTGCAGTTCCCTTTCTTTCCCTTGCCCCTTCTCTTCAAACTGGTGGTCTTGTTAACCATGAACACTTGATGCTCTTTCTTGATTTCTACCATCACCGATTTCAGCATCGCAAAGAGCTTGGAAATCGTTTTCGCTATCCCTTGCATATTATAGTTCATCACGGAGTTCTAGTAACTTGGTGATAGTGACTAGAGAATTCTGTCAATCACTATCTTATCTGGAACATTAACTCCCCCTTGATTCAAGCGATTGTAGTACCCAGACATTCTGAGCACATGCTCACTAGCTAAACTATTCTCCTCCATCTTATAGGCAAAGTACTTGGCAGAGGTCTCATACCTCTCGACATGGGCATGAGTATGAAATACTAATTTCAACTGTTGGAACATCTCATATGCTCCATGGCATTCAAAACGTTTTTGAAGTCCCTGTTCTAAACCGTAAGCATGGCGCACTAAACTATCAAGTAGTCATCATACCGAGCTTGTCAAATGTTCATAACGTCTACATCTGCTCCTGCAATAGGTATGTCACCTAGCGGTGCATCAAGTATATTATTCTTCTGTGCAGGAATGAGGATAATCCTTAGATCACGGACCCAGTCTGCATCATTGCTACTATCATCTTTCAACTTAGTTTTCTCTAGGAACATATCAAAAATAAAACAAGAGAGCTATACGCGAGCTATTGATCTACAACATCGGTATGCAAATACTATCAGGACTATGTTCATAATAAATTAAGTTCAATTAATCATATTACTTAAGAACTCCCACTTAGATAGACATCCCTCGAGTCATCTAAATGATCACGTGATCCAAATCAACTAAACCATGTCTGACCATCACGTGAGATGGAGTAGTCTTCAGTGGTGAACATCTCTATGTTGATCATATCTACTATATGATTCACGTTCGACCTTTCGGTCTCTAGTGTTCCGAGCCCATGTCTGTACATACTAGGCTCGTCAAGTTTAACCCAAGTATTCTGCATGTGCAAAACTATCTTGCACCCGTTGTATGTGAATGTAGAGCTTATCACACCTGATCATCACATGGTGTCTCAGCGCAATGAACTATCGCAACGGTGCATACTCAGGGAGAACACTTATATCTTGAAATTTAAGTAAGGGATCATCTTATAATACTACCGATGTACTATGCAAAATAAGATGCATAAAAGATAAACATCACATGCAATCAAAATATGTGACATGATATGGCCACCATCATCTTATGCCTTTGATCTCCATCTCCAAAGCACTGTCATGATCTCCATCATCATTGGCTTGACACCTTGATCTCCATCATAGCGTCGTGGTCGTCTCACCAACTATTGCTTCTACAACTATCACTAACGCATAGTGATAAAGTAAAGCAATTACATGGTGTTTGCATTTCGTACAATAAAGCGACAACCATAAGGCTCCTGCCAGTTGCCGATAACTTTTACAAAACATGATCATCTCATACAATAACGTATATCACATCATGTCTTGACCATATCACATCACAACATGCCCTGCAAAAACAAGTTAGACGTCCTCTACTTTGTTGTTGCAAGTTTTACGTGGCTGCTACGGGCTTCTAGTAAGAACCGTTCTTACCTACGCATCAAAACCACAATGGTGTTTCGTCAAGTTTGTTGTTTTAACCTTCAACAAGGACCAGATGTAGTCAAATTCGATTCAACTAAAGTTGGAGAAACAGACACCCGCCAGCCACCTTTATGCAAAACTAGTTGCATGTCTGTCGGTGGAACCGGTCTCATGAACGTGGTCATGTAAGGTTGGTCCGGGTCGCTTCATCCAACAATACCGCCGAATCAAAATAAGATGTTGGTGGTAAGCAGTATGACTATCACCACCCACAACTCATTGTGTTCTACTCGTGCATATCATCTACGCATAGACCTGGCTCGGATGCCACTTTTGGGAAACGTAGCATGCAATTTCAAAAAAAATCCCTACGCTCATGCAAGATCTATCTAGGAGATGCATAGCAACGACAGGGGGAGAGTGTGTCTACGTACCCTCGTAGACCGAAAGCGGAAGCGTTTGACAACGCGGTTGATGTAGTCGAACTTCTTCTTGTTTCAAACAATCAAGTATCGAACGTACGACACCTCCGAGTTCTGCACATGTTCAGCTCGATGACGTCCCTCGAACTCTTGATCTAGCAAAGTGTCGAGGGAGAGTTCTGTCAGAACAATGGCGTGGTGACGGTGATGGTGAAGTGATCCGCGCAGGGCTTCGCCTAAGCACTACGTGAATATGACTGGAGGCGTAAACTGTGGAGGGGGCGCCGCACACAGCTAGGAGGAGTTGATGTGTGTTTCAGCGGTGCCCCCCCCCACATATATATAGGTTGGAGGGGAGGAGAGGTAGCCAAGGGGGCGCCCCAAGTAGGAGGAATCCTACTTGGGGTCCTCCCAATTCGGCCTTGATACGACTCCAACGTATCTATAATTTTTTATTGTTCCATGCTATATTATATTCTGTTTTGGACATTATTGGGCTTTATTATACACTTTTATATTATTTTTGGGACTAACCTATTAACCGGAGGCCCAGCCCAGAATTGCTGTTTTTTGCCTATTTTAGGGTTTCACAGGAAAAAGAATATCAAACGGAGTCCAAACGGAATGAAACCTTCGGGAACGTGATTTTCGGAACGAACATGATCCAGAGGACTTGGACCCAACGTCAAGACATCAACCAGGAGGCCACGAGGTAGGGGGCGCACCTACCCCCCCCCCCAGGCGCGCCCTCCACCCTCGTGGGCCCCCTGTTGCTCCACCAACGTACTCCTTCCTCCTATATATACCTACGTACCCCCAAACTACCAGATACGGAGCCAAAACCCTAATTCCACTGCCGTAACTTTCTGTATCCATGAGATCCCATCTTGGGGACTTTTTCGGAGCTCCGCCGGAGGGGGCATCGATCACGGAGGGCTTCTACATCAACTCCATAGCCTCTCTGATGAAGTGTGAGTAGTTTACTTCAGACCTACGGATCCATAGTTATTAGCTAGATGGCTTCTTCTCTCTTTTTGGATCTCAATACAAATTTCTCCCCCTCTCTTGTGGACATCTATTCGATGTAATCTTCTTTTGTAGTGTGTTTGTTGAGACCGATGAATTGTGGGTTTATGATCAAGTTTATCTATGAACAATATTCGAATCTTCTCTGAATTCTTTTATGTATGATTGGTTATCTTTGCAAGTCTCTTCGAATTATCAGTTTGGTTTGGCCTACTAGATTGATCTTTCTTGCAATGGGAGAAGTGCTTAGCTTTGGGTTCAATCTTGCTGTGTCCTTTCCCAGTGACAGTAGGGGCAGCAAGGCACGTATTGTATTGTTGCCATCGAGGATAACAAGATGGGGTTTATATCATATTGCATGAGTTTATCCCTCTACATCATGTCATCTTGCTTAAAGCGTTACTCTGTTCTCTTGAACTTAATACTCTAGATGCATGCTGGATAGCGGTCGATGTGTGGAGTAATAGTAGTAGATGCAGGCAGGAGTCGGTCTACATGTCTCGGACGTGATGCCTATATACATGATCATACCTAGATATTCTCATAACTATGCTCAATTCTGTCAATTGCCCAATAGTAATTTGTTTACCCACCGTGAATACTTATGCTCTCGAGAGAAGCCACTAGTGAAACCTATGGCCTCCGGGTCTATCTTCCATCATATTAATCTTCCAACACTTAGTTATTTTTATTGCCTTTTATTTAACTTTGCATATTTATCATAAAAATACCAAAAATATTATCTTATCATATCTATCAGATCTCACTCTCGTAAGTGACCGTGTAGGGATTGACAACCCCTTATCACGTTGGTTGTGAGGATTTATTTGTTTGTGTAGGTGTGAGGGACTCGTGCGTGGCCTCCTACTGGATTGATACCTTGGTTCTCAAAAACTAAGGGAAATACTTACGCTACTTTGCTGCATCACCCTTTCCTCTTCAAGGGAAAACCAACGCAAGTGCTCAAGATGTAGCAAGAAGGATTTCTGGCCCCGTTGCCGGGGAGGTCTACGCAAAAGTCAACATACCAAGTACCCATCACAAACCCTTATCTCCCGCATTACATTATTTGCCATTTGCCTCTCGTTTTCCTCTCCCCCACTTCACCCTTGCCGTTTTATTCACTCTCTCTCTCTTCGTCCTCCCTCTCTTTCTCTATTTGCGTCTTTTTGCCCATCTCTTGTTTGCTCGTGTGTTGGATTGCTTGCTTGTCATTATGGCTAGTCCCCTATCTTCTCCGTTGTCTCCTGAAATGAAGTTCTTAATTTTAAGCAAAGGGAAGGAGAAAACCTCAAAGACGCTTGGTATAGAATTTGCAATGCTCAAAATAGATCTACTAGGAAGCAATCTACTTCTATTCTTCTTCGCAATTTTTATGTAGGTGCTATTCCTTGGCATAGATATGTCCTTGATACCATTACTGGAGGGAACTTCTTGGGTAGCCACACTTTTGATTCCTATAGTGCTATGATAGATTTATTTGGCTCACCCCCTCTTTTGGTTAGTGGAACTATGTTAACTTTGGAGCATGTAATGCAAAAACTTGAAATTATTGAAAATAAAGTTGCTACCGTTGAGTTAATTGAAAATTTCGATAAAAATATCCACAACCAAATTACCCAATATGGATCTAAAGTAGGAGTAACTTTGAAAAATATTAAAGAGAAGGAACCTATAGTTAATGAAAGAATAAATCATGATTCCACTAGAATCGATAAACTTGAGGGTATCATTACCAACTTGGGAACCACTTTTTCTTCCGTAAAGAATACTCCAAGTCCTCCAACTAAAATTGCCAAGCTTATGTATTTTCCTAAAAATAAGGGTGAATCCTCTAGCAAAGAAACTGCGGATCTCAAATCTATAAGTATTCATCCTAATATTTTTGCTATCATTAAGGAACCATTTGCTACTAATGATTTTTCGATCTTGTGCCTAGAAGTTTGATTATTGATAAAAGGAAAGAAACTCCTAAAGGTGATAGATGTCTCATTAAAGAATTACCAACTAAAGATGGCAATACCTAGATCTATCCTTGCTTTTAAACGATAGCGCTTGTTGGGAGGCAACCCAATTTTATTTTTATTCCTTGCTTTTTGCTCCTGTTTAGTAATAAATAATTTATATAGCCTCTGTTTTGGTTGTGTTTTTTGTGTTTAATTAGTGTTTGTGCCAAGTAGAACCATTGGGATGACTTGGGGAAAGTCTTTTTAATCTTGCTGTAAAAAACAAAAACTTTAGCACTCACAAGAATTGCTGCCATTTCTATTTGGAAAGTGATATTTAGTTAATTATTTTTGCAGATGATTAATAGATAAATTCCTCACGTCCAGCAATTTATTTTAGAATTTTTGGGGTTCCAGATCTTGCGTTAGCTACAGATTACTACAGACTGTTCTGTTTTTGACAGATTTTGTTTTTCGTGTGTTGTTTGCTTATTTTGATGAACCCATGGCTAGTAAAATAGTTTATAAACCATACAGAAGTTGGAATACAGTAGGTTTAACACCAATATAAATAAAGAATGAGTTCATTATAGTAACTTGAAGTGGTGTTTTGTTCTCTTTCTCTAACGGAGCTCACGAGATTTTCTACTTTAAGTTTTGTGTTGTGAAGTTTTAGTTTTGGGTAAAAGATTTGATGGTTTATGGAACAAGGAGTGACAAGAGCCTAAGATTGGGGATGCCCATGGCACCCCAAGATAATCTAAGGACACCTAAAAGCCAAAGCTTGGGGATGCCCCGGAAGGCATCCCCTCTTTCGTCTACTTCCATCGGTAACTTTACTTGGAGCTATATTTTTATTTACCACATGATATGTGTTTTGCTTGGAGCATCTTGTATTATTTGAGTCTTTATTTGTTAGTTTTCCACAATCATCCTTGCTGTACACACCTTTTGAGAGAGACACACATGGTTCGGAAATTGTTAGAATACTCTATGTGCTTCACTTATATCTTTTGAGTTATATAGTTTTTGCTCTAGTGCTTCACTTATATCTTTTAGAGCGCGTCGGTGGATTTGTTTTATAGAAACTATTGTTCTCTCATGCTTCACTTAGATTATTTTGAGAGTCCTACAAAACAGCATGGTAATTGGTTTTAATTATGTTAGGCATTCAAGATTATTAAAAGTTCTCTTATGAGTGTGTTGAATACTAAGAGAAGTTTGATACTTGATAATTCTTTTGAGATATGGAGATGGTGATATTAGAGTCATGATAGTTGATTAGTTGTGAATTTGAGAAATACTTGTGTTAAAGTTTGTGATTCCCGTAGAATGCACGTATGGTGAACCGTTATGTGATGAAGTCGGAGCATGATTTATTTATTTATTGTCTTCCTTATGAGTGGCGGTCGGGGACGAGCGATGGTCTTTTCCTACCAATCTATCCCCCTAGGAGCATGCGCGTAATACCTTGCTTTGATAACTTGTAGATTTTTGCAATAAGTATATGAGTTCTTTATGACTAAGGTTGAGTCCATGGATCATACGCACTTTTCTTCCTTCCACCATTGCTAGCCTCTCTAATACCGCGCACCTTTAGCCGGTATCATACACCCACCATATACCTTCCTCAAAACAGCCACCATACCTACCTATCATGGCATTTCCATAGCCGTTCCAAGATATATTGCCATGCAACTTTCCATCTTCCGTTTACTATGACACGCTCCATCATTGGCATATTGCTTTGCATGATCATGTAGTTGACATTGTATTTGTGGCAAAGCCACCATTCATAATTCTTTCATACATGTCACTCTTGATTCATTGCATATCTCGGTACACCGCCGGAGGCATTCACATAGAGTCATATTTTGTTCTAAGTATTGAGTTGTGATTGTTGAGTTGTAAGTAAATAAAAGTGTGATGATCATCATTTTTAGAGAATTGTCCCAAGTGAGGAAAGGATGATGGAGACTATGATTCCCCCACAAGTCGGGATGAGACTCCGGACGAAAAAAATAAAAAAAAGAGGCCAGAGAAGCCCAAATAAAAAAAGAGGCCATAAAAAATGAGGAAAAAGAGAGAAGGGACAATGCTACTATCCTTTTACCACACTTGTGCTTCAAAGTAGCACCATGATCTTCATAATAGAGAGTCTCCTATGTTATCACTTTCATATACTAGTGGGAATTTTTCATTATAGAACTTGGCTTGTATATTCCAATGATGGGCTTCCTCAAAATGCCCTAGGTCTTCGTGATCAAGCGAGTTGGATGCACACCCACTTAGTTCCTTTTGTTGAGCTTTCATATACTTATAGCTCTAGTGCATTCGTTGCATGGCAATCCCTACTCACTCACATTGATACCTATTGATGGGCATCTCCATAGCCCATTGATACGCCTAGTTGATGTGAGACTATCTTCCCTTTTTTTTGTCTCCTCCACAACCACCATTCTATTCAACCTAAAGTGCTATGTCCATGGCTCACGCTCATGTATTGCGTGAAGATTAAAAAAGTTTGAGAACACCAAAAGTATGAAACAATTGCTTGGCTTGTCATCGGGGTTGTGCATGATTTAAATACTTTGTGTGGTGAAGATAGCGCATAGCCAGACTATATGATTTTGTAGGGATAACTTTCTTTGGCCATGTTGTTTTGAAGAGACATAATTGCTTAGTTAGTATGCTTGAAGTATTATTATTTCTATGTCAATATTGAACTTTTGTCTTGAATCTTTCGGATCTGAATATTCATACCACAATTAAGAAGAATTACATTGAAAATATGCCAAGTAGCATTTCACATCAAAAATTCTGTTTTTATCATTTACCTACTCGAGGACGAGCAGGAATTAAGCTTGGGGGTGCTTGATACGTCTCCAATGTATCTATAATTTTTTATTGTTCCATGCTATATTATATTCTGTTTTGGACATTATTGGGCTTTATTATACACTTTTATATTATTTTTGGGACTAACCTATTAACCGGAGGCCCACCCTAGAATTGCTGTTTTTTTTGCCTATTTTAGGGTTTCGCAGAAAAAGAATATCAAACGGAGTCCAAACAGAATGAAACCTTCGGGAACATGATTTTTGGAACGAACATGATCCAGAGGACTTGGACCCTACATCAAGACATCAACCAGGAGGCCACGAGG
>NC_041384.1:518412200-518434518 GCF_002162155.2 Triticum dicoccoides | reverse complement strand
GTGCGCCCTCCACCCTCGTGGGCCCCCTGTTGCTCCACCGACGCACCCCTCCTCCTATGTATACCTACGTACCCCCAAACCACCAGATACGGAGCCAAAACCCTAATTCCACTGCCATAACTTTCTGTATCCACGAGATCCCATCTTGGGGCCTTTTCCGGAGCTCCGCCGGAGGGGGCATCGATCACAGAGGGCTTCTACATCAACTCCATAGCCTCTCCGATGAAGTGTGAGTAGTTTACTTCAGACCTACGGGTCCATAGTTATTAGCTAGATGGCTTCTTCTCTCTTTTTAGATCTCAATACAAAGTTCTCCCCCTCTCTTGTGCAGATATATTTGATGTAATCTTCTTTTGCGGTGTGTTTGTTGAGACCGATGAATTGTGGGTTTATGATCAAGTTTATCTATGAACAATATTTGAATCTTCTCTGAATTCTTTTATGTATGATTGGTTATCTTTGCAAGTCTCTTCGAATTATCAGTTTGGTTTGGCCTACTAGATTGATCTTTCTTGCAATGGGAGAAGTTCTTAGCTTTGGGTTCAATCTTGCAGTGTCCTTTCCCAGTGATAGTAGGGGCAGCAAGGCACGTATTCTATTGTTTCCATCGTGGATAACAAGATGGGGTTTATATCATATTGCATGAGTTTATCCCTTTACATCATGTCATCTTGCTTAAAGCGTTACTCTGTTCTCTTGAACTTAATACTCTAGATGCATGCTGGATAGCGGTCGATGTGTGGAGTAATAGTAGTAGATGCAGGCAGGAGTCGGTCTACTTGTCTCGGACGTGGTGCCTATATACATGATCATACCTAGATATTCTCATAACTATGCTAAGTTCTGTCAATTGCTCAACAGTAATTTGTTTACCCACCATGAATTCTTATGCTCTCGAGAGAAGCCACTAGTGAAACCTATGGCCCCCGGGTCTATCTCCCATCATATTAATATTCCAACACTTAGTTATTTTTATTGCCTTTCATATATATCAGGTCTCACTCTCGTAAGTGACCGTGTAGGGATTGACAACCCCTTATCGCGTTGGTTGCGAGGATTTATTTGTTTGTGTAGGTGCGAGGGACTCGTGCATGGCCTCCTACTGGATTGATACCTTGGTCCTCAAAAACTGAGGGAAATACTTATGCTACTTTGATGCATCACCCTTTCCTCTTCAAGGGAAAACCAACGCAAGTGCTCAAGAGGTAGCAGGCCTCCCCCCTTTGCTATTCCTATTCGGAGTAGGAAGGGAAGAGGAGGAAGGGGAATCCTATTCCCTTTTTCCTTTCCTTCTTTCCCTTTCCTTTTCCAACTTGGCCAGCCCATATGGGGGGGCACACCAGCCCTTTGTGGCTGGTGTGTTTCCCCTCTTGGCCCATAAGGCCCATATCTTTTGCCACGGGTGCCTGGAACCCCTTCCCGTGACCCGATAAGTACCCGGTGCATCCCGAAACACTTCCGGTGTCTGAATACCATCATCCTATATATCAATATTTACATGTCGACCATATCGAGACTCCTCGTCATGTCCGTGATCTTACCCTGGACTCTGAACAACATTCGGTCACCAAATCACATAACTCATATAATACAAAATCGTCATCGAACGTTAAGCGTGAGAACTATGTAGACATGACCGAGACACCTCTCTGGTCAATAACCAATAGCGGAACCAGGATGCTCATATTGGTTCCCACATATTCTATGAAGATCTTTATCGGTCGTACCGTAATGACAACATACGTTATTCCCTTTGTCATCGGTATGTTACTTGCCCGAGATTCGATCGTCGGTATCTTCATACCTAGTTCAATCTCGTTACCGGCAAGTCTCTTTACTCGTTCCGTAATATATCATCCTGCAACTAACTCATTAGTCACATTGCTTGCCAGGCTTATTATGATGTGCATTACCGAGAGGGCCCAGAGATACCACTCTGATACTCGGAGTGACAAATCCTAATCTCGATCTATGCAAGCCCAACAAACACCTTCGGAGATACCTGTAGAGCATCTTTATAATCACCCAGTTACGTTGTGACGTTTGATATCTGAAGGAAATATGCCCGAGAGGCAGTAATAAAGTTGTTATTTATATTTCCTTATATCATGATAAATGTTTATTATTCATGCTAGAATTGTATTAACCGGAAACTTAGTGCATGTGTGAATACATAGACAAACAGAGTGTTGCTAGTTTGCCTCTACTTGACTAGCTCGTTGAATCAATGATGGTTATGTTTCCTAACCATACACATGAGTTGTCATTTGACTAACGGGATCACATCATTAGAGAATGATGTGATTGACTTGAACCATCCGTTAGCATAGCACGATGGTCGCTTAGTTTGTTGCTATTGCTTTCTCCATAACTATACATGTTCCTATGACTATGAGATCATGCAACTCCCGAATACCGAAGGAACACTTTGTGTGCTAGCAAACGTCACAACGTGACTGGGTGATTATAAAGGTGCTCTACAGGTGTCTCCGATGGTGTTTGTTGAGTTGGCATGGATCAAGATTAGGATTTGTCACTCCGATTGTCGGAGAGGTATCTCTAGGCCCTCTCGGTAATGTACATCACTATAAGCCTTGCAAGCAATGTAGCTAATGAGTTAGTTACGGGATGTAGCATTACGGAACAAGTAAAGAGACTTGCCGGTAACGAGATTGAACTAGGTATTAAGATACCGACGATCGAATCTCAGGCAAGTAACATACCGATGACAAAGGGAACAACGTATACCATTATGCGGTTTGACCGATAAAGATCTTCGTAGAATATGTAGGAGCCAATATGAGCATCCAGGTTCTGCTATTGGTTATTGACCGGAGACATGTCTCGGTCATGTCTACATAGTTCTCAAACCCGTAGGGTCCGCACGCTTAACGTTCGGTGACGATTGGTATTATGAGTTTATGTGATTTGATGTACTGAAGGTTGTTCGGAGTCCCGTATGAGATCACGGACATGACGAGGAGTCTCTAAATGATCGAGCCGTAAATATCAATATATTGGAAGGCTATATTCGGACATCGGGAAGGTTCTGAGTGATCCAGGTATTTTTTGGAGTACCGGGGCAGTTACAGGAAGACGGGAGCACATATGGGCCTTAGTGGGATTTAAGGGAAAAAGAGGAGAAGCCACGAGGGCTGGCCGCGCGCCCCCATGGGCCTAGTCCGAATTGGACTAGGGGAGGAGTTTTGCCCCCTCTTTCCTTCTCCTCCCCTTCTCCTTCCTCCCCCCTCCTAGTAGGACTAGGAAAGGAGGAATCCTACTCCTACTAGGAGGAGGATTCCTCCCCCCTTGGCGCGCCTAGAGAGGCCGGCCGGCCTCCCCTCCCTCCTTTATATACGTGGGGAGGGGGCACCCTAGAACACACAAGTTGATCAGTTGATCTTTTAGCCGTGTGCGGTGCCCCCCTCCACCATAATCCACCTCGGTCATATCATAGCGGTGCTTAGGTGAAGCCCTGCGTCGGTAGCATCATCATCACCGTCATCACATCGTCGTGCTAATGGAACTCTCCTGCGAAGCTCTGCTGGATCGTGAGTTCGTGGGACGTCACCGAGCTAAACGTGTGCTGAACTCGGAGGTGTCGTGCGTTCGGTACTTAGATCGGTCGTATCGTGAAGACATACGACTACATCAACCATGTTCCCATAACGCTTCCGCTTATGGTCTACAAGGATACGTGGACGACACTCTCCCCTTTCGTTGCTATGCATCACCATGATCTTGCGTGTGCGTAGGAATTTTTTTGAAATTACCGCGTTCCCCGACAGTCGTATCAGAGCCAGGTTTATGCGTAGATGTTATATGCACAAGTAGAACACAAATGCGTTGTGGGCATGGGTATATACATATTGCTTGCCGTCACTAGTTGATTCTTGATTCAGCGGCATTTTTGGATGAAGCGGCCCAGACCAACATTACGCGTACGCTTACGCGAGACTGGTTCTACCGACGTGCTTCGCACATAGGTGTCTGTTTCTCCAGCTTTAGTTGAATCGGATTCAATGAACATGGTTCTTTCTGAAGATCAAAAAGCACTCACTATACCGTGTTGTGGTTTTTGATGCGTAGGTAAGAACGGTTCTTGCTCAGCCCGTAGCAGCCACGTAAAACTTGCAATAATAAAGTAGAGGACGTCTAACTTGTTTATGCAGGGCATGTTGTGATGTGATATGGTCAAGACGTGATGAGATATAAGCTGATGTATAAGATGATCATGTTTTATTGAAGTTATCGACAACTGGCTGAAGCCTTATGCTTGTCTCTTTATTGCATAAGATGCAAGTGCTAAATAATTGCTTTACTTTATCACTATGCGATAGCAATAGTTGCAAGAGAAATAGTTGGCAAGATGACCATGTGACGACATGTTGATAGAGATCAAGATGATGGAGATCATGGTGTCATGCCGGTAACAATAGAGATCATGACAGTACTTTGGAGATGGAGATCAAAGGCACAAGATGATGATGGCCATATCATGTCACATATTTTTGATTGCATGTGATGTTTATCTTTTATACATCTTATTTTGCTTAGTTCGGCAGTAGCATTATAAGATGATCTCTCACTAAATTTCAAGGTATAAGTGTTCTCCCTGAGTATGCACCGTTGCGAAAGTTCTTCGTGCTGAGACACCACGTGATGATCTGGTGTGATAAGCTCTACGTTCACATACAACGGGTGCAAGCCAGTTTCGCACACGCAGAATACTCGGGTTAAACTTGACGAGCCTAGCATATGCAGATATGGCCTCGGAACATTGGAGACTGAAAGGTCGAGCGTGAATCATATAGTAGATATGATCAACATAGTGATGTTCACCATTGAAAATTACTCCATCTCACGTGATGATCGGACATGGTTTAGTTGATTTGGGTCACGTGATCATTTAGATGACTAGAGGGATGTCTATCTAAGTGGGAGTTCTTAAGTAATATGATTAATTGGACTTTAATTTATCATGAACTTAGTCCTGATAGAATTTGCATAACTATGTTGTAGATCAATAGCTCGCGATGTAGCTCCCCGTTTATTTTTTGATATGTTCCTAGAGAAAAACTAAGTTGAAAAATGTTAGTAGCAATGATGCGGATTGGATCCGTCATCCGAGGATTATCCTCATTGCTGCATAGAAGAATTATATCCTTGATGCACCGCTAGGTGACAGACCGATTGCAGGAGCAGATGCAGACGTTATGAACATTTGGCAAGCTCGATATGATGACTACTTGATAGTTTAGTGCACCATGCTTTATGGCTTAGAAATCAGGGCTTGAAAGACATTTTGAATGCCACAGAGCATATGAGATGTTCCAAGAGTTGAAATTAGTATTTCAGACTCATGCCCATGTCAAAAGGCATGAGACCTTTGACAAGCACTTTGCCTACAAGATGGAGGAGAATAGCTCAACTAGTGAGCATGTGCTCAGAATGTCTGAGTACTACAATCACTTGAATCAAGCGGGAGCTAATCTTCCAGATAAGATAGTGATTGACAGAGTTCTCTAGTCACTATCACCAAGTTACTAGAACTTCGTGATGAACTATAATATGCAAGGGATAACAGAAACGATTCCCAAGCTCTTCGTGATGTTGAAATCGACGAAGGTAGAAATCAAGAAAAGCATCAAGTGTTGATGGTTGACAAGACCACTAGTTTCAAGAAAAGGGCAAAGGGAAGAAGGGGAACTTCAAGAAGAACGGCAAGCAAGTTGCTGCTCAAGTGAAGAAGCCCAAGTCTTGACCTAAGACTGAGACTAAGTGCTTCTACTACAAAGGGACTGGTCACTGGAAGCAGAACTGCCCCAAGTATTTGGCGAATAAGAAGGATGTCAAAGTGAACAAAGGTATATTTGATATACATGTTATTGATGTATACTTTACTAGTGTTTATAGCAACCCCTCAGTATTTGATACTAGTTCAGTTGCTAAGATTGGTAACTCGAAACGGGAGTTGCAGAATGAACAGAGACTAGTTAAGGGTGAAGTGACGATGTGTTTTGGAAGTGGTTCCAAGATTGATATGATCATCATCGCACACTCCCTATACTTTCGGGATTAGTGTTGAACCTAAATAAATGTTATTTGGTGTTTGCGTTAAGCATGAATATGATTTGATCATGTTTATTGCAATATGGTTGTTCATTTAGAGTCAGAAAATAATTGTTGTTCTGCTTACATGAATAAAACCTTCAATGGTCATACACCCAAGGTGAATGGTTTATTGAATCTTGATCGTAGTGATACACATATTCATAATATTGAAGCCAAAAGATGCAAAGTTAATAATGATAGTGCAACTTATTTTTGGCACTGCCGTTTAGGTCATATTGGTGTAAAGCGCATGAAGAAAATCCATGTTGATGGGCTTTTGGAATCACTTGATTATGAATCAGTTGATGCTTGCGAACCATGCCTCATGGGCAAGATGACTAAGACTCCGTTCTCTGGAACAATGGAGCGAGCAACAAACTTGTTGGGAATAATACATACTGTTGTATGCAGTCCGATGAGTGTTGAGGCTCGCAGCAGGTATCGTTATTTTCTGACCTTCACAGATGATTTGAGCAGATATGGGTATATCTTCTTGATGAAACATAAATCTGAAGCATTTGAAAAGTTCAAATAATTTTAGAGTGAAGTGGAAAATCATCATAACAAGAAAATAAAGTTTATATGATCTGATCATGGAGGAGAATATGTGAGTTACGAGTTTGGTCTTCATTTGAAACAATGAAGAATAGTTTCGCAACTCACGCCACCCGGAACACCACAGCGTAATGTTGTGTCAGAATGTCGTAATCGTACTTTACTAGATATGGTGCGATCTATGATGTCTCTTACTGATTTACCGCTATCGTTTTGGGGTTATGCATTAGAGACAGCTACATTCACATTAAATAGGGCACCGTCTAATCCGTTGAGATGACACCGTATGGTTTGGCTAGAAACCTAAGCTGTCGTTTCTTAAAGTTTGGGGTTGCAATGCTAATATGAAAAAGTTTCATCCTAATAAGCTCAAACCCAAATCGGAGAAGTGTGTCTTCATAGGATACCCAAAAGTAATTGTTGGGTACACCTTCTATCACAGATCCGAAGGTAAGATATTCGTTGCTAAGAACAGATCCTTTCTAGAGAAGGAGTTTTTCTCGAAAGAAGTGAGTGGGAGGAAAGTAGAACTTGATGAGGTAACTGTACCTGCTCCCTTGTTGAAAAGTAGTTCATCACTGAAATCAGTTCAAGTGATTCCTACACCAGTAAGTGAGGAAGCTAATGATGATGATCATGAAACTTCTGATCAAGTTACTACCGAACCTCGTAGGTCAACCAGAGTAAGATCTGCACCAGAGTGGTACGGTAATCCTGTTCTGGAAGTCATGTTACTTGACCATGACGAACCTACAAACTATGAGGAAGCGATGATGAGCCCAGATTCCGCAAAATGGCTTGAGGCCATGAAATCTGAGATGGGATCCATGTATGAGAACAAAGTATGGACTTTTATTGACTTGCTCGATGATCGATGAGTCATTGAGAATAAATGGATCTTCAAGAGGAAAAGGGATGTTGATAGTAGTGTTACTATCTACAAAGCTCGAATTGTTGAAAAATGTTTTTGACAAGTTCAAGGTGTTGACTACGATGAGTTTTTCTCACTCATATCGATGCTTAAAAGTCTGTTCGAATCATGTTAGCAGTTGCCACATTTTATGAACTCTGGCAAATGGATGTCAAAACTGCATTCCTTAATGGATTTCTTAAAGAAGAGTTGTATATGATGCAACCAGAAGGTTTTGTCGATCCTAAAGGTACTAACAAAGCGAGCAAGCTCTAGCGATCCATCTATGGACTGGTGCAAGCATTTCAGAGTTGGACTATATGCTTTGATAAAGTGATCAAAGCATATGGTTTTATACATACTTGCGTTGAAGTCTGTATTTACAAGAAAGTGAGTGGGAGCACTACAACATTTCTAATAAGTATATGTGAATGACATATTGTTGATCGGAAATAATGTAGAATTTACTGGAAAGCATAAAGGAGTGTTTGAAAGGAGTTTTTCAAAGAAAGACCTCGGTGAAGCTACATACATATTGAGCATCAAGATCTATAGAGATAGATCAAGACGCTTGATATATTTTCAATGAGTATATACCTTGACAATATTTTGAAGTAGTTCAAAATGGAACAGTCAAAGAAGGAGTTCTTGCCTATGTTGCAAGGTGTGAAGTTGAGTAAAGACTCAAAACCCGACCACAACAGAAAATAGAAAGAGAATGAAAAGTCATTCCTTATGCCTCAGTCATAGGTTCTATAAAGTATGCTATGCTTGAAGGAAATATGCCCTAGAGGCAATAATAAAGTTATTATTTATTTCCTTATATCATGATAAATGTTTATTATTCATGCTAGAATTGTATTAACCGAAAACATGATACATGTGTGAATAATAGACAAACAGAGTGTCACTAGTATGCCTCTACTTGACTAGCTCGTTTATCAAAGATGGTTATGTTTCCTAACCATAGACATGAGTTGTCATTTGATTAACGGGATCACATCATTAGGAGAATGATGTGATTGACTTGACCCATTCCGTTAGCTTAGCACTTGATCGTTTAGTATGTTGCTATTGCTTTCTTCATGACTTATACATGTTCCTATGACTATGAGATTATGCAACTCCCGTTTACCGGAGGAACACTTTGTGTGCTACCAAACGTCACAACGTAACTGGGTGATTATAAAGGTGCTCGACAGGTGTCTCTGAAGGTACTTGTTGAGTTGGCGTATTTCGAGATTAGGATTTGTCACTCCGATTGTCGGAGAGGTATCTCTGGGCCCACTCGGTAATGCACATCATTATAAGCCTTGCAAGCATTGTAACTAATGAGTTAGTTGCGGGATGATGTATTACGGAACGAGTAAAGAGACTTGCCGGCAACGAGATTGAACTAGGTATTGAGATATCGACGATCGAATCTCGGGCAAGTAACATACCGATGACAAAGGGAACACGTATGTTGTTATGCGGTTTGACCGATAAAGATCTTCGTAGAATATGTAGGAACCAATATGAGCATCCAGGTTCCGCTATTGGTTATTGACCGGAGATGTGTCTCGGTCATGTCTACATAGTTCTCGAACTCGTAGGGTCCGCACGCTTAAAGTTCGGTGACGATCGGTATTATGAGTTTATGTGTTTTGATGTACCGAAGATAGTTCAGAGTCCCGGATATGATCACGGACATGATGAGGAGTCTCGAAATGGTCGAGACATAAAGATTGATATATTGGACGACTATATTTGGATACCGGAATGGTTCCGGGTGAGATCGGGAATATACCGGAGCACCGAGAGATTATCGGAACCCCCCGGGAGGTATATGGGCCTTATTGGGATTTAGTGGAAAGGAGGGGAGAGGAGAAAGGGAGGTGCGCCCCCCAAGCCCAATCCGAATTGTGAGGGGGGTCCCCCCCCCTTTCCTTCCTCCCTCCTTCCTCTTCCTTCCCTCTCCTACTCCAAGTTGGAAAAGGGGGAATCCTACTCCCGGTGGGAGTAGGACACCCCTTGGTGCGCCTCTCCCTGGCCGGCCGCCTCCTCCCCCTTGCTCCTTTACATACGGGGGCAGGGGGCTACCCCATAGACACAACAATTGATCATTGATCTCTTAGCCGTGTGCGGTGCCCCCCTCCACCATAATCCACCTCGATCATATCGTAACGGTGCTTAGGTGAAGCCCTGCGTCGGTAGCATCATCATCACTGTCACCACGCCGTTGTGCTGACGAAACTCTCCTGTGAAGCTTTGCTGGATCGGAGCTCGTGGGACATCATCGAGTTGAACGTTTGCAGAACTCGGAGGCGCCGTGCGTTCGGTACTTGGATCGGTCGGATCGTGAAGACGTACAACTACATCAACCGCGTTGTGCTAATGCTTCCGCATTCGGTCTACAAGGGTACGTAGACACACTCTCCCCTCTCGTTGCTATGCATCACCATGATCCTGTGTGTGCGTAGGAAATTTTTGAAATTACTACGTTCCCCAACAGTGGCATCAGAGCCTGGTTTTATGCGTAGATGTTATATGCACGAGTAGAACACAAGTGAGTTGTGGGCGATACAAGTCATACTGCTTACCAGCATGCCATACTTTGGTTCGGCGGTATTGTTGGATAAAGCGGCATGGACCGACATTACGCGTACGCTTACGCGAGACTGGTTCTACTGACGTGCTTTGCACATAGGTGGCTGGCGGGTGCCAGTTTCTCCAACTTTAGTTGAACCGAGTGTGGCTATGCCTGGTCCTTGAGAAGGTTAAAATGGCACTAACTTGATGAACTATCATTGTGGTTTTGATGCTTAGGTAAGAATGGTTCTTGCTCAGCCCATAGCAGCCACGTAAAATTTGCAACAACAAAGTAGAGGACGCCTAACTTGTTTTTGCAGGGCATGTTGTGATGTGATATGGTCAAGACATGATGCTATATTTTGTTGTATGAGATGATCATGTTTTGTAACCGAGTTATCGGCAACTGGTAGGAGCCATATGGTTGTCGCTTTATTGTATGCAATGAAATCGCCCGGTAATTGCTTTACTTTATCACTAAGCGGAAGCCATAGTCATAGAAGTAATAGTTGGCGAGACGACAATGTTGCTACGATGGAGATCAAGGTGTCGCGCTGGTGACGATGGTGATCATGGCGGTGCTTCGGAGATGGAGATCACAAGCACAAGATGATGATGGCCATATCATATCACTTATATTGATTGCATGTGATGTTTATCCTTTATGCATCTTATTCTGCTTTGTTTGGCGGTAGCATTATAAGATGATCTCTCACTAAATTTCAAGGTAAAAGTGTTCTCCCTGAGTATGCACCATTGCCAAAGTTCGTCGTGCCGAGACACCACGTGATGATCGGGTGTGATAAGCTCTATGTTCATCTACAACGGGTGCAAGCCAGTTTTGCACATGCAGAATACTCAGGTTAAACTTGACGAGCCTAGCATATGCAGATATGGCCTCGAAACACTGAGACCGAATGGTCGAGCGTGAATCATATAGTAGATATGATCAACATAGTGATGTTCACCATTGAAAACTACTCCATCTCACGTGATGATCGGACATGGTTTAGTTGATTTGGATCACATGATCACTTGGATGATTAAAGGGATGTCTATCTAAGTGGGAGTTCTTAAGTAATATGATTAATTGAACTTAAATTTATCATGAACTTAGTACCTGATAGTATTTTGCTTGTCTATGTTGATTGTAGATAGATTGCCCGTGTTGTTGTTCCGTTGAATTTTAATGCGTTCCTTGAGAAAGCAAAGTTGAAAGATGATGGTAGCAATTACACGGACTCGGTCCTTAACTTGAGGATTATCCTCATTGCTGCATAGAAGAATTACATCCTGGAAGCATCGCTGGGTGCCAGGCCTGCTGCTGATGACGTTAATAACGTCTGGCAGAGTAAAGCTGATGACTACTCGATAGTTCAGTGTACCATGCTTTATGGCTTAGAACCGGGACTCCAACGACGTTTTGAACGTCATGGAGCATATGAGATGTTCCAGGAGTTGAAGTTAATATTTCAAGCAAATGCTCGGATTGAGAGATATGAAGTCTCCAATAGGTTCTATAGCTGCAAGATGGAGGAGAATAGTTCTGTTAGTGAACATATACTCAAAATGTCTGGGTATCATGATCACTTGACTCAACTGGGAATTAATCTTCCTGTTGATAGTGTCATTGACAGAGTTCTTCAATCACTGCCACCAAGCTACAAAAGCTTCATGATGAACTATAATGTGCAAGGGATGAACAAGACAATTCCCGAGCTCTTCGCAATGCTAAAGGAAACGGAGGTAGAAATCAAGAAGGAGCATCAAGTGTTGATGGTCAACAAGACCACCAGTTTCAAGAAAAAGGGCAAATGGAAGAAGAAGGGGAACTTCAAGAAGAACAACAAACAAGTTGCTACTCAGGAGAAGAAACCCAAGTCTGGACCTAAGCCTGAGACTGAGTGCTTCTACTGCAAACAGACTGGTCATTGGAAGCGAAACTGCCCCAAGTATTTGGCGGATAAGAAGGATGGCAAGGTGGACAAAGGTATATGTGATATACATGTTATTGACGTGTACCTTACCAGAGCTCGCAGTAGCACCTGGGTATTTGATACTAGTTCTATTGCTAATATTTGCAACTCGAAACAGGGACTACGGATTAAGCGAAGACTGGCTAAGGACGAGGTGACGATGCGCGTGGGAAATGGTTCCAAAGTCGATGTGATCACCATCGGCACGCTACCTCTAAATCTACCTTCGGGATTAGTTTTAGACCTAAATAATTGTTATTTGGTGCCAGCGTTCAGCATGAACATTATATCTGGATCTTGTTTGATGCGAGACGGTTATTCATTTAAATCTGAGAATAATGGTTGTTCTATTTATATGAGTAATATCTCTTATGGTCATGCACCCTTGAAGAGTGGTCAATTTTTGTTGAATCTCGATAGTAGTGATACACATATTCATAATGTTGAAGCCAAAAGATGCAGAGTTGATAATGATAGTGCAACTTATTTGTGGCACTACCGTTTGGGTCATATTGGTATAAAGCGCATGAAGAAACTCCATACTGGTGGACTTCTGGAATCACTTGATTGTGAATCACTTGGTACTTGTGAACCATGCCTTATGGGCAAGATGACTAAAACACCGTTCTCCGGAACTATGGAGCGAGCAACAGATTTGTTGGAAATCATACATACTAATGTATGTGATCCGATGAATATTGAGGCTCACGGCAGGTATCGTCATTTTCTCACCTTCACAGATGATTTAAGCAGATATGGGTATATCTACTTAATGAAACATAAGTCTGAAACATTTGAAAAGTTCAAAGAATTTCAGAGTGAAGTGGAAAATCATCATAGCAAGAAAATAAAGTTTCTACGATCTGATCATGGAGGAGAATATTTGAGTTATGAGTTTGGTCTACATTTGAAACAATGCGGAATAGTTTCGCAACTCACGCCACCCGGAACACCACAGCATAATGGTGTGTCCGAACGTTGTAATCGTACTTTACTAGATATGGTGCGATCTATGATGTCTCTTACTGATTTACCACTATCATTTTGGGGTTATGCTTTAGAGACGGTTGCATTCATGTTAAATAGGGCACCATCAAAATCCGTTGAGACGACGCCTTATAAACTATGGTTTTGCAAGAAACCAAAGTTGTCGTTTCTTAAAGTTTGGGGCTGCGATGCTTATGTGAAAAAACTTCAACTTGATAAGCTCGAACCCAAATCGGAGAAATGTGTCTTCATAGGATACCCAAAGGAAACTGTTGGGTACACCTTCTATCACAGATTCGAAGGCAAGACATTCATTGCTAAGAATGGATCCTTTCTAGAGAAGGAGTTTCTCTCGAAAGAAGTGAGTGGGAGGAAAGTAGAACTTAATGAGGTAACTATACCTGCTCCCTTATTGGAAAGTAGTTCATCACAGAAACCAGTTCCTGTGACACCTACACCAATTAGTGAGGAAGCTAATGATGATTATCATGAAACTTCAAATCAAGTTACTACCGAACCTCGTAGGTCAACCAGAGCAAGATCCGCACCAGAGTGGTACGGTAATCCTGTTCTGGAAGTCATGTTACTTGACCATGACGAACCTACAAACTATGAGGAAGTGATGATGAGCCCATATTCCACAAAATGGCTTGAGGACATGAAATCTGAGATGGGATCCATGTATGAGAACAAAGTGTGGACTTTGGTTGACTTGCCCGATGATCGGCAGGCCATCGAAAATAAATGGATCTTCAGGAAGAAGACAGACGATGATGGTAATGTTACTGTCTACAAAGCTCGACTTGTTGCAAAAGGTTTTCAACAAGTTCAAGGAGTTGACTACGATGAGACCTTCTCACCAGTAGCGATGCTTAAGTCCGTCCGAATCATGTTAGCTATTGCCGCATTTTATGATTATGAAATTTGGCAAATGGATGTAAAGACTACATTCCTAAATGGATTTCTAGAAGAAGAGTTGTATATGATGCAACCTGAAGGTTTTATCGATCCAAAAGGTGCTAACAAAGTGTGCAAGCTCCAGCGATCCATTTATGGAATGGTGCAAGCCTCTCGGAGTTGGAATAAACGTTTTGATAGTGTGATCAAAGCATATGGTTTTATACAGACTTTTGGAGAAGTCTGTATTTACAAGAAAGTGAGTGGGAGCTCTATAGCATTTCTAATATTATATGTGGATGACATATTGTTGATTGGAAATGATATAGAATTTCTAGATAGCATAAAAGGATACTTGAACAAGAGTTTTTCAATGAAAGACCTCGGTGAAGCTGCTTACATATTAGGCATCAAGATCTATAGAGATAGATCAAGACGCTTAGTTGGACTTTCACGAAGCACATACCTTGACAAAGTTTTGAAGAAGTTCAAAATGGATCAGGCAAATAAAGGGTTCTTGCCTGTGTTACAAGGTGTGAAGTTGAGTAAGACTCAATGCCCGACCACTCCAGAAGATAGAGAGAAAATGAAAGATGTTCCCTATGCTTCAACCATAGGCTCTATCATGTATGCAATGCTGTGTACCAGACCTGATGTGTGCCTTGCTATTAGTTTAGCAGGGAGTTACCAAAGTAATCCAGGAGTGGATCACTAGACAGCTGTCAAGAACATCTTGAAATACCTAAAAAGGACTAAGGATATGTTTCTCGTTTATGGAGGTTGATGAAGCTATGTACCTAGGGTAGGGGCACGGGCCTGTCCAAAGAGCCCTACCCAAGGACATCCCTAGAAGAAGTCACCTTTCAATCGACTTGAAGGTATCCCACTCGATGGGTTCAAGACACTCGACCAGGAAGCTATCACTCAACCATGAAGCCAACCACTCGACGGCCAGGAGACCTAAAGTCACTCTGCAGGCAAACGGTCGGCTATCAAGTAGTCTTTATGGTCATTATAGCACTTTATTAGGGGCGTTACCAGTAACACCCAACCTTAAATGTACCTTAAACCCTGCATTACTGAGGGCAGGAGAGGACCGGCGAACTCTATATAAGCCACCCCCCTCCTCAGTATGAAGGGTTCGCATCCCTGTTATTCATACACACGTAATCCAATCGACCGCCTCCGGGCACTGAGACATAGGGCTATTACTTCCTTCGAGAAGGGCCTGAACTCGTAATCCTCGTGTGTTTACAACTTCCCAATAGCTGAGATCTAGCCTCTCCATACACACCCCCTACATCACTGTCAGAGTTAGAACCACGATAGTTGGCGCCCACCGTGGGGCAGGAATCTTAGCGCCTGATTGGAGAAGTTGTGATTTTTCCAATCCCTTTGATCATGGTTTCGTGCGGAGTTTTGGTGGAGGGCCGCGAGATCCGCCTCGGCGCGCTCACGTTCATCGCCGACGACTCCGCCTGGCTTCAGGAGGCACCACTCGACATCGATGCGCTCCCCGTCCGCGGCGTGATGCATTTCCGCGCATGCGTTCGTGGCGTCCTCCTGCAGCAGCCGTCGACCCAGTATCGGTCGGCCCCCGTATCGTCTCCCCGCTCTGTCTCCCACCGGCGCAAGCGCTCCGGTCGGTCGAGACTTCAGAGGTGGGTGAGGCATGCCGTGGCTCGCCAGTCGGCCGCCCCATAGGTCACGGCAATCGAGCCCGACGAATCCCTCTGCGGCCTGTTCGACCTGTCGACTGGCTCCGCGGAGACCGCATCCGAGTGCGACAGCAGCGACCCAGCGGCTGAGATTCTGGCGGTTGATGGAGCGCACAGTCCTCCCGGTTTCCCTGGCGCTGATGGAGGCGCGGGTGGGGACGACCCGTCGCATCCCCACGATGAGTATCTCCCCGAACCTCTCACGTCATTACAGCGAGAGGAGCTTCGCCGCCGGAACATGGACGTACTCCACACTCCTATCGTCGGAGAGACCCCCGAGGCCCAGGCCTTGGAGGATGCGCGCTTGGCTAACTTGGCCGAGCGCACTCGACTGGAGAATCTCCAGCAAGCACTCGACGAGCAAGCGCGTCAGCGGGCTCCTGAGTCTAGTCGACGTCAGCGGGAGGTATACCAAACCCCGGTTCAGAATTTGGCCGCCGCGGCCCGTATAGCAGAATCGATTCAGCCCTTCCAGTCGGAGGCTGGCAGGGGCTTGTTGCAGATCAGAGCGTTGCTCTGGGCGGCGGGAAACCAGAATTCCGCTGTTTCTCAGTCGCGGAATAGGATCCACAGTCGATCTGTTGCAACAGATACAGTCCAGTCAGCTCACAACCCGAGATTGCCCCCGAGGCGTGAGGGACGTGGTGATCGGCATGATCGGTACAGAAGGAATGAGCAGTATGATCACCGATCCGATCGTGATGATCAACGTCGAGTGCCAACCCCTCCCCCGAGGAGTGGGTCATATGCGCCTCGACATCGAGATGACAGGCGCCCTCATAGTGTTGGGCAGAGGATTCCAGTCGACCCCAGGGACCCAGGCTTTGACGCGAGATCTATCCTCGTTCAAGGTTTGGTTGGCAGGAACAGAGCTCATCGGGAAGGCCACAACAGAGATGCGCCTGCCAGCAGCAGAGTACGTGTTTCGGGGCCAGAGTGTTTCAGTCGAGCCATCAGGGCTGCAGTGATTCCTCCCAACTTTCGGTTGGCGACTGGAGTCAGCAAGTTCACCGGCGAGTCTAAGCCTAACACTTGGCTCGAAGACTACCGAGTGGCTGTCCAGATTGGTGGCGGCAATGATGAGGTGGCTATGAAGCATTTGCCTCTCCTGTTAGAGGGCTCGGCTAGAGTGTGGCTGAATCAGTTAGCACCCAGTAGCATCTACACTTGGGAGGATCTCTCTCGAGTGTTTGTCACGACCTTTGAAGGAACATGCAAGCGACCAGCAGGCCTTACAGAATTGCAGTCTTGCGTGCAGAAACCGAGTGAAACTCTGAGGGATTACATCCAGAGGTGGATCACTTTGCATCACACAGTTGAGAACGTACCGGATCACCAAGCAGTTTGCGCCTTTAAAGAAGGCGTCAAGAATAGAGAGTTGAACCTGAAGTTCGGTCGGACCGGAGAAATGTCGCTGAATCGGATGATGGAAATTGCCACCAAATACGCTAACGGAGAAGATGAAGATCGACTCCGGAGTGGCAAGCAGAAAGCAGTCGCCCAGGAAACCGGAGGCAATTCCAGTCGGAAGCAGAAGCGGAAGGCCGAGCCAGCCGCCCCTGGGGAGGCCCTGGCCGTAACCCAGGGAAATTTCAAGGGAAAGCCCAAAGGCCCCTGGAAGCCCAAGAAAGTCAAGGATCAAGATGGAAATGATGTTCTGGATCTGCCATGTCACATCCACACCAAGAAAGATGAAGAGGGTAATTTTATTTACCCAAAGCATACCACTCGACAGTGCCGGCTCCTGATCCAGCAGTTTCAGGGCAAACAGTCCAAAGATAAGGAAAAAGAGTCGGACAAAGTTGAAGACAAGGAAGATAGTGACGATGGATACCCCCAAATCAATTCCACCCTGATGATTTTTGCTGATGTCGAAAGCAAAAGTCGACTGAAAGTCATTAACCGTGAGGTGAATATGGTTGCTCCGGCAACACCCAGTTATCTGAAGTGGTCTCAGACTGCCATCACATTCGACCAGTCTGATCACCCTACGCACATTGCCACCCCTGGGAGGCAAGCTTTGGTGGTCGACCCAGTTGTCGAAGGCACTCGACTGACCAAAGTCCTGATGGATGGTGGCAGTGGCCTGAACATATTGTATGCTGAAACATTGAAAGGAATGGGCATTCCGATGTCCAGGCTTAGTACCAGTAACACGAGCTTCCACGGAGTCATTCCTGGGAAGAAAGCCGAATCACTCGGCCAGATCGCTCTTGATGTGGTTTTCGGTGATTCAAAGAATTACCGCAAGGAAAAGTTGACATTTGAGGTTGTGGACTTCCAAAGTGCTTATCATGCCATTTTGGGCAGGCCAGCTTACGCACGCTTCATGGCTCGACCATGTTATGTGTATCTCAAGTTGAAGATGCCTGGTCCCAAAGGTGTGATCACTGTTACAGGCAATCGGAAGAAGGCAGAAGAGTGTTTTCAGAAAAGATCAAAGATTGCTGACGCTCAGATGGCAGTCGTTGAGCTGCAAGAGTACCAGAAGACTGCTAATCCGAGTGAATTGCTACGAGCCAAGAAGCCTGCTTCAGAATCTGCTTTTCAGTCGTCCGGTGAAACTAAGCCAGTTCACATTCACCCGACTGACCCCGATGCTGCCCCGACTCACATCTCAATGACGCTCGACTCCAAATAGGAAGAAGCGCTCATCCAGTTCCTCCGTGAGAACTGGGACATCTTCGCATGGAAGCCTTCTGACATGACTGGAGTTCCCAGGGGGCTGGCTGAGCACCGTCTACGAGTTGACCTGAAGTTCAAGCCTGTGAAAGAACATCTTCGACGGTCCGCCGTCCAGAAGAGGAAAGCTATTGGCGAGGAGGTGGCTCGGCTCTTAGCAGCGGAGTTCATCCGAGAGATTTACCACTCCGAGTGGCTCGCCAATGTTGTCATGTTCCCCAAGAAGGACAAGTCACTTCGCATGTGCATTGACTTTAAACATATCAATTGGGCCTGCCGAAAGATCATTTTCCCCTCCCCCGCATCGACCAGGTAGTCGGCTCAACCATGGGGTGTGAGCGTTTGTCTTTTCTAGATGCTTATTCAGGGTACCATCAGATCCGTCTGTATGGACCCGACAAGATCAAAACGGCTTTCATCACCCCATTCGGGTGCTTTTGTTACATCACCATGCCCTTCGGCCTCAAGAATGCTGGAGCCACGTACATGAGGATGATTCAGAAGTGTTTGCTCACTCAGATCAGTCAGAACGTAGAAGCATACATGGATGATATTGTGGTTAAGTCACGAAAAGGTTCCGACCTACTGACTGACCTCGCTGAAACCTTTGCTAACCTCAGGAGATATGATATCAAACTCAATCCATCAAAGTGCACATTCGGAGTTCCAGGTGGAAAGTTACTCGGTTTCCTCGTTTCCGAACGAGGAATCGACACCAATCCTGAGAAAGTTGGCACCATACTCCGGATGAAGCGCCCTGTGCGTGTACACGATGTCCAGAAGCTTACAGGTTGCTTGGCCGCTCTAAGTCGATTCATTTCTCGTCTCGGTGAAAAGGCGTTGCCTCTTTACCGACTGATGAAGAAGTCTGACAAGTTCGAGTGGACTCCAGAAGCTGATGCAGCATTCGCAGAGCTCAAAGCTCTGCTCTCCACCCAGCCGGTGCTTGCTGCCCCAATCAGTAAAGAGCCTCTGCTGCTTTACATTGCGGCCACGGGACAAGTTGTCAGTACAGTACTTACGGTCGAGCGGGAAGAAGAAGGAAAGGCCTCCGGAGTTCAGCACCCAATATATTATGTGTCTGAAGTTTTGACTCCTTCGAAGCAAAGATATCCCCATTACCAGAAGCTTGTATATGGGATTTACATGACCACGAAGAAGGTTGCACACTACTTCTCTGACCATTCCATTATAGTCATCAGCGACGCTCCGCTGTCAGAGATTTTGCACAACAGAGATGCAACTGGTCGAGTGGCGAAGTGGGCGATTGAACTCCTTCCCCTAGATATCAAGTTTGAAGCAAAGAAGACTATAAAGTCTCAAGCAATTGCAGATTTCGTCGCCGAGTGGATTGAACAACAACTTCCGACTCAAGTTCACTCGGAGCACTGGACCATGTTCTTCGATGGATCTAAGATGATGAATGGTTCTGGTGCTGGGGTAGTATTGGTCTCCCCCCGAGGAGATAAGCTCAGATATGTTCTCCAGATTCACTTCGATTCCTCCAATAATGAAGCAGAATATGAAGCACTCTTGTATGGGTTGCGCATGGCCATTTCACTCGGCGTCCGGCGCCTCATGGTCTATGGCGACTCAGATTTGGTGGTCAACCAGGTGATGAAGGAGTGGAACGTCAGAAGCCCAGCTATGACTGGCTACTGCAACGCAGTAAGAAAGTTAGAAAAGAAATTCGAGGGGTTAGAGCTTCATCACATCCCCCGACTGAAAAATCAAGCAGCTGATGATCTGGCAAAGATAGGCTCCAAGAGAGAAGCCATTCCCAACAATGTGTTTTTGGAGCACATCCGCTCGCTGTCGGTCCAAGAGGATCCTTTTACAGAAGAAGCCCCGCAACCGAAAAGTGCCACAGATCCGACTGAAGTCGAAATTCCTGCTGTGGTCGACCTAGTCATGGAGGTCTTGGCTATCACTCCCGACTGGACGATACCATACATCGCGTATATATTGAGGAAAGAACTTCCAGAGGACGAAGAAGAGGCTCGACAGATCATCCGTCGATCTAAAGCTTTCACAGTCATAAAAGGACAGTTGTATAGAGAAAGCGCAACTGGAATCGGTCAGAAGTGCATAACGCCAGAAGAAGGTCAGATGATCCTTGATGATATCCACTCGGGGACCTGTGGTCACCATGCGTCCTCTCGGACCATTGTGGCCAAAGCATACCGAGCGGGTTTTTTCTGGCCCAGGGCAAACGAAATGGCAAAAGAGATAGTCGACAAGTGTGAAGGCTGCCAGTTCTACTCCAACATGTCGCACAAGCCAGCATAAGCTCTGAGGACCATTCCACTCGTCTGGCCCTTCGCTGTTTGGGGACTGGACATGGTTGGTCCATTGAGAACAGGCAGGAGCGGATCCACACATGTGCTTGTGGCAGTCGACAAGTTTACCAAATGGATTGAAGCCAAGCCTATCAAAAATCTTGATGCTAGCACTGCTATCAGTTTCGTCAGAGAGTTGATATTCAGATATGGGGTCCCGCATAGCATCATCACTGACAATGGGTCAAACTTCGATTCAGACAAGTTCAGAGCTTTTTGCGCCTCTCAAGGCACACGAGTCGACTACGCGTCGGTCGCGCATCCCCAGTCGAATGGACAAGCTGAAAGAGCAAATGGTCTAATTCTCAAAGGACTGAAGCCTCGACTGATGCGTGATCTCAAGCACGCAGCAGGCGCTTGGTCGACAAGCTTCCGTCAGTTTTGTGGGGACTGAGGACCACCCCAAACCGGTCGACTGGAAGAACGCCATTCTTTCTGGTTTACGGAGCCGAAGCCGTCCTACCGAGCGATCTACTTCACAACGCCCCCAGAGTCGAGCTTTATAACGAAGATGAAGCAGAGCAAGCCCGGCAAGACGCAGTCGACCTCCTAGAGGAGGAGAGGGAAATGGCTATGATCAGATCGACCATCTATCAGCAAGACTTGCGTCAATTCCATGCCAGAAATGTGAAGAGCCGACCCTTCCAAGAAGGAGATTTGGTCCTCCGAGTGGATCAGCAGAAACCACACAAACTTGCTCCTACTTGGGAAGGCCCCTTCATCGTCACCAGAGTCCTCCACAATGGAGCGTATCACCTCTACAATGTTGATCGCCAGATCGACGAGCCACGAGCTTGGAATGCGAAACTGCTCCGCCCCTATTACACTTGAGTTCTTCCTTGGACGAGATGTAATAAGAAAAAATTTCTGCAGTTTATTTTTACCAAAGACAAGAGTGTTCCAATAATTGCTGTCACTTTTGTTTGCATACGAAATCCCCCAGTGGGTGACTCAGCTGCGAATCCGTTCCGCCTAAGTTTGAAAAAATCCTACCGAGTGGAGAGCAATCCTCCCACTCGGGGGCTTAGCTGCAGCCCAGTGCTTGCCTAAGTGTTCAAAAATCCTACCGAGTGAGAGCAAACCTCCCACTCGGGGGCTTAGCTGCAGCCCAGTGCTTGCCTAAGTGTTCAAAAATCCTACCGAGTGAGAGCAAACCTCCCACTCGGGGGCTTAGCTGCAGTCCAGTACTCGCCTAAAGTTCTGCCACTTAGAGACTTAGCTGCAGTCAGGCACTCGCCTAAGTTTGAAAAAATCCTACCGAGTGGAGAGCAAACCTCCCACTCGGGGGCTTAGCTGCAGTCCAGTACTCGACTAAGTTCTCCCACTTAGAGACTTAGCTGCAGTCAGGCACTCGCCTAAGTTTGAAAAAATCCTACCGAGTGGAGAGCAATCCTCCCACTCGGGGGCTTAGCTGCAGTCCAGTACTCGCCTAAGTTCTCCCACCTAGAGACTTAGCTGCAGTCAGGCACTCACCTAAGTTTGAAAAAATCCTACCGAGTGGAGAGCAATCCTCCCACTCGGGAGCTTAGCTGCAGCCCAGTGCTCGCCTAAGTGTTTAAAAATCCTACC
>NC_041384.1:518401899-518411757 GCF_002162155.2 Triticum dicoccoides | reverse complement strand
AGAGACTTAGCTGCAGTCAGGCACTCGCCTAAGTTTGAAAAAATCCTACCGAGTGGAGAGCAATCCTCCCACTCGGGGGCTTAGCTGCAGTCCAGTACTCGCCTAAGTTCTCCCACTTAGAGACTTAGCTGCAGTCAGGCACTCGCCTAAGTTTGAAAAAATCCTACCGAGTGGAGGGCAATCCTCCCACTCGGTGGCTTAGCTGCAGTCCAGTACTCGCTTAAGTTCTCCCACCTAGAGACTTAGCTGCAGTCAGGCACTCACCTAAGTTTGAAAAAATCCTACCGAGTGGAGAGCAATCCTCCCACTCGGGGGCTTAGCTGCAGTCCAGTACTCGCCTAATTTCTCCCACCTAGAGACTTAGTGAAAGCACAAGTGCTCCCTAGGTGGTTTTGATAATTGATGACAACATATCTCTTGTTGGACTAACATTTCTATCTAGCATGTTTCAGATAAGTTCAACAATGGAGTGGCATGGACTAAAGGTTGTGGGAACTCCTTCAAGATGCTAAGGACAAAGGATTGGCTAAAGCTTAAAGCTCAAGACTCTTCATTTTACATTTTAGTGATCCAAGATCACATTGAGTCCATAGGAAAAGCCAATACTATCAAGGAGAGATGAGGTGTTGCTTAATGAGCCTCTTGCTTCATGTGCTTAATGATATGCTCCAAAATCCTCAGCTACTTTCCCACTTCCACATATGACCTAAACCCTAAGCCAAACTCGGTCCTACCGATTCTTCCTATCCGGCGCCACCGAGTTTCACTTGTCATAAGCCACTGCCAAACCCTAATCAGTTCGGTCTCACCGATGGGATCTCGGTCTCACCGAGATGGGCTTGCAAACTCTCTGTTACCCATTGCAATATTCTCGGTCCCACCGAGATATGCAATCGGTCCCACCGAGTTTTCTTGGCCAAATCTCAGTTTCACTTATTACCCAAATCGGTCCCACCGAGTTTGAGTAATTGGTCAAACCGAGTTTTGGATTTACCCTAACCCTAGCACATCGGTCCCACCGAGTTGATCCAGTCGGTCCCACCAAAATCTCTAACGGTCACTAGGTTTACCTTTTC
Organism: Triticum dicoccoides; assembly: GCF_002162155.2. Taxonomy (NCBI): domain Eukaryota; kingdom Viridiplantae; phylum Streptophyta; class Magnoliopsida; order Poales; family Poaceae; genus Triticum; species Triticum dicoccoides. Next base: position 518,410,681 of record NC_041384.1, on the reverse strand, counting down.
GGTCCGACCGAGTTTGTTGATTCGGTCCCACCGAGATTGGAAAACTGTGTGTAACGGTTGGATTTTGTGTGGAGGCTATATATACCCCTCCACCTCCTCTTCATTCGTGGAGAGAGCCATCAGAACACACACACAATTCCAACTCATATGTTCTGAGAGAGAACCACCTACTCAAGTGTTGAGACCAAGATATTCCATTCCTACCATATGAATCTTGATCTCTAGCCTTCCCCAAGTTGCTTTCCACTCAAATCATCTTTCCACCAAATCCAAATTCTATGAGAGAGAGTTGAGTGTTGGGGAGACTATCATTTGAAGCACAAGGGCAAGGAGTTCATTACCTACACACCATTTGTTACTTCTTGGAGAGTGGTGTCTCCTAGATTGGCTAGGTGTTACTTGGGAGCCTCCGACAAGATTGTGGAGTTGAACCAAGGAGTTTGTAAGGGCAAGGAGATCGCCTACTTCGTGAAGATCTACCGCTAGTGAGGCAAGTCCTTTGTGGGCGATGGCCATGGTGGTATAGACAAGGTTGCTCTTCGTGGACCCTTCGTGGGTGGTTGCTTCTTCATGGACCCTTCGTGGGTGGAGCCCTTTGTGGACTCGCGCAACCGTTACCCTTTGGGGTGGAGCCCTCCGTGGACTCGCGCAACCATTACCCTTCGTGGGTTGAAGTCTCCATCAACGTGGATGTAGGATAGCACCACCTATCCGAACCACGGGAAAAACATCCGTGTCTCCAATTGCGTTTAAATTCTCCAAACCCTTCCCTTTACATTCTTGCAAGTTGCATGCTTTACTTTCCGCTGCCTATACACTCTTTGCATACTTGCTTGATATGTATTGTGAATGTTGAAATTATGCGTAAACTCCACTTAAACCGAAAAAGCTTAAAAAATTGCAATTTGAGCAGTAAGTGTCTAATCACCCCCCCCCTCTAGACACATCTACTTCAAGATCCTACAAGTGGTATCAGAGCATTGGTCTCCATTGCCTTGGTTTAATCACCATTGGAGGAAGATGGATGTGTCTACCTTAGGGAGTCTTAGACATAGAGTGCCTATTCTTGATGGAGAGTATTTTCATGAGTGGAAAATGAGATGCTTGTAATCTTCAATCAATATCATTTGAACAAGTATATTGCTAGTCCTTGTGCACCTCATATTGATCCTTTGCATCCTACCCTAGATGACGATATTGACATGATTTGCAATCTTAGAACTATTGAGCTCATCATTAGAGGATTGCCCAAAAATTTGATTGCTAGTTTGCCTACTCTTAATTGTGCCTATACTATATGGAAATTTCTTGAGGAACGATTTCCCGATCATTCCTTGAAACTTTGGATGAAATTCTCCATAAATCTATTGCCTTGAGTAAGATGAACTCTAGTGATCCTAGTTTTGGTAATTGTCTATTTGAACTTACCAATCTTAAGCATGCTAAAGGAGATGTTGGAATCATTAATGATATCATATTCAAAGCTATAAGAATTCATAAAAGTGACCACTTTGATGATCATTTATCTAATGAATTACCCTCTCTAGGAAATGATGAGTCACAAGATCATGATGAACATGGATACTATGATGATGATGATAGTGACTTCGATCTTGATGATGCAATGAGACATTTTGGTCTTATGGCAAATCTTTGGGGATATGAATCAGGAGGAAAGGAATGGGTTCTTGATAGTGGATGTACTGATCATATGACCAGAGATGAAGAGATGTTTCGTGAGCTTGCTGAAAATGACGGCCCTTGAAAATATGTCACCTTTGGTGATAATTCAAAGGGTAAAGTGGTTGGCCTTGGTAAGGTGGCCATCTCACATGATAGTTCCATTCAAAATGTCATGCTCGTTTAATCTCTCGGCTACAACTTACTTTCAGTATCTAGACTTGCTGATTTCGGTTTGAATGTCCTATTTACTGAAGTAGATTGCCAAGTATTTCGTCGAGACAATCATAAAATGGTCTTTACCGGTATGCGTAGAGGTGATCTTTACATTGTCGATTTCTCTAAAAAGGCACAACCTAAAACTTGCTTTGTTGCTAAATCCTCAAAAGGTTGGTTGTGGCATAGACGACTAGGTCACGTTGGCATGAGAAACCTTGACAAGCTTATTAAAGGAAATCATATCGTTGGAGTTAACGATGTCATATTTGATAAGGATAGACTTTGCAGTGCTTGTAAAGCAGGTAAACAGGTTGGAGGAAGACATCCCGTGAAGAACATCATGACCACAAGGAGGCCACTCGAGCTACTTCACATGGATCTTTTTGGTCCCAACGCCTACAAGAGTCTCAGTGGAAATTCTTTTGGTCTAGTTATAGTTGATGATTTTTCAAGATTTACGTGGGTGTTCTTTCTTAATGACAAGTCGCAGGTCCAGAAGATCTTCAGAAACTTCGCTAGGAAGGCCCAAAATCAGTTTGATGTGAAGATCAAGAAGGTTCGGAGTGACAACGGAACGGAGTTCAAGAACGCAAATGTGGACACCTTTCTTGATGAAGAAGGGATTTCACACAAGTTCTCGGCTACGTACACACCTCAACAAAATGGAGTTGTTGAGAGGAAGAACCGGACGCTCATCGAAATGGCAAGAACGATGCTTGATGAATACAAGACGCCAAAGCACTTTTGGGCAGAAGCGGTTGAGACAGCTTGTCACGCAACAAATCGCTTATACCTTCACAAGCTACTCGGCAAGACGGCATACGAGCTTCTCACCGGTAACAAACCCCAAGTTGGATACTTTCGAGTATTCGGCTCAAAGTGCTACATTCTTGATAAGCATCGTCGTTCAAAGTTTGCTCCTAAATCTCATGAAGGTTTTCTACTTGGTTATGGCTCAAACTCTCACACTTACCGTGTCTACAACAATTTCACCCGAAAGGTTGAAGAGACGGTAGATGTGAAGTTTGATGAATCTAATGGCTCGCAAGTAGAGCAATTGCCAATTGATGTAGGAGACAAAGACCCTTCAGAAGCAATTCAAGACTTGTCCATTGGCAAAATTCGTCCAACAGAGGTGAAGGAGAGTACTTCATCCGTCCAAGTGGAAGCTTCTACTTCACGACAAGGTGAACCAAGAATCGACACGAAAGCATCCACAAGTGGGACACACCAAGATGAAGAAAATGAGGAAATACATCAAGACGAACATCAACAACCTCCTTCTCCACCACGACAAGAGAACGACAACGTCAACAATGAAGAAGGCCAAGAAGAAGAACAAGATGAAGAAGATGTTCAACGAAGACCCAAGCAAAAGCTCTCACGAGTTCGAGCAAGAATTGCCAAAGATCATCCCTCGAGCAAATCCTCAATGATATACAAACCGAGAGAATCACTCGCTCAAAAACTTGTTTAGCTAACTTTTGTGAAAACTATTCATTCATCTCTAGCATTGAACCTATGAAGGTTGAAGAAGCATTGGAAGATCCGGATTGGATAAATGCTATGCATGAAGAGCTACATAATTTTGAGAGAAACCAAGTTTGGACATTGGTTGAGAAGCCCGACAACAACCACAACATCATTGGTACCAAATGGGTGTTTCGCAACAAGCAAGATGAAGATGGACAAGTGGTTCGCAACAAAGCACGTCTCGTCACCCAAGGGTACACACAAGTCGAAGGTATGGACTATGGTGAGACGTATGCTCCCGTTGCTAGACTTGAGTCCATTCGCATCTTACTTGCCTATGCTAATCACCATAATATCACCTTGTACCAAATGGACATTAAAAGTGCTTTTCTAAATGGTGAAATAGAGGAGGAAGTTTATGTCAAACAACCTCCCAGCTTTATCAATCCTAAGAAACCAAATCATGTTTACAAACTTCACAAATCTCTTTATGGTCTTAAACAAGCTCCTAGAGCATGGTATAAATGCTTGACCAAGTTCCTTACTACAAGTGGTTTTGAAATTGGTAAAATTGATTCTACTCTTTTTACTAAAAGGGTTAATGGAGAACTATTTGTATGCCAAATTTATGTTGATGATATCATATTTGGTTCAACTAACCCTCTCTTTAGTGAAAAGTTTGGAAAGCTAATGTCACAGAAGTTTGAGATGTCTATGATGGGTGAACTCAAATTCTTTCTCGGTTTGCAAATCAAGCAAACTAAGGAAGGTACATTTGTCTCTCAAACAAAGTACACCAAGGACTTATTCAAGAAGTTCAATATGCAAGAATGCAAAGGTATGTCTACACCCATGCCTACTAGTGGACATAATGATTTGACCAAAGATGGTGAACCGGTTGATCAAAAGGTTTATCGCTCTATGATTGGTTCATTGTTATACCTATGTGCTTCACGTCCCGATATTATGCTAAGTGTGTGCATGTGTGCACGATGTCAAGCTTCTCCTAAAGATTGTCATCTTAAGGCTGTGAAAAGGATAGTGAGATATTTAATCCATACACCAAATTTTGGCATTTGGTATCCTAAGAGGTCTTCTTTTGATCTTGTTGGCTACTCCGACTCGGATTATGCCGGAGACAAGGTTGATAGAAAGTCCACTTCGGGTACTTGTCAATTTCTTGGTAGATCTCTTGTGTCTTGGTCTTCCAAGAAACAAAACTCGGTATCCTTATCCACCACCGAAGCAGAATACATTGCCGCTGGTTCATGTTGTGCTCAATTACTTTGGATGACCCAAACTCTTAAAGATTATGGGATTTATGTGAAACATGTTCCACTGCTTTGTGACAATGAAAGTGCTATCAAAATTGGTCATAATCCTGTACAACATTCTCGAACTAAGCATATTGAAGTTCGTCATCATTTCATTCGAGATCATGTTGCTAAGGGTGACATCAATCTTAAGCATGTTCGCACCGATAAGCAATTAGCGGATATATTCACTAAACCACTTGATGAGAAAGTGTTTTGCAGGTTGAGAGGAGAATTGAACATCATTGATGCTTCGAACTTGGAGTAGAAACTCCATTGGATACATGCAAGACATGAGCTTATGACTAATCCATGATATATCTCTTATGATAACTATCTTATGTCTTGGATATATTTGCACCTTGCATGTTGTCTAACCCATGTAGGTTCTTGGTTGAATCTAATTCCATGAGATTGCGACTCACTCACATCTTGAGCAATCTCTACATCACCAAGACTCTACACAATAGTGGTTGAAGACAAGGAAGCACAAAACCATTCAAACATATCCTTTGACAAATTCTATGTTAAGCTTCATGATTGTCATTTTTGGATACACAAGTGCTCTTCCTTGCAAGAACTAACCCATGTAGGTAGATGAACTCAAACTCCAAGTGGTGCTCCCAACTCTTGATGAGCTACATCAACCTTGAGCACCCACACAAGTTCAACTACATGAGCAAGAACCACACCACCACCCAAGGTATGTTATTCCATCTTAGAGAAGCTTTACTCCAAGACATGAGTCAAAGCAACTCAACAAGATGTGAATACATCAAGATGCTTAAACGAAAAATGGTAACCCCATTTTGAGCTTAAACGATGAGTATGACCTATGATCAAGTGTTCTCACTTGACTCCTAAGTCAATATACTCTAACATAGGTGACTATGTCACCGCCCAACTCTAGATGAAGCTCTCTTGTGTTCTTTCTTTGTGTTATTGCATTTGTCTCATGCATGTTTATTTTCTCTCTCCTTTTTTCAAAAACAAAAAAACTTCATCTAGATCTTTCAGTTTCTTCTCTTTTCTCTTTGTTTTTGTTCTGCATTTTCTGCACTTAAATCCTTGCAAATCCTTCAGGAAATTCATTGCAAATCTTTGTGATATCCTACATGTCTAGTGAGCTGAGGTGACAAGTGTTTTTCTCTGTGTAAACTCGGTTTCACCGACTTGCAATTTTCGGTCTAACCGAATCTTTTCGGTACCACCGAAATGTGCCACTCGGTGCCACCGACTTTGCAATCCGAAAAACAATTTGCCACTTGTTCTACATTTCTTCTGATCCAGCTCCACTCAATGAATCTTGTCCTCTACAAGCATCACAATTTTATCCTCTGCTTTGTGCTGAATCTCAAGGACCAAACCTATTCGACGGATTCCAAGAAAAACCTTCTTGGAAATTGATGTCAACGGGGGAGAAAGAGATCACATCAAAGCTCAAGGGGGAGAGAAAGTCTCAAGGATCCCAGATGTTGTTAAGGGGGAGAGAGAGATTTCTCAGATGTTATTAAGGGGGAGAGAGAGATTTCCAGGGAGGGAAAATACTCAAGGATCCCAGATGCTTGATGTTTAAGAGGAGAGATGTCACATGTCTTTTTGGGGGAAAGACATGTATTTGCATTAAGTTCTATCCATTTGTATATTTCAGCTCTGATTTTCTGTTCCCTATCTTCTCCCAATATCCCATGTAAGATTCAGGGGGAGCAAGACACCTAAGGGAAAGAAATCAGTCAAATTCATTGCATATCTTTATTCTTGGGGACATGTTGAATTCAATGTGGTACCTTGTACTCACTCTCTACATGTCATCCCAGTCTTGGTATTCTTGTGGTTTCTTTTGTTTGCTCTGGCTAGTGGATGTACCTGTGTTATCTAACCTTGTTTGTGCAAGTTCATTCCATCCTAAGCCAACTCAAGACCACAAGGTAAGTATATGCATCAAAATCATGAGTATGAGGAGTTCTTGCTTATGTACATACTGTTTGCAAGAAGGACTCATGAGCATGAAGGTATTTTCCTTGATAATCTTTTGCTCTGATGCATATGGCCAAGATGCATGTAACACATTGCCTACTCTGTCATGGTTATGCTCTCACATGCCTCTATATTTCATATTTACATGAGTGCATACATGTAGGGGGAGCCTATGCTTGTTACATGTCCTTCCAAAGCTTTACTTGCTGTTCTTTATATCTTTATCTAAAGCTTTGATGTATGTTGCCATCAATTACCAAAAAGGGGGAGATTGAAAGCACAAGTGCTCCCTAGGTGGTTTTGATAATTGATGACAACATATCTCTTGTTGGACTAACATTTCTATCTAGCATGTTTCAGATAAGTTCAACAATGGAGTGGCATGGACTAAAGGTTGTGGGAACTCCTTCAAGATGCTAAGGACAAAGGATTGGCTAAAGCTTAAAGCTCAAGACTCTTCATTTTACATTTTAGTGATCCAAGATCACATTGAGTCCATAGGAAAAGCCAATACTATCAAGGAGGGATGAGGTGTTGCTTAATGAGCCTCTTGCTTCATGTGCTTAATGATATGCTCCAAAATCCTCAGCTACTTTCCCACTTCCACATATGACCTAAACCCTAAGCCAAACTCGGTCCTACAGATTCTTCCTATCCGGCGCCACCGAGTTTCACTTGTCATAAGCCACTGCCAAACCCTAATCAATTCGGTCTCACCGATGGGATCTCGGTCTCACCGAGATGGGCTTGCAAACTCTCTGTTACCCATTGCAATATTCTCGGTCCCACCGAGATATGCAATCGGTCCCACCGAGTTTGCTTGGCCAAATCTCAGTTTCACTTATTACCCAAATCGGTCCCACCGAGTTTGAGTAATCGGTCAAACCGAGTTTTGGATTTACCCTAACCCTAGCACATCGGTCCCACCGAGTTGATCCAGTTGGTCCCACCGAAATCTCTAACGGTCACTAGGTTTACCTTTTCGGTCCGACCGAGTTTGTTGATTCGGTCCCACCGAGATTGGAAAACTGTGTGTAATGGTTGGATTTTGTGTGGAGGCTATATATACCCCTCCACCTCCTCTTCATTCGTGGAGAGAGCCATCAGAACACACACACAATTCCAACTCATATGTTCTGAGAGAGAACCACCTACTCAAGTGTTGAGACCAAGATATTCCATTCCTACCATATGAATCTTGATCTCTAGCCTTCCCCAAGTTGCTTTCCACTCAAATCTTCTTTCCACCAAATCCAAATCCTATGAGAGAGAGTTGAGTGTTGGGGAGACTATCATTTGAAGCACAAGAGCAAGGAGTTCATTACCTACACACCATTTGTTACTTCTTGGAGAGTGGTGTCTCCTAGATTGGCTAGGTGTTACTTGGGAGCCTCCGACAAGATTGTGGAGTTGAACCAAGGAGTTTGTAAGGGAAAGGAGATCGCCTACTTCGTGAAGATCTACCGCTAGTGAGGCAAGTCCTTTGTGGGCGATGGCCATGGTGGGATAGACAAGGTTGCTTCTTCGTGGACCCTTCGTGGGTGGTTGCTTCTTCGTGGACCCTTCATGGGTGGAGCCCTTTGTGGACTCGCACAACTGTTACCCTTTGGGGTGGAGCCCTCCGTGGACTCGCGCAACCGATACCCTTCGTGGGTTGAAGTCTCCATCAACATGGATGTAGGATAGCACCACCTATCCGAACCACGGGAAAAACATCCGTGTCTCCAATTGCATTTGAATTCTCCAAACCCTTCCCTTTACATTCTTGCAAGTTGCATGCTTTACTTTCCGCTGCCTATACACTCTTTGCATACTTGCTTGATATGTATTGTGAATGTTGAAATTATGCCTAAACTCCACTTAAACCGAAAAAGCTTAAAAAATTGCAACTTTAGCAGTAAGTGTCTAATCACCCCCCCCCCCTCTAGACACATCTACTTCAAGATCCTACACTTAGCTGCAGTCAGGCACTCGCCTAAGTTTGAAAAAAATCCTACCGAGTGGAGAGCAATCCTCCCACTCGAGGGCTTAGCTGCAGTCCAGTACTCGCCTAAGTTCTCCCACCTAGAGACTTAGCTGTAGTCAGGCACTCGCCTAAGTTTGAAAAAATCCTACCGAGT
>NC_041384.1:518363229-518401652 GCF_002162155.2 Triticum dicoccoides | reverse complement strand
GCAATCCTCCCACTCGGGAGCTTAGCTGCAGCCCGATGCTCACCTAAGTGTTTAAAAATCCTACCGAGTGGCGAGCAAACTTCCCACCCGGGGGCTTAGCTGCAGCCCAGTGCTCGCCTAAGTGTTTAAAAATCCTACCGAGTGGCAAGCAAACCTCCCACTCGGGGGCTTAGCTGCAGCCCAGTGCTCGCCTAAGTGTTTAAAAATCCTATCGAGTGGCGAGCAAACCTCCCACTCGGGGGCTTAGCTGCAGCCCAGTGCTCGCCTAAGTGTTCAAAAATCCTACCGAGTGGAGAGCAAACCTCCCACTCGGGGGCTTAGCTGCAGCCCAGCGCTCGCCTAAGTGTTTAAAAATCCTACCGAGTGGAGAGCAAACCTCCCACTCGGAGGCTTAGCTGCAGCCCAATGCTCGCCTAAGTACAGGACACAACCCAATCCGCAAGGACGACGAGGCGCAAGTCGACTGCTACCTTCTCCTTCGGAGTTGCGCCGCAAATACAAGGTTATTCCGAGTGAAGATCAAGTTCCACTCGATGAATCAAATCATGAAGATATTCAACGAGAAATCAAGATCAGATAAAGCCTAAAAGGTCCCAGACCTCAGATCAAAGTACTTGATCCCTCGGCTCGGCGGAGTTTAACGGTTACAAATCCACTCGGCATTCCGAGGCAAATTTAAAGTGAAGCATAAAAGTTTTTCATTCCTCAGGAGGAGGACTGGAAGGGGCGACGAACTCGTCCAAGTCGATCCCGTCTGCTATACGAGTGGCAGCAGCAATGAAAGTCTCCATGAAGTCTTGAAAGTTGTGTTTCCTGGTATTGGCAACTTGGATGGCGGCCAGCTTTTCTTCTCGCGCCTCCTTGCAATGGACGCGGACCAGAGACAGAGCGACATCAGCACCACATCTAGCAGAAGATTTCTTCCATTCCGCCACTCGACCTGGGACTTCATTAAGTCGAGCCATCAGGGACTCGAGGTCATTCTGAAGCGTCGTCCCAGGCCAGAGTGATGTGTCGATCCGCGACATCGCAACCTTCAGTCGAGCAAGATAGTCAACCACGCTGGCAATACGAGACTCCAGACGGAGCACGTTCATTGCAGCCTCGTCCTTCACAAGGGAGTTAGCAGGGTCCAAGCCTGGCTCCACTCGACTGGTCTCCTCTTCAAAGTTCTGACAGAATTCTGCAAACACAATTCAAGAATAAGACAGTGACCCTACACAGACTTGGTAACTGCAAGACAGTCGGGGCAGAGCAATTACCTTCGAGCACGACGAACAGCTTCTTGGCGAGTCCACCAAGATAAGCCTCCAAATCGTTCCTCTTCCCCGCTAGCTCACCTGCCTTGTCGTGCAGAGCCACATTGTCGTTCTTCAGTCGGCTGACCTCTTGATTGGCTACCTCGAGAGCAGCTTTCAGTCTGGAGTTCTCCTGCTCAAGAGCTCCGACCGAGGCCATTTTCTCTTCAGCAAGCCTTGTTTTGTCCAAGACCTCCTTCTGTGCCTCTGCAAGGTCTTGATCCTTCTTCTTCAGAGCTTCCTCCAGTTTATCTGCGGCGCGTCGAGTGAAATCAACATCAAGAATGGACAAGAAAGAAAAGCCACTCGTCAAGAATGGAGAACCTCACCAGCCATACCTTTTGCTTCTTCCTGCGCCTTCTTCAAATTCTCCTGAGCAAGCTTCAAGTTAAGGTTGAGCTGGATCTGCTGATTCTCCAACTCAGTATAGCGAGCTACAAGTTCGCAGGATTTCTGTAAAAAGAAAAATCAGTCGACAGACGTCCAAAATAAGTTGCTTCCGAGTACCTAAGAGACAATGATGACGTTTCTAAGACTACAGCCGAATCAAGAACATTCGACAATAGTCTCGGGGATTACACCCAGTGGGTGCACTTAGCATGCCCCCACTGTAAAAAAAAGTCGACTGCCCGCAGTCGACCGGATACAGTCCCATTCGACATGGCCTGACCAGACCGAGTGAAGAAATACAGCTACAGCAACACAATATAAAGACTACTGTCGACTGCCAGCAGTCCACCGTAGTCTCAGGGACTACACCTAGTGGGTGCACTTAGCGTGCCCCCACTCGTCCAAGAATTGGAAGACACACACAGTGGGTGTACAGATACAAAGATCTTCGGAAAAGAGATTCTTCAAACAGCATATCATAACAGACCAAGTGTTGAGTCGACTGACCTGGACGTTGCTCTGAAGAGCCGAGCTCGCGTCACAAGCTGCTTGGCTGGCCTCCCGAGCCACCTTCACTTGCTCCATCATGATCCCCGCCTGGCGTATAGCCTCTTTTGCGGCAGCCGCTTGGTCCTCAGGGACAGGGTACGCGGCAAAAAGCGAAGGCGGATCCGCAGTCGACGTCGAAGGCCGCACACTTGTCAGAGGAATGGCGAAAGTCACAGAAGCCCGAGCAGTGTCACCACCATCCCGAGCTACGGCCTCAGACGCCGGAGCAGATTGGGGGTCTTGTCAGCCGACGCCCTCTTGTTCCTCCTCACTCTCAGCGGTTCGTTGTCGTCGTCATCCGGGAGGTCGATAACATGAGGAGGGGCTACAAGGGAAACATTCAATCGACCAGAGTTGCAATAAACGTTCAGTCGACTCAAAGCGAAACGTCAGTAATCGTACCAGGGTTGGAGGTAACAGCATCCTCCATCTCTTGGTCGTCGTCCTTGGCGGAGATCTCAGAAGTAGCAGCACTACAAGTCTCGAAAGTCGGTCAGTTGGCTCAATGAATCGACCAAGGATCTGTCCACGGTCGACAAAGGAAAACAAGTTTTATTATTACCCAGAAATGGTGGGGACGGCCATCTTCATCTTGGGCAGATCCTTGGGCGGCTTGGACGCCGTCGCGCGTGGGTGCTTGGGAGCCTTTCCAGTCGGCATAGGAGAAGAGGTCCGAGGGCGTTTCGACGACTGCCCAACAGGAGCAGTCGCCCTACCACGCTCCCGCGCTGGGTCGTGTGTGAGCTTGGATCGCCCCTCCGGGCGGGGGGGGGGTTCAACCTCCTCCTCCTCCTCTTCGCTGGAGTCAACGTCGTCACCTCCCTCTCCTTCACCGTCGGACTCCCACTCGCCTTGATCGTCTCCGCTCTCACCTCCGCTCGCCTCCCCTTCCTCAGTTGGCCCCTGTGCCCCGTTGGGCGTCGAGTACATCTCGGTAGTCGCCTGGAAAACAACAGACAAGATGAAAGTCAATCGACCTACTCAAAGAAGACCAATGAATAAAACAAGATCTCAGTCAGGAGCATAAAGACATACCTGGTCCACGTCATACGAGTTGTCGAGTGGAATTACCCTCCTGGCTCCTCGGGGGTTGTCTTTGTTCCCCATGATGCTCGACAGCCACCCCTCCAGCATCTCGTCAGTAACCTCCTCCGGGTGGACCCAAGTGGTGTCGTCGAGACCCGAGTACAGCCACATCGGGTGGTCACGAGCCTGGAGCGGTTGGATGCGCCTCCGGAGGAAGACCTCCAGCAAGTCCATACCAGTCACGCCCTCACGGACAAGCTCAACCACTCGACCAGCCAGTACTTTAACTTGGGCCTTTTCCTCCGGCATCACTTTCAGAGAAGCGGGTTTTTCAGCTCGGTCGAGAGAGAAAGGGGGAAGTACGGTCGACTGCCCTGGGGTCGCCTGGTCTTGACAGTAAAACCAGGTCTCCTGCCAACCGCGGACCGACTCCGGGAAAATGATAGATGGAAAATAACTCTTTCCCCTCGTCTGGATCGCCAGGCCCTGCACAGCTGAATCACCTGCGTCCTTTCGCCAGTCGACTTGGCCTTCTTGACCGATTGAGAACGGCAGGTAAAGATGTGCTTGAAGAGTCCCCAATGGGGGCGGCAACCCAAGAAACCCTCACACATGGAAATGAAAGCCTCACACATGGAAATGAAAGCAGCAAGATATACGATGGAGTTGGGAGTGAAGTGGTGGAGCTGCGCTCCGAAGAAGTTCAGAAAGCTCCGGAAAAAAGGATGGGGTGGCAGAGAAAACCCTCGGTCGATATGGGTGGCTAGGAGCACACACTCGCCGTTGCGAGGCTGAGGTTCGATCTCTCTCCCCGGGAGACGCGCAGCTTCGTGGGGAATGACTCCCCCCTCGACCATGTCGTCGAGGTCTTCTTGCCGGATCACCGACGGCATCCAGTCGCCCTGGATCCAGCCGCGGGGCAGAGCAGACCTTGAGGAAGATCTGCCCCGAGCAGATCTCTTCCCTTTCCCCTACGCCGCCGCCTTCTTCGCGCGCTCCAGAGCGGATGTTTTGTCCTTCGCCATCATCGCCGGCAAATCTCGCACGGGTCTGCGGCGCTAGGGTGAGAGCGGAGGTGGCAGAGGAGCTTGCGAAGGGAGAGAGGAAGAAGAGAGCACACTGTTTGGAAACCCCGAGCCGGCTACTTATAAGAGGCCGCTCCCGAGTGGCTGACTGGTAGGCCCAGGCAATCCAGTCAAATCCCGCAGCGGACGCGCGCGCAGTATGTGGCGAAAAAGGTGGCATGGAAATCGAGGAGCTTCCGCTTTATCGCTTCCGATTACTACGGCCACTCCCGTCCCGCGCGCTTCCCGAAATCCGAATCCCACGACGTCCGCGGGCTGCAAAACAACTTGTCAAAACAGAAGACCCCACTCGCGCCGACACTCGGTATGTCACAAGTAAAGAAATTCACTCGACGAAAGGCCTGGAATGGATCAAGGCGATTGGAAGAGGTTGATGACGTCATCCGTGACGATTGACCCAAAACGAGGCACTCACGTAGCCCAAAGAACCGGTCGGAAGGATCTCCAACTCTTTCCCCACTCAAACCTCGATCCATTCGGGGGCTAATGATGAAGCTATGTACCTAGGGTAGGGGCACGGACCTGTCCAAAGAGCCCTACCCAAAGACATCCCTAGAAGAAGTCACCTTTCAATCGACTTGAAGGTATCCCACTCGACGGGTTCAAGACACTCGACCAGGAAGCTATCACTCGACCATGAAGCCAACCACTCGACGGCTAGGAGACCTAAAGTCACTCCGCAGGCAAACGGTCGGCTATCAAGTAGTCTTTATGGTCATTATAGCACTTTATTAGGGGCGTTACCAGTAACGCCCAACCTTAAATGTACCTTAAACCCTGCATTACTAAGGGCAGGAGAGGACCGGCGAACTCTATATAAGCCACCCCCCTCCTCAGCATGAAGGGTTCGCATCCCTGTTATTCATACACGCGTAATCCAATCGACCGCCTTCGGGCACCGAGACGTAGGGCTGTTACTTCCTCCGAGAAGGGCCTGAACTCGTAATCCTCGTGTGTTTACAACTTCCCAATAGCTGAGATCTAGCCTCTCCATACACACACCCCTACATCACTGTCAGAGTTAGAACCACGACAGAGGTGACAAAGAGCTCGTCATAAATGGTTGCGTTGATGCAAGCTTTGACACTGACCCGGACGATTCTAAATCGCAAACCGGATACGTGTTCATATTGAATGGTGGACCTGTCAGTTGGAGAAGTTCTAAACAGAGCGTCATGGCGGGATCTACATGTGAAGCGGAGTACATTGCTGCTTCGGAAGCAGCGATGATGAAGGAGTTCATATCCGATCTAGGTGTCATACCTAGTGCATCGGGTCCAATGAAAATCTTTTGTGACAATACTGGTGCAATTGCCTTGGCAAAGGAATCCAGATTTCACAAGAGAACCAAGCACATCAAGAGACGCTTCAACTCCACCCGGGATCAAGCCCAGGTGGGAGACATAGAGATTTGCAAGATACATACAGATTTGAATGTTGCAGACCCGTTGACTAAGCCTCTTCCATGAGCAAAACATGATCAGCACCAAGGCTCCATGGGTGTTAGAATCATTACTGTGTAATCTAGATTATTGACTCTAGTGCAAGTGGGAGATTGAAGGAAATATGCCCTAGAGGCAATAATAAAGTTATTATTTATTTCCTTATATCATGATAAATGTTTATTATTCATGCTAGAATTTTATTAACCGGAAACATGATACATGTGTGAATACATAGACAAAAAGAGTGTCACTAGTATGCCTCTACTTGACTAGCTCGTTTATCAAAGATGGTTATGTTTCCTAACCATAGACATGAGTTGTCATTTGATTAATAGGATCACGTCATTAGGAGAATGATGTGATTGACTTGACCCATTCCGTTAGCTTAGCACTTGATCGTTTAGTATGTTGCTATTGCTTTCTTCATGACTTATACATGTTCCTATGACTATGAGATTATGCAACTCCCATTTACCGGAGGAACACTTTGTGTGCTACCAAACGTCACAATGTAACTGGGTGATTATAAAGGTGCTCTACAAGTGTCTCCGAAGGTACTTGTTGAGTTGGCGTATTTCGAGATTAGGATTTGTCACTCCGATTGTCGGAGAGATATCTCTGGGCCCACTCGGTAATGCACATCATTATAAGCCTTGCAAGCATTGTAACTAATGAGTTAGTTGTGGGATGATGTATTACGGAACAAGTAAAGAGACTTGCCGGTAACGAGATTGAACTAGGTATTGAGATACCGACGATCGAATCTCGGGCAAGTAACATACCGATGACAAAGGGAACACGTATGTTGTTATGCGGTTTGACTGATAAAGATCTTCGTAGAATATGTAGGAACCAATATGAGCATCCAGGTTCGGCGATTGGTTATTCACCGGAGACGTGTCTCGGTCATGTCTACATAGTTCTCGAACCCGTAGGGTCCGCACGCTTAAAGTTCGGTGACGATCGGTATTATGAGTTTTTGTGTTTTGATGTACCGAAGGTAGTTCGGAGTCCCGGATATGATCACGGACATGACGAGGAGTCTCTAAATGGTCGATACATAAAGATCGATATATTGGACGACTATATTTGGATAGCGGAATGGTTCCGGGTGAGATCGGGAATTACCGGAGCATCGGGAGGTTATCAGAACCCCCCGGGAGGTATATGGGCCTTATTGGGCTTTAGTGGAAAGGAGGGGAAAGGAGCAAGGGAGGTGGCTTCCCCCAAGCCCAATCCGAATTGGGAGGGGGCCGGCCCCCCTTTCCTTCCTCCCTCCTTCCTCTTCCTTCCCTCTCCTACTCCAAGTTGGAAAAGGGGGAATCCTACTCCCGGTGGGAGTAGGACTCCCCTTGGCGCGCCTCTCCCTGGTCTGCCGCCTCCTCCCCCTTGCTCCTTTATATACGGGGCAGGGGGCACCCCATAGACACAATAATTGACCATTGATCTCTTAGCCGTGTGTGGTGCCCCCCTCCACCATAATCCACCTCGATCATATCGTAGCGGTGCTTAGGCAAAGCCCTTCGTCGGTAGCATCATCATCACCGTCACCATGCCGTCGTGCTGACGAAACTCTCCTGTGAAGCCTTGCTGGATCGGAGCTCGCGGGATGTCATCAAGTTGAACATGTGCAGAACTCAAAGGTGCCGTGCATTCGGTACTTGGATCAGTCGGATCGTTAAGACGTACGACTACATCAACCGCGTTGTTCTAACGCTTCCGCATTCGGTCTACGAGGGTACGTAGACACACTCTCCTCTCTCGTTGCTATGCATCACCATGATCCTGTGTGCGTAGGAAATTTTTGAAATTACTACGTTCCCCAACAATGCTGAGTACCAGACCTATTGTGTACCTCACATAAGTTTGGCAAGAGTGTACAATAGTGATCCAGGAGTGGATTACTGGACAGCGGTCAAAAATATCCTTAGTGGAATAAGGAAATGTTTCTCGGTTATGGAGGTGACAAAGAGTTCATCATAAAGAGTTACGTCGATGCAAGCTTTGACACCGATCTGGATGACTCTAAGTCTCGATCTAGATACATATTGAAAGTGGGAGCAATTAGCTAGAGTAGCTCCGTGCAAAGCATTGTAAACATAGAAAAATTGCAAAATACATACGGCTCTGAATGTGACAGACCCGTTGACTAAATTTCTCTCACAAGCAAAACATGATCACTCTTTGGGTGTTAGTCACATAGCGATGTGAACTAGATTATTGACTCTAGTAAACCCTTTGGGTGTTAGTCACATGGAGATGTGAACTAATCACATAAAGATGTGAACTATTGGTGTTAAATCACATGACGATGTGAACTAGATTATTGACTCTAGTGCAAGTGGGAGACTGAAGGAAATATTCCCTAGAGGCAATAATAAAGTTGTTATTATATTTCCTTATATCCTGATAAATGTTTATTATTCATGCTAGAATTGTATTAACCGGAAACTTAGTACATGTGTGAATATATAGACAAACAGAGTGTCACTAGTTTGCCTCTACTTGACTAGCTCGTTGAATCAATGATGGTTATGTTTCGTAACCATAGACATGAGTTGTCATTTGATTAACGGGATCACATCATTAGAAAATGATGTGATTGACTTGACCCATCCGTTAGCTTAGCATGATGATCGTTTAGTTTGTTGCTATTGCTTTCTCCATAACTATACATGTTCCTATGACTATGAGATCATGCAACTCCCGAATATCGGAGGAACACTTTATGTGCTACCAAACGTCACAACGTGACTGGGTGATTATAAAGGTGCTCTACAGGTGTCTCCGATGGTGTTTGTTGAGTTCGCATGGATCAAGATTAGGATTTGTCACTCCGATTGTCGGATAGGTATCTCTGGGCCCTCTCGGTAATGTACATCACTATAAGCCTTGCAAGCAATGTAGCTAATGAGTTAGTTACGGGATATAGCATTACAGAATGAATAAAGAGACTTGCCGGTAACGAGATTGAACTAGGTATTAAGATACCGACGATCGAATCTTGGGCAAGTAACATACCGATGACAAAGGGAACAACGTATACTGTTATGCGGTTTGACCGATAAAGATCTTTGTAGAATATGTAGGAGCCAATATGAGCATCCAGGTTCTGCTATTGGTTATTGACCGGAGACATGTCTCGGTCATGTCTACATAGTTCTCGAACCCGTAGGGTCCGCACGCTTAACGTTCGGTGATGATTGGTATTATGAGTTTATGTGATTTTATGTACCGAAGGTTGTTCGGAGTCCCGGATGAGATCACGGACATGACGAGGAGTCTCGAAATGATCGAGCCGTAAATATCGATATATTGGAAGGCTATATTCGGACATCGGAAAGGTTCCGAGTGATCCAGGTATTTTTCGGAGTACCGGGGCAGTTACAGGAATATGGGAGTACATATGGGCCTTAGTGGGCTTTAAGGGGAAAAGAGGAGAAGCCACGAGGGCTAGCCGCGCGCCCCCCATGGGCCTAGTCCGAATTGGACAAGGGGAGGGGTTGCGCCCCCTCTTTCCTTCTCCTCCCCTTCTTCTTCCTCCCCCCTCCTAGTAGGACTAGGAAAGGAGGAATCCTACTCCTACTAGGAGGAGGATTCCTCCACCCCCCTTGGCGCGCCTAGAGAGGTCGGCCGGCCTCCCCTCCCTCCTTTATATACATGGGGAGGGGGGCACCCTAGAACACACAAGTTGATCAGTTGATCTTTTAGCCGTGTGCGGTGCCCCCCTCCACCATAATCCACCTCAGTCATATCGTAGCGGTGCTTAGGCGAAGCCCTGCGTCGGTAGCATCATCATCACCGTCATCACGCTGTTGTGCTGATGGAACTCTCCCGCGAAGCTCTGCTGGATCGTGAGTTCGTGGGACGTCACTGAGCTAAACGTGTGCTGAACTCGGAGGTGTCGTGCGTTCGGTACTTTGATCGGTCGGATCGTGAAGACGTACGACTACATCAACCGCGTTCTCATAACACTTCCGCTTATGGTCTACGTGTTAGGGAACGTAGTAATTTCAAAAATATTCCTACGCACACGCAAGATCATGGTGATGCATAGCAACGAGAGGGGAGAGTGTTGTCTACGTACCCTCGTAGACCGGAAGCGGAAGCGTTAGCACAACGTGGTTGATGTAGTCGTACGTCTTCACGGCCCGACCGATCAAGCACCGAAACTATGGCACCTCCGAGTTCTAGCACACGTTCAGCTTGATGATGATCCCCGGACTCCGATCCAGCAGAATGTCGGGGAAGAGTTCCGTCAGCACGACGGCGTGGTGACGATCTTGATGTTCTACCGTCGCACAGCTTCGCCTAAGCACCGCTACAATATTATCGAGGATTATGGTGGAGGAGGGCACCGCACACGGCTAATAGATCTCAAGGATCAATTGTTGTCTAGAGGTGCCCCCCTGCCCCCGTATATAAAGGAGCAAGGGGGAGGGGCGGCCGGCCAGGAGGAGGCGCGCCAGGGAGGAGTCCTACTCCTACCGGGAGTAGGACTCCCTCCTTTCCTTGTCCAACTAGGAGAGGGGGAAGGAAGGGAGAGAGGAGAGAAAGGAAAGGGGGGCGCCGCCCCTCCCTCCTTGTCCAATTCGGACTAGAGGGGGAGGGGGCGCGCAGCCTGCCCTGGCCGCCCCTCCTCTGCTCCACTTTGGGCCCATGAGGCCCATTAACCCCCGGGGGGGTTCCGGTAACCCACGGTACTCCGTTTTATATCCGATAACTCCCGAAACCATTCCTGTGTCCGAATATAGTCGTCCAATATATCAATCTTTATGTCTCGACTATTTTGAGACTCCTCGTTATGTCCGTGATCACATCTGAGACTCCGAACAACCTTCAGTACATCAAAATATATAAACTAATAATGAAATTGTCATCGTAACGTTAAGCATGCGGACCCTACGGGTTTGAGAACAATGTAGACATGACCGAGACACGTCTCCGGTCAATAACCAATAGCGGAACCTGGATGCTCATATTGGCTCCTACATATTCTACGAAGATCTTTTATCTGTCAGACCGCATAACAACATATATTGTTCCCTTTGTCATCGGTATGTTACTTGCTCGAGATTTGATCGTCGGTATCTCAATACCTAGTTCAATCTCGTTACCGGCAAGTCTCTTTACTCGTTCCATAATACATCATCCCGCAACTAACTTATTAGTTGCAATGCTTGCAAGGCTTATGTGATGTGCATTACTGAGAGGGCCCAGAGATACCTCTCCGAAAATCGGAGTGACAAATCCTAATCTCGAAATACGCCAACCCAACAAGTACCTTCGGAGACACCTGTCGAGCACCTTTATAATCACCCAGTTACGTTGTGACGTTTGGTAGCACACAAAGTGTTCCTCCGGTAAACGGGAGTTGCATAATCTCATAGTCATAGGAACATGTATAAGTCATGAAGAAAGCAATAGCAACAAACTAAACGATCAAGTGCTAAGCTAACGAAATGGGTCAAGTCAATCACATCATTCTCCTAATGATGTGATCCCATTAATCAAATGACAACTCATGTCTATGGTTAGGAAACATAACCATCTTCGATCAACGAGCTAGTCAAGTAGAGGCATACTAGTGACACTATGTTTGTCTATCTATTCACACATGTATTATGTTTCCGGTTAATACAATTCTAGCATGAATAATAAACATTTATCAAGATATAAGGAAATAAATAATAACTTTATTATTGCCTCTAGGGCATATTTCCTTCAGTCTCCCACTTGCACTAGAGTCAATAATCTAGATTACACAGTAATGATTCTAACACCCATGGAGCCTTGGTGCTGATCATGTTTTTCTCGTGGAAGAGGCTTAGTCAGCGGGTCTGCAACATTCAGATCCGTATGTATCTTGCAAATTTCTATGTCTCCCACTTGGACTAAATCCCTAATGGAATTGAAGCGTCTCTTGATGTGCTTGGTTCTCTTGTGAAATCTGGATTTCTTTGCCAAGGCAATTGCACCAGTATTGTCACAAAAGATTTTCATTGGACCCGATGCACTAGGTATGACACCTAGATCGGATATGAACTCCTTCATCCAGACTCCTTCATTTGCTGCTTCCGAAGCAGCTATGTACTCTGCTTCTCATGTAGATCCCGCCACGACGCTTTGTTTAGAACTGCACCAACTGACAGCTCCACCGTTCAGTAAAAACACGTATCCGGTTTGCGATTTAGAATCGTCTAGATCAGTGTCAAAGCTTGCATCAACGTAACCATTTACGATGAGCTCTTTGTCACCTCCATATACGAGAAACATATCCTTAGTCCTTTTCAGGTATTTCAGGATGTTCTTGACCGCTATCCAGTGATCCACTCCTAGATTACTTTGGTACCTCCTCGCTAGACTTATAGCAAGGCACACATCAGGTCTGGTACACAGCATTGCATACATGATAGAGCCTATGGCTGAAGCATAGGGAACATCTTTCATTTTCTCTGTATCTTTTGCGGTGGTCGGACATTGAGTCTTACTCAACTTCACACCTTGTAACACAAGCAAGAACCCTTTCTTTGCTTGATCCATTTTGAACTTCTTCAAAACCTTGTCAAGGTATGTGCTTTGTGAAAGTCCAATTAAGCGTCTTGATCTATCTCTATAGATCTTAATGCCCAATATGTAAGCAGCTTCACCGAGGTCTTTCATTGAAAAACTCTTATTCAAGTATCCCTTTATGCTATCCAGAAATTCTATATCATTTCCAATCAATAATATGTCATCCACATATAATATTAGAAATGCTACAGAGCTCCCACTCACTTTCTTGTAAATACAGGCTTCTCCAAAAGTCTGTACAAAACCAAATGCTTTGATCACACTATCAAAGCGTTTATTCCAACTCCGAGAGGCTTGCACCAGTCCATAAATGGATCGCTGGAGCTTGCACACTTTGTTAGCTCCCTTTGGATCGACAAAACCTTGTGGTTGCATCATATACAACTCTTCTTCCAGAAATCCATTAAGGAATGCAGTTTTGACATCCATTTGCCAAATTTCATAATCATAAAATGTGGAAATTGCTAACATGATTCGGACAGACTTAAGCATCGCTACAGGTGAGAAGGTCTCATTGTAGTCAATCCCTTGATCTTGTCGAAAACCTTTTGCAACAAGTCGAGCTTTATAGATAGTAACATTACCGTCAGCGTCAGTCTTCTTCTTGAAGATCCATTTATTCTCAATTGCTTGCCGATCAACGGGCAAGTCAACCAAAGTCCACACTTTGTTCTCATACATGGATCCCATCTCAGATTTCATGGCTTCTAGCCATTTTGCGGAATCTGGGCTCACCATCGCTTCTTCATAGTTCGTAGGTTCATCATGATCTAGTAGCATGACTTCCAGAACAGGATTACCGTACCACTCTGGTGCGGATCTTACTCTGGTTGATCTACGAGGTTCGGTAGTAACTTGATCTGAAGTTTCATGATCATTATCATTAGCTTCCTCACTAATTGGTGTAGGTGTCACATAAACCGGTTTCTGTGATGTACTACTTTCCAATAAGGGAGCAGGTACAGTTACCTCATCAAGTTCTACTTTTCTCCCACTCACTTCTTTCGAGAGAAACTCCTTCTCTAGAAAAACTCCAAATTTAGCATCAAAAGTCTTGCCTTCGGATCTGTGATAGAAGGTGTACCCAAGAGTCTCCTTTGCGTATCCTATGAAGACACATTTCTCCGATTTGGGTTCGAGCTTATCAGGTTGAAGCTTTTTCACATAAGCATCGCAACCCCAAACTTTCAGAAATGACAACTTTGGTTTCTTGCCAAACCACAGTTCATAAGGCGTCGTCTCAACGGATTTCGATGGTGTCCTATTTAACGTGAATGCAGCCGTCTCTAAAGCATAACCCCAAAACGATAACGGTAAATCAGTAAGAGACATCATAGATCGCACCATATCTAATAAAGTACGATTACGATGTTCGGACACACCATTACACTGTGGTGTTCCGGGTGGCGTGAGTTGCGAAACTATTCCGCATTGTTTCAAATGTAGACCAAACTCGTAACTCAAATATTCTCCTTCACGATCAGATCGTAGAAACTTTATTTTCTTGTTACGATGATTTTCAACTTCACTCTGAAATTCTTTGAACTTTTCAAATGTTTCAGACTTATGTTTCATTAAGTAGATATACCCATATCTGCTTAAATCATTTGTGAAGGTGAGAAAATAATGATATCCGCCACGAGCCTCAACATTCATTGGACCACATACATTTGTATGTATGATTTCCAACAAATCCGTTGCTCTCTCCATAGTACCGGAGAACGGCGTTTTAGTCATCTTACCCATGAGGCATGGTTCGCAAGTACCAAGTGATTCATAATCAAGTGGTTCCAAAAGTCCATCAGTATGGAGTTTCTTCATGCGCTTTACACCGATATGACCTAAACGGCAGTGCCACAAATAAGTTGCACTATCATTATCAACTCTGCATCTTTTGATTTCAACATTATGAATATGTGTATCACTACTATCGAGATTCATCAAAAATAGACCACTCTTCAAGGGTGCATGACCATAAAAGATATTACTCATATAAATAGAACAACCATTATTCTCTAATTTAAATGAATAACCGTCTCGCATCAAACAAGATCCAGATATAATGTTCATGCTCAACGCTGGCACCAAATAACAATTATTTAGGTCTAATACTAATCCCGAAGGTAGATGTAGAGGTAGTGTGCCGACCGCGATTACATCGACTTTGGAACCATTTCCCACGCGCATCATCACCTCGTCCTTAGCCAATCTTCGCTTAATCTGTAGCCCCTGTTTCGAGTTGCAAATGTTAGCAACAGAACCAGTATCAAATACCCAGGTGCTACTGCGAGCATTAGTAAGGTACACATCAATAACATGTATATCACATATACCTTTGTTCACTTTGCCATCCTTCTTATCCGCCAAATACTTGGGGCAGTTCCGCTTCCAGTGACCAGTCTGCTTGCAGTAGAAGCACGTAGTCTCAGGCTTAGGTCCAGACTTGGGTTTCTTCTCCTGAGCAGCAACTTGTTTGCTGTTCTTCTTGAAGTTCCCTTTCTTCTTCCATTTGCCCTTTTTCTTGAAACTGGTGGTCTTATTGACCATCAACACTTGATGCTCCTTCTTGATTTCTACCTCCGCGACTTTTAGCATTGCGAAGAGCTCAGGAATAGTCTTATTCATCCCTTGCATATTATAGTTCATTATGAAGCTTTTGTAGCTTGGTGGCAGTGATTGAAGAACTCTGTCAATGACACTATCAACAGGAAGATTAACCCCCAGTTGAGTCAAGTGATTATGATACCCAGACATTTTGAGTATATGTTCACTGACAGAACTATTCTCCTCCATCTTGCAGCTATAGAACTTATTGGAGACTTCATATCTCTCAATCCGGGCATTTGCTTGAAATATTAACTTCAACTCTTGGAACATCTCATATGCTCCATGACGTTCAAAATGTCGTTGAAGACCCGGTTCTAAGCCGTAAAGCATGGCACACTGAACTATCGAGTAGTCATCAGCTTTGCTCTGCCAGACGTTCATAACATCTGGTGTTGCTCCTGCAGTAGGCTTGGCACTTAGCGGTGCTTCCAGGACGTAATTCTTCTGTGCAGCAATGAGGATAATCCTCAAGTTACGGACCCAGTCCGTGTAATTGCTACCATCATCTTTCAACTTTGCTTTCTCAAGGAACGCATTAAAATTCAACGGAACAACAGCACGAGCCATCTATCTACAATCAAACATAGACAAGCAAGATACTATCAGGTACTAAGTTCATGATAAATTTAAGTTCAATTAATCATATTACTTAAGAACTCCCACTTAGAAAGATATCCCTCTAATCCTCTAAGTGATCACGTGATCCAAATCAACTAAACCATGTTCGATCATCACATGAGATGGAGTAGTGTCAATGGTGAACATCAATATGTTGATCATATCTACTATATGATTCACGCTCGACCTTTCGGTCTCCGTGTTCTGAGGCCATATCTGTTATATGCTAGGCTCGTCAAGTTAAACCTGAGTATTCCGTGTGTGCAACTGTTTTGCACCCGTTGTATTTGAACGTAGAGCCTATCACACCCGATCATCACGTGGTGTCTCAGCACGAAGAACTTTCGCAATGGTGCATACTCAGGGAGAACACTTATACTTTGATAATTTATTGAGGGATCATCTTATAATGCTACCGTCAATCAAAGCAAGATAAGACACATAAAAGATAAACATCACATGCAATCAATATAGGTGATATGATATGGCCATCATCATCTTGTGCTTGTGATCTCCATCTTCGAAGCACCGTCATGATCACCATCTTCACCGGCACGACACCTTGATCATCATCGTAGCATCGTTGTCGTATCGCCAATCTTATGCTTCCACGACTATCGCTACCGCTTAGTCATAAAGTAAAGCATTACAGCGCAATTGCATTGCATACAATAAAGCAACAACCATATGGCTCCTGCCAGTTGCCGATAACTCGGTTACAAAACATGATCATCTCATACAATAAAATTTAGCATCATGTCTTGACCATATCACATCACAACATGCCCTGCAAAAACAAGTTAGACATCCTCTACTTTGTTGTTGCAAGTTTTACGTGGCTGCTACGGGCTTAGCAAGAACCGTTCTTACCTACGCATCAAAACCACAACGATAGTTTGTCAAGTTGGTGTTGTTTTGACCTTCGCAAGGACCGGGCGTATCCACACTTGGTTCAACTAAAGTTGGAGAAACTGACACCCGCCAGCCACCTGTGTGCAAAGCACGTCGGTAGAACCAGTCTCGCGTAAGCGTACGCGTAATGTCGGTCCGGGCCGCTTCATCCAACAATACCGCCGAACCAAAGTATGACATGCTGGTAAGTAGTATGACTTATATCGCCCACAACTCACTTGTGTTCTACTCGTGCACAACATCAACGCATAAAACCTGGCTCTAATACCACTGTTGGGGAACGTAGTAATTTCAAAAAAAATCCTACGCACACGCAAGATCATGGTGATGCATAGCAACGAGAGGGGAGAGTGTTGTCTACGTACCCTCGTAGACCGGAAGCGAAAACGTTAGCACAACGCGGTTGATGTAGTCGTACGTCTTCACGGCCCGACCGATCAAGCATCGAAACTACGACACCTCCGAGTTCTAGCACATGTTCAGCTTGATGACGATCCCCGGACTCCGATCCAGCAGAATGTCGGGGAAGAGTTCCGTCAACACGACGGCGTGGTGATGATATTGATGCTCTACCGTCGCAGGGCTTCACCTAAGCACCGCTACAATATTATCGAGGATTATGGTGGAGGAGGGCACCGCACACGTCTAATAGATCTCAAGGATCAATTGTTGTCTAGAGGTGCCCCCCTTCCCCCGTATATAAAGGAGCAAGGGGGAGGGGCGGCCGGCCAGGAGGAGGCGCGCCAGGGAGGAGTCCTACTCCTACCGGGAGTAGGACTCCCTCCTTTCCTTGTCCAACTAGGAGAGGGGGAAGGAAGGGAGAGAGGAGAGAAAGGAAAGGGGGGGCGCCGCCCCTCCCTCCTTGTCCAATTCGGACTAGAGGGGGAGGGGGCGCGCAGCCTGCCCTGGCCGCCCCTCCTTTGCTCCACTTTGGGCCCATGAGGCCCATTAACCCCCGGGGGGTTCCGGTAACCCCTGGTACTCCGTTTTATATCCGGTAACTCCCGGAACCATTCCTGTGTCCGAATATAGTCATCCAATATATCAATCTTTATGTCTCGACTATTTTGAGACTCCTCGTTATGTCCGTGATCACATCCGGGACTCCGAACAACCTTCGATACATCAAAATACATAAACTAATAATGAAACTGTCATCGTAACGTTAAGCGTGCGGACCCTACGGGTTCGAGAACAATGTAGACATGACCGAGACACGTCTCCGGTCAATAACCAATAGCGGAACCTGGATGCTCATATTGGCTCATACATATTCTACGAAGATCTTTTATTTGTCAGACCGCATAACAACATACATTGTTCCCTTTGTCATCGGTATGTTACTTGCCCGAGATTTGATCGTCAGTATCTCAATACCTAGTTCAATCTCGTTACCGGCAAGTCTCTTTACTCGTTCCGTAATACATCATCCCGCAACTAACTTATTAGTTTCAATGCTTGCAAGGCTTATGTGATGTGCATTACCGAGAGGGCCCAGAGATACCTCTCCGACAATCGAAGTGACAAATCCTAATCTCGAAATACGCCAACCCAACAAGTACCTTCGGAGACACCTATAGAGCACCTTTATAATCACCCAGTTATGTTGTGACGTTTGGTAGCACACAAAGTGTTCCTTCGATAAACGGGAGTTGCATAATCTCATAGTCATAGGAACATGTATAAGTCATGAAGAAAGCAATAGCAACAAACTAAACGATCAAGTGCTAAGCTAACGAAATGGGTCAAGTCAATCACATCATTCTCCTAATGATGTGATCCCGTTAATCAAATGACAACTCATGTCTATGGTTAGGAAACATAACCATCTTCGATCAACGAGCTAGTCAAGTAGAGGCATACTAGTGACACTATGTTTGTCTATGTATTCACACATGTATTATGTTTCCGGTTAATGCAATTCTAACATGAATAATAAAAATTTGATATAAGGAAATAAATAACAACTTTATTATTGCCTCTAGGGCATATTTCCTTCACTACAAGGGTATGTGGACGACACTCTCCCCTCTCATTGCTATGCATCACCATGATCTTGCGTGTGCGTAGGAATTTTTTTGAAATTACTGCATTCCCCAACAATATCACACAAGGTATTCCTCCGGTATCCGGGAGTTGCATAATCTCATAGTCAAAGGAATATGTATATGACATGAAGAAAGCAATAGCAATAAAACTGAACCATCAATATGCTAAGCTAACGGATGGGTCTTGTCCATCACATCATTCTCGTAATGATGTGATCTCGTTCATCAAATGACAACACATGTCTATGGTTAGGAAACTTAACCATCTTTGATTAATGAGCTAGTCTAGTAGAGGCTTACTAGGGACACTATGTTTTGTCTATGTATCCACACATGTATCAAGTTTTCGATTAATACAATTCTAGCATGAATAATAAACATTTATCATGACATAAGGAAATATAAAATAACAACTTTATTATTGCCTCTAGGGCATATTTCCTTCAGTAAGAGTATCGATCCCATAGAGAGTACGAGAAATTGGACTTTATCCCTTACAGAAACTTCTGGAGATGTGCCTCTGAGTTAGTTGTAGACGCTAGCATCGTGCTTATCGACTGGGGATAATGCCTCGAAAGGTTGTGCTGCTTTGCTCGATGCGACTCTTGTCCATTTGCATTTTATTGAGCGTGTCCTCGTAGATGAGGTTCAGCCCGCTGCCGCCGTCCATGAGAACCTTAGTGAGCCGGAAGCCATCCACAATTGGGTTTAAGACCAAGGCGGCAGTGCTCGAACTAATCTAGCCCTTGGTTCGTCATCGGCAGTGAAGGTTATTGCCATATCGTTCCAAGGATTTATTGCGACTACTTGGTTGACTTCGGCGAGGTCGCGAAGCACCCTTTTGCGTCGATTGTTTGAAGAAAAGGTCTCGAAGACCGTAAAGACATTGAGATCGTCGTCCTCTGAAGAGTGCATCTCCGGGGTGAGGTTGGTGAGGATGGCCTCGCCACTCTTAGCCACTTGCCAGAGCACCCAACATGCCCGAAGGTTATGTGTTGGTTCGATATTCGGCGTAGTGTGTATCTGACAGGGCTTGTCGAGCAGTTCGTCAAGGACAGTTCTATGTCCTATGAAGGATTTGATTCTCTTGTCAATGAGGTGATGATTGGGTGACCCGTAAGGGTGCATCCTTTTAGCCCGTCCGGTGTGCTGCTTAAAGGTAGGAGGATCCCATCGGGCTGTCTGGGCTTTCCAAGCACTTTCCATTGCGCAGTACTTCTGTACTATGTGTGCCAAATCTGCAAAATGCAGTATGCGGCGGCGGTTGAGGGCATTGAGGATTCCCTCGTCCGCACAATTGCGGCAAAAAACTGAAACTGCATCATCATCGCATCAATCTTTAATCTTGTTTTTAACAAGGAGGAACCTGGGCCAGAAGTGATGGACCGTTTCCTGAGGCTGTTGTCGTACATACATTAGGTCACATATGTCTGGAGTACCTGAATTGCTTGGGGAATATTTCTTGTGGTGGGTGGGCGGGTTAAAATTCGAACCCTGACCCGCCATTGGATCTGGAGCTTGAAGAATCTCTGAGGTCACTAGTCCAGGATCCGGAGGGTCCTGGAGACTTTCGGGCTTGACACCTGAGTCCATATTCGGAGGACATACAGTCTCTTCCCGAAGACGGGTATCCGGCACACAAGGCTCGAAAATCCGAACATAGCTTGTTCTTAACTTGGGGGGAGAAGTGTTCTCAGATTGCTCCTCCACGACCGCTAGCAGATGGGTGATCGGCGGGGACTTGATTTCCCTCTGATTGGGTTCAAGCACAATCCAATCATAATCCGTTGTGACTCCCAGGGGCGGCGATGCGATCTAGTAGTTCGTTCAAGGGCGAGACATCTGCCGGATCCATCTTTTTGGAGTGTTTGAGGCTTAACGGCCAGGCGGGCGCTCATGGTGAAACCGCCAAGCTGGAGGACCTGTCCTAGAGCTAGGGCCCTTCTAGAGGTGATGCCATTATTATGACAAGGCGATCCATCGATCCTTCCATCAACGACACAGAGGGACTCTCAATGAAAGCACCAATGTTGGTGTCAAAACCGGCCGATCTCGGGTAGGAGGTTCCGAACTATGCGTCTGAGGATCGAAGGTAACAGGAGACAAAGGGGACACGACGTTTACCCAGGTTTGGGCCCTCTCAATGTAGGTAAAACCCTACTTCCTGCTTGATTGACTTTGATGAGTATAGGGGTTACAAGAGTTGATCTACCTCGAGATCGTAATGGCTAAACCCTAGATGTCTAGCCTATATGAATTCTGATTATCCCTACGGACTAAATCCTCGGTTTATATAGACACCGGAGGGGCCTAGGGTTGTACAGAGTCGGTTTACAGAAGAAGGAATCTATACATCCGGACGCCAATCTTGCCATCCATGCAAAGGAGAATCCCATCCGGACACGGGGAAAGCCTTTTACTCTTTATCTTCACGGTCCATTAGTCCGGCCCATAATACACGGGCCGGATATCAGAGGACCCCTTAATCCAGGACTCCCTCAGACGCGGAGCACAATGAAGGCAAAAGATAGTAATGATTTTGAGTTGAGTGTGAATAAAACTAAATAGCATAAAGAATTAGAATGGCGCATCACAACGAATAAAGCATTGAAATCGACGAAGGATTAAAGCGTTCTCAGGGACGTCTGAAATTCCCATTGGTATGTGTCTAACATAACATATGCTACTGCATAATTCTAAGCTGGATACTTGACTCAAGAATTCCTCAAGTCACTCTTGATATTTGTGATTGGGCGGATCCTAGTACAGAATACGTTCTACTCGGGGTAGACTTCATACCATGCACGCCACTACTATAGTTTCCCTACTCGGTTATCACTACCGTAACTAAGGGTTTCCCCGTGGACGCAACATCGCCAAGGGTTCTCCGTTATTCCCCTATCAATTGCAAATGTGAGGTAGAGAGGTTTTTACTGTCACCTTGAATTACCTCAACATCTTAGCGTTTGCAACTACGATAATATGCTTCATGGTTTTGCGACGTAAATGCCGAGTGGGGCCCTTTCACGACATTCACAAAGGGTGTTACCAAACATTCAACAAAGAATCTCATATCCTTATTAACATTTTATCTTCTATACATACCAAGGTTCATCCATATCCCCGAGAACTAAGGGAACTACACACACATCACAGTATGCATCACCATCGAGATCCGTCGGTGGCTCCCAAACCACCTCCACCCCGTGCTAGTCGGTGACGCCACCGCAACCCGCTTGGACATCATCTCCGCCGCTTCAAGCCCCGTCTCTATCGCCGCTCGTCTCGTCTCCTCCGTGGCCCACATCGACACCGAAATCGACAACTTACCTCTCGTCAAAAGGGGAGAGAAGATGAGTGGATGGATAAGGTAGAACCAGTGCAACACTCGCGTTTGCGCTGGACCACGCGGGAGTGAACACTTTGTTGCATCTGACGTGTCAATGAGATCACATGTTAAGATTGATGAAGTGCATCCAACAGTTGCTAGGATGTTCGTGTTGAGAAAAAATATCTGAAACTTTTGATAATTCTATAGACCTGGTCCACTGAATGCGGCACATGACCTGGCCAAATGGTCCGGCACGGCCCAACCTGGCCTAAATGGGCCAGACACGGCGCGACCCACCCAGGCACGCCTAATACGCAGGTCGTGTCGGGTAGGCACTCGCACCGCACTCGTTGGCCCAAGCACATCACAACAAGAAAATGGGCCAGCCCATCGACACGTTTAGCCCACCAGCCCGCTTGATTTTGGGCAGTTTTGGGCCTAGCTGTTTTGAGGGGCTAATATATATTGATTTTTTTTTAAATAAATAAAAAGTAAGCGACCGTGTTGTGCCGACATTTGTGCCCAGCCTCGCGGCCCAGGCACGGCCCTAGGTGGGCCACATGCCGGCACGACCTGATTATAACATGCCGGGCCAGGCTCACCATGTTGACGGGCACGCGGGTTATCGGGCCAGCACCGGCCCATTTGGCCACATTTGGGCATAGCTCACTCGTATAGACCGCGTCCACCTGTAGTGTCACTCAGGTCTCACAGGCCATCAGCTTCCAAACGGTGAAAGAAGCCCAAAGAGGGCAACGACGAGGGTTTTAGAGCCCATCCACACCAGCCATGGCGACGGCGGCTGGCGGCGCGCGGCGAGCCCTCGCGGGGCTGCGCTCCGCTTCCCCATCTACTCTGTCCAGAACGTTTTCCAGGCCGGCAGTTGCCCAGTCCCCGGAGCTGGCGGCCTCCGCTCTGCCCCGCGCCCCGCGCCGGCGCCTCGCGATCTCGAGGTAGGTACCTCTGTGATTCTTTTCCTCGGATTGGTCGTGCTTGGACAGTATGGTTTGCTCAGATTTGGCGCGGCCCTCATTCTGCAGGGTGCCGGTGGCGGCGCTGGGCGGCGCGCAGGGGCTGATGCCGCTGCACAGCGCGACGGCATCGGCGCTGCTCACCTCCATGCTCGGGCTTAAGCCCGGGTCTTGGGGTTGGCTCTCCGAAGGTAAAATGACTTAATTTGTCTTGTTGGGTCTCCTTGACATGGATGAGGCGTGGAAATGTTAAAAGTTCAGAAAACGAACTACAGTCATCTAGTGAATTATGTCAGAATTAGATTTTGTTCTCCCTTCTATTAGGTTTGAAGTTTGATGTATCTTTTAAACATAATAGTGCTTCGTTAGTTTTGAACTTTTTGATATATCTGCATTCCCATGATTGAGATGGCGTCTATTCATGGCCAGGCTGAAATAAGGTGCACTTCAAATATGAACATAGCAATGCCTGAGTTAGAATGGTTGTTGTGGGAAGCGAGTGGCCAGTGTGTGCCTGAGTTTTAATCTAATATCGCTTGGTGTGTCCTTGTTTTGGGGTTAATGGATGGCATTCACTACTTTATCGTTGTTGCTGGCTTGCTCCAAATGCATGCCCCTATGTAGTATGTACCTTCAACTGAATTTTATTGTTTACAGAGGGAGTACAAACCTTGAAATTATCTACTCCGTTCCTAAATATAAGTCTTTAAAGATTCTAGTATGGACTACATACGGAGCCAAATGAGTGAATCTACACTCTAAACTACGTCTATATACATCCGTATGTAGTCCATAGTGAAATCTCTAAAAAGACTTATATTTAGGAACGGAGGAAGTAATTGTTATGTTCTTTAGTTGAGCTCCTTCCTCTTAGCATATGGCCTGTCGATTTTCTGTTTGTAAGCATTTTGTTAACTGCTTTCTCCTTTTAGAAAAATGTTATGTATTCTCTCATTTATGCCTCTTGCTTGGTTGATTTCATCTTTTCTTAAATGATCAGGTCAAATAGCTTGATCATCTATTAATGTTCTTTACAATACCAGGACAAGGCACATAGTTATAGGGCATATACTGTATAAGAAGTTAAGAACTGACATCCCGAAAGACGGCAATGGCATGTAGAACCAAAGGTTGAAGCCAAGGTGTATGCAATCCTTATACCAAAATAACCGTTAATTTGTTATAGACTGTCAATAATGCTGCATCTTTGCTTATTTTGGTTCACCTGATCACTTGATGAATTTCTTTCCTTACAAAATGGATATGCTACACTGGTAATTAAGCCTGTCATATTGTATTGATACTAGATATTGTATGGAGCATCTTGATACTATCTCTGCTGATGAAAGATGCATGAATTTTATGTTGCTTGTACACCTGCCAATGCCTTTCACTAAAAGCCATCCTTTACCACTGTACTTTGGTAGTTGGCCTTCTGTAATGTGATAGTGGTACTTCCACACGTTCTCTTTGTTTTTTTGTAGTGTTCTTGTTCTGACCCTTTTTCCCCCTCTCATTTGCAACTTCAGGTTTTGCAACGCCTCTATAACAAGAATGGTGCTCCAGTCACCATACGAGAGTCTTCAGTTTAGCCTTCCCCTGGCAGATTCCAATAACACTAGCTACATGCCTTGTGGACTATACCATTGGATTTTTGCTGATGGAATCTGTAGTTTCACTGCTTAAAACTTATGATGACATCGTGTGCCAGTCATCGTATTGCCCTGTGACGATATTCATGGCAAATTTGAAGTAACCTTCTTTCATGATACCAGTTTTTGTTTATCTGATGCATTTTATGATTCTTCGCCCTGAATGCATCATGAAATCCTAAACATACTCAATTCATAACGGCAGTTACATAGCTCAATGGAAAGTGATACACCACATCATTTGCATGAATACGGACTCTCTTTCAGCGTACACTGACTGGTTTGATTTCTAGTCGATATGCCAGTCACAGTCAGTGCCGAATACTATAGGCTAGAGTTTGCCTTTATTTCAAATTCAATATTTTTGTATTAAAAAAATCTGTGTCTACTCTGTGCCCACGCGTTTCAGGGTTCAAGATCAATGAAATGTGGGTTACATGCCATTAAAATTTATACCATTGAATTTATATTCAAAAAAAAGTTCATAATGATATAACTGTCTACATCACATGGCTCGTATGTTTAGTCTAACTGATGGTGAATTAAATCTTGAAATACTGCAAAACCAGGGGGGATTTACTCTTTCACTTATAAAAATAGCATTTTTAATTGTGGCAATGTTTACAAGGCTGAGTTTGATTTGTGACACACTCTTTAGAAAATAAAACTAATGGACAATTTGAAATTGTATACAAAAGCTGGATAAACTTATGGTATCATAAATTTAGAAGTTCTAAGACAAGCTTTTCAATTTCCATCATAACATGGGTACAAGTCAAAAGGTTAGCTTACTTATTCAGATTTGCTCTTTTATTATTTCCATAAGAGGTAAATACACCACAGGTCTTAGAACTTGCGCACGGCGATCACTTTGGTGCATAAAGTTGCAAAATACGTGTTTGTGGTCACTAAACTTGTGAGGCCGTTTAAATACAGTAACTATCACCATACGCATGCGTATCCGTCAACGCCGGCATGGCACGGGTCCATTGTCAGCCACTATAAATGTTCTTGTATGATAGATTTGTAGAAAAGCCTTCAGTTCTTTTTTTATTTACACACATAGGATGCCCCTCATCTCAGATAAAAAAAAGAATAGTGGGGCGGTGGGTTTTGGTCCCATGATGTACTGCTGTGTGGCTCGCTTAGACAACCATCACGTCAAGAGTACCTAATGTTTGATTAGCACGAGTACCTTATATATCCTATCATCGCGGATCGAAAAAAATTAGTGAAGAAATCTACTCCCTCCGTCTCATAATATAAGAAGGGAGTATCTAATATAAGAAATCTACTTCCTCCCTCCCATAATATAAAAAGGGTGTAATGTTAAAAACGTTCTTATATTATGGGACAGAGGAAGTATCTAATAACCATACAATGTGCAACCGGCTAGTTCGAACCTGAGACATGACGATTCACTCGCTAATAAGCTAACAACCAGGCAACTGCGACATGTGATGTAGTTTGGGGACAAATGTTTTTATCACTCTTGTTCTATGCAAGTACGTGACATTTTTAAAAAATGTTTGTGTAATTCAAAATATTTTCATGCATTCAAAAAACAACACGAACAGTTTTTTGAACTATGCGAACATTATTGTACATTGTGTAAACTACATGAATATATATTTATTTATTTTGAAATGTGTCAACAATATTTTAAATGCAATGTACATTTTTTCATTTACACAAATATTTGTTTACAGTGTTTAAACAATTTTATAAATGTCATGTAGTTTTTTTAACGCATTTACATATTTTGAATTGCACAAATAATCTTTTATAAAGTTTAAACATTCTTTTATAATAAATAAATATTTAGTTGATATAATTTAAATATTATCCTGTGCATATTTTTTACTCATGACTTATATTCAACAAAATTACAATTTAAATATTAGACACAATTAAATATTCATACCAACAGATTAGATTTTAAATTATGAATATTGTAAACTATACAAACATTGAACTATACAAAATGTGCGTATAATTATAGAAATGTTTGTATAATTAAAATACTTTATGAATTTAATTTTAAAAAGTATTAGTACTATAATTATACAAACATTTTTATTATTCATAAATATTATTTGAAAATGATACATGAACAACTTTTTATGATCCACGGCTTTCTAAAATAAAACGAATAGGTGTAACGATAAAGAACTTTTTTAATTATGAGACCTGGTCGTCTTACATTTTTAGATAAATTATCGCTCCTCCTGACAGGTAGGTCCCATCAGCAGTGAACTATTTTTGCACAAAAAAGAAAAAGGAAAAAGGGGTTTTGTGCAATAACACGTCTATGTGTCATTGACAGCGGGCCCGTGCCATGCTGGGTTGACGGATACACTCACGTACGGGGAGAGTGTCTGTATTTGAACGGTCTCGCAAGTTTCGTGACCATAAACATGTATTTTGCAACTTTGTGCACCAAAGTGATCGCCGTGTGCAAGTTCTAAGACCTCTGGTGTATTTACCTCTTTTCATAACTTTTTGTGTACTTGATACAAAATTTCGATTATTAAACTTTCCCTACGACCAGATCTTTTTATGCTGTCTTGGAACCAACAACTTACTTCATGCTATTACTAACACTTATCACTGAGCCGCACTTGCTTTTCAAAAGAAATTGAAACAATCATGCCTGTGACTAGCCAATAAAAGAAAGAGCCACAAGCAAGCCATATCAGCGTCCTGTTTCTCCGCTTTCTTCAACAATGCAAATCTACCTCACTCATCATAACTCAAATACAAGAGTTCTAAATTGATATTTCCTTACCTAAGCAAAGTCTACAGAAAAATGTACCAAGATCTACACTATCAAATATATATGGTATGGAAATACACTTTATAAAGAATCCACTGGAAGTAATTTGGTGTTGCAAATATTGATATGTTTTTTTCTGAAGACTTGGTCGAACTTGAGTTGACATACGAAAAAGTTATCGATTATTTTGGAACGAAGAGAGTACGGGGAAGTCGAAGGATCATTTGGTGCATACCCAAATATATGATATATGTGCCTGCTTTGCTGTATCGTTATATCTTTGGAACTTTGTCCGCAAAACAACATATACACTGGTCCACGTACGAAATGTCACGAATATTGTGACCTTGGCTGTATCATCGCACCTACAGCCAATATGCAGCCAGACGGTGTTCTCATGCAAAACTGCACCATGATCTTTGCATTGCTTGACTTCATTCATTCGTCGTTGCATTCAAACGATCACGATGGTGTCCTTGCCCTTATCTTCTTCATCTTCCGAGTCATCATCGGCATGCGACACTAAATTTCTATCACTAGGTGGAGCGTTCTGAAATATATCGAACAGCAGATCTCGTATTCGCTTCCGCAGCCCCGAAGCTTGTACAGGCCTGAACCACTTGCGTCCAAACTAAAAACCAGCAAGAGCACAAAAGTCAAGACTCCTGATATTTATACTGAATACAAATAATGAAGCAGTTTAATTTACACCTTGCAAGGCCGCACTCCTGTCAAATCATCTGGTGCCTCTTGAATAAACTTATCGATGTAGTAAAGCATAAAGACACCACAGTCAAAGTCATTTTGCTGCTGGGGCACCTGGCAAGTGGAAACGAAAGGTGGCTTTAGAAAACTGGCACAAAAAAGCACAGTGAAGGAATAGGTACTGTAAAGCCAGCAAGTTCATTGTAATTCAATTCACGACGATCATAAGTTCATATTCTCAAGTAATCAGCTCCTTGAGAACATCATTAAAAACACTATGGTTCTTACCTCGATTTTTTCCTTATGTATATTTGTTGAAAGATGTCTCCATATTGTGTCTGAAAAAGGAATATCATAAGAAGAATCCTTCTGTAGATGGCGCCATTCTCCTATGAGATAGCTGTGAAAACATACAATTTCAAAAGCACGGACAAGACATTAAAATTAGGAATCTTTAGAATGGCAGGTTCCCCTATAGGGAGGGTACACAGCACTACAGCACCCTCCAGTCCTGAATAAATAATATGGATTGTAAATGGTTGGGATCAAGACCATTTTCTCACATAGTATCATGAAGCATACCTCTCAATCACGCCAAAAACCTTGTCACTGGAATGTAGTCCTAGAGAGTCCAAGTGAAACACCCTTGGCCCAGATTCTATCTCTTTTGCGGGCATGAAGATAATGGCCAAGCTCCAATGCACCCTAATTTACAGAACAAAAGATAATTACCATCTTATAAGTACTACCTCCATCCCAAAATATAAGACGTTTTGGTAGGTACAAATACAATGGAGGTAGTATATGATAACTAGATACACTAGAATGTTAACCATTGACCAACAAACACACCCTCATGTCAAATATCAACCAAACAAATAATATATGCTTGGGAGTAGCAGATAAGCACATCTGGTTTCATCTTGCAGTATTATCCAGAGAATAAGAAACTTACTGTCCATGAATTGGCAAAAGGAGGTATGGTGTCTTAAAAATATCTACACTTCTCCACCATCGCCTTAACTTGCTAAACTGCGAGCCACACTCACCCTAGAACAAATGCACAAGTCAGTCAGCATTTTAAAACGTTAGCTTCGAGGGGGTGAAGAATAGGTGATCCCAACATGCAAAAGGTAATAAATAAACAGAGA
Source organism: Triticum dicoccoides (assembly GCF_002162155.2). Taxonomy (NCBI): domain Eukaryota; kingdom Viridiplantae; phylum Streptophyta; class Magnoliopsida; order Poales; family Poaceae; genus Triticum; species Triticum dicoccoides. The sequence continues at coordinate 518,372,515 of NC_041384.1, read as the reverse complement.
TTTACAAAATGAAAGGGTAATGGGAAGTACGATATTTTCCAGAGAAAAACATATATGAACCGGCTTTCTGGAACATATCATGTTGAAAACAAAAAAACCCATGCATATTGCAATTTACACATTAAACATTCAAATGACTGCCACGGTTTTATACAATTTCTTGGAACATAAACTGGGAATAAAACTTCGCAATCCGAAAAACTGTCTCAAGAAAAAGTACAAAGTAATATGATTGTTATATTTACATATGCACATGTCAGCCCCATATTTTACTAACCTTATCAGTAAGGTGACATAATTTAAAATAAGCTTTGGAAAATCAATAGAACATGGACAAATTAGTATATAAAAAATAATGTGAATTGAATGACACCAGGGTGTTAACTTTGCAATGAGAGAATGCAGTGCACTACAGCAGAGAGTTACAAGTGTTTATGTGCGCATCGCTGTATGGGAACAATGAAGCTTCCACTTCAGGGCAGCTCATGCACCAACTAGAATGTAACTTCAACCCATGGATTTGCAAGGACATGTAGTGTTGAACATCATAAATGACTAAATACAACACAATAAGATCAAAGAGCATACCTTCCTGGATAACGCTTTTTCAAGTTTGCTATAGACATATGTATTGAAGATGTACAAGTCGTCACAAGGCCTGGAATTTTTTAGGTACCTGACATTGCCATAGTAGGTATGGACAGAAAACATGTATTAAAAACTACTCCCTCCGTGTAGTGTCAAAAACGCTCTTATATTATGGACGGAGGGACTAGAAAGCATATGATCGAATTTTTTATGCTTATTCAGCTAAACCATCCAAACTAGAAAAACAAATACAACACCAACATTCGATCTTGAAGGGGACACATCACAGTAAGGGGTTGTTTGGATAGCAAATATTAGGCGTTGGTTTATAGAAAATGAGTTTTTAGCTGATTTTTAGCAAAACCAGTTTTACTATTATTTCGGTTAAGAATGAGTTTGTATAAGACTACGTTTGGGTTGGAGAGTGTGTTTGTCAGTTCCTTATTCGATAATGATTCAGAGTACTATTCCTATTCTGCGGTGAGCTTCTTATTTTCCCGTCACATTCCGTCGAGGTACGCAAATACAGGAGAGTTGACTCATCGATCTCGCCGGACAGCTGTGTACACGCTCATGTAGAAGCTAGCTACTGAGGCAAGCGCTCGATCAATTCGATCCGCCTGCTGCCGGACGCACGAAATTACGGCCATGAACACGCACACAGAATCTTGCTGCCTAGAGCGATGGCTGGATCAATTCTATCAGCCGGCTGCAGAACTCACGAAACGATGCCGCCCACATGTGTATCTAGAAGCTAGCTACCGACGGGAACAAGCTGGATCGATTTGATCTGCTGGCTTCCGAGTTCCGACGCATGTACACGCTCAAGGAGCTGACCTTGGCGGCGACAACGACAAGACGGACGGCGCAGAAGAAGCGGCGGCAGGCGGCCGGCGGCTAGAGGATGACGTCGTCGAGGTGTGGCACACTAGTGAGAGCCCATCGAGGCTGTCGCCGGTCACGGGCACATCTGCAGATTCTAATTCTTTGGCTGATGAACGTGCCCACGAGGATCAGCGAGAGAGATATAGGAATCGCGTTTATAGAAAAATGACTAATAGTCGTTTTTGTACAAACCTGAAATTCCAGGTTTATAGGAATCCAGTTTTGCATATCCGTGGATTAGTTAGAAGACCCAAACGTGGTTTTAGTCGGTTAAACAGTTTTTTTGTTTTATATAGAACCGATTCTCTATATTCCATCTATCCAAACAACCCCTAAATGTGAGATGTTGAAACGTCATGAATCATTCGATCGGATACACTTGCACTTTTAGTCCTTTATACACATCAAATATGTCTTTCAACCACGCATTCATTAACTAGTCTGTTGGTGCTGATAATTCCCTGTAGTAGCTCAGTGATAGAGTGAGTACATCACATAACGTACTTTTCTAATTCTACATAACATTTGATAGTCCTTAAGTGGCATCTAAGGTAAGAACTGCATATAATAAGAAAAGAAAAAAGACATCTATAAATAAATGCAGTTCAGTCATACCCATGCAAACTTTCCAACAGCTGCATGTTAGCACTTGGACGTTGAACTTACTAACAGAAGAAAGAGGAAGATAATGTCACAAGCAGAAAAGAGAAATATTACTTACTGGATGTAAAAGTTTACGACAGGTGATTTTAAAAAAACTTCGGGGTCAAGACATTTTATGTCAGAATATGTCAGCTCGACAGTTTCCGGATCAGTCCTGTAAGACAGTAGTAGACATTAGTATGGGCAGAGAATCCCTCTGTCAATACCTCTTAACAGTACATGATTCTTACCTCGATGGATAGTAGATCTTTGATTTGTCCCTACAGAAATCCAATTTGATTAATTAAGCATATAAATGGTCATAGTGATGAAATGTTAACAGGCAGAAACATTATCACTTATTGTGTTACCAATTTACCGTATATTAACAATCTCGACATCAACTGATTTAGAAGGTTCTGTATCCTCGTCATCCAAGAGTACTGTATCCTCGTCATCCAAGTGAACTACTTCCTGACAAAGATAAGAGCATGATTGGAATACATATGTAGAAATCTTAATTCATGTCAAACATTTGCAGCTAAGATTAATGAAATTAATGATAATGATGAAGTATTCAAGCATCAATGACGATCTTCTCAGTGAATCAAATCCAAACACTGTAAATGATTTGATGACCAATATTTGTATTTGGCAGATCTAGGTTTTAACTCGATACATTTATTATTTATAGTAGGGGCCTTCTCTACTGTTTATGCTAAAAAAGATTTATTATTCAGAAGACATGTTGGATGAAATAACAGAAACAACCTTTGCATTTGTACTCATAATGTTACACCATGATAAGTACTATAACGCTAGTTGTGGATAGCAATTTTAGTTCTGATAATGAATTTCATTTTCATAAGGAGGGAATGGAAAAAACAATACCACAAAACAGTCAAAGAAAAAGGTGAAACAGCTGTCAGCATATTCACCTTCTTTTCGTTTCTTCTATTTAACCTCCGGTATTGGTAGGTATCATTCTTGGAATGGTCCCACCTGCACATCAGAATAATTTATCAGAGAAACAAAGTGTTATGTAGGGTACTACGTACCAACAGGAGCTCAAGCCCTCACCCAAGAGCTGTGGTACACCATGGCTACAAACCCCGGCCTCCCATCCAGCACAACTACAATCTACAGTCACGATCCGGGGTTTATACCACATATAGTGGTTTTAAAGACAGATGTTACTTATAAGAATTATTCAGATGCAACTATGTTCCTCTTATAAATTAGAAAAGATAAGGCAAACTTATTCCCACATGGAGACTCCAACAGGTTAATCCAAATAGCTGGCTATGAGGGCTCCGGAGTCGTATATGCATGTTATAAGCCCACTGTTTCATTATTTCACTAACTTCCACCGACAGCTAATGGTGACGTTATGGACTACACAAAGAAGATATAGCATTGAAGATAGATGTGCTTAGCATGCCAATTGCTGCAATGACAGGACATAATCTTTGAAGTCTCTAATGATGATAACAGCCCTCCGGAGACGCAAACAAAACAAAGATACCAGTGTCTATGAAATCAGAAAGACACCAGAATTATTTATATTGAAGTTTATTTATAAATGAAACACAAAATAGTGTAGCTGACAGAGTGACAATAGAAAGAGAAATAAATCAACAAATGGAGACACGCACAAGCAAAATGACACAAGTCATAAATGTTGTACAACAAGAACAAAGTGAAAAGTCTCAGATGCATAAGCACAACAGACGACAACTAAAGAAGAGATAACATAGCTCATACAACTAATAAAGGTAAAAGAACAGATGAATTGGATCAGCAAACAGAAGTGAATACCTCTTGGTCGAACTCCCAGAAGTGCGATCTTCTGTGCGTAGTTTAGTGGACATGCCCTTTGGCTCAGCAGAGTAATTTTTCTGTTGATCTTCTGTACAGATCTTCATACCTAACTTACTACCATTTGTATCTAAATGTTTCTTGTCAGCAATATTTTGAGAAACTCTACGCCTTTTTGGTTGACGATTCACCGTGTTCGTTGCTCTTTTCCGATCTATCACTTGGGAAGCACGTTTGCTTGTGTTAAAATGGCCTAGCTCATCAGTGAATGCTGCTTCGCCCTACATATAACCAGGAAAGTTGTCAAAGCGTTTGTAATTTGTAAATACTAACCACAATAGTATCGTAACATACAAAACTAGGAGCGAGGACACTAAAATGCATACCTTGCCATGGCAATGCCATTTATCAGAAAACCTGCTGCAGTTGATGTGGTCACTTTCCTCTGCAAAAGAAATGGCAAAGGTACATTGATGACTGATAAAACATAAGTGGCACCCATCAGACAGTTGAAGGCAGGAAAAAGGAAGGTCTTAGATCGACCAACCACCAAAAGGAAGACCTAATAAATGAATCCTAATGCTTACTGATCAGGTGCATTACGCCATTGAAATATCCAAAAGGGACGTGCATTTTTTATATCAACAAAATATGATTATGCTGGAAACATGGTACCATAGGTGTTTGTTGACCTTGTAAACAGACTGTCTAGAGCCTGAAGCATCTATGCTCCCTCCCATGTAAGGAAACATCCATATCTTGTCGAGCAGTATACAACATAATGAAATCAGTTGACCACCACTATCCATTATAAGAACTTCCTAGAAAGTCCAAATCCAAATTCAGCTATATGCTAGCTAGTAGCTACTTCCTCTTAAGTCTTAACAACATCTAGCATCAGAAACCATGAACGATAACCAAGTCTCGGTACTGTTTATGTTCTGATTGAGAGATTGGGATAGCATGCGTTCATTAAAACAAGAATATTGAATTAGCCAATAGTTTAACACCTCCCCTCCAATGCCCAAATCACCTTCAAACCATGCCATACGGCCTTCTTCTACATGGTAGTTATCCCTATGGGTTTCAGGTGGCCATCAGATGGGTAAAAGAAAACAAAACAGCATATGTATCTGATATTACTTGAGGTTTTTTTAAGTGCTAGGCGCTGAGAGAGCATTTTGCCTCCACTTATAATGCAATAACAGCTTAAGCAGCACCTAGGCGTGCTTAAGCGTTCTGTATGGATGTCATACGGAGAGGAACAAGGGCACACCAAAAAAAACATTTTTCAAAGCATGCAAGGCATGTATAAATGTAAAATAGCAATTATGTTGGGAAAGGAGAGACGAGGAGTAACTCGAGGTTGGGGAAGAGAAGCCACCAGGCTCCAGCCTAGACAAGGAGGAGTCCGTGATCGGGGGAGAGGGGGAAGGACTGGTGGCGTGGTCGGGGAAGGGGAGCTCAAGGTCCAGCGGCACTAGGTTGGGGAAGATGGGTGGTGAGGTTGGGGAAGAAAGCCCCAGATCTGGCGGCGCAATGTCGCCTTGCTCTCCTCTGTTTGTCTCACTCGGCTCTCCTTCATCTAACCCTAAGGCATCCGAGCGCTTTTTTCAGCGCTTATCCCAAAAGCAAAGCGGTAGGCCTCCACTCAGAGCTTAAGCGCGCCTAGGCGTACACTCAACTTTTCACTGATATTCTACTGACGTGCATTGCATAAACAACTAAACAGAAATAATAAAGCTTACTGAAGGTGTAAGGATCATCCCCACTGGGTGTCTGCGCTGACTGTCTCCGACCCGTGTCAACCTAAAATAATTAATGAAAACCACAAAGTAAGGGCATGGATGAAATATGCTGACACATCCAATAAAAGTATGCTCACAAATAGGAATATATTAGGACGGCCCAATAATACCGCCATAGAACATAGCAAAAGTAAATTGTTCAGAAATATTATTAAATTCCTTGTTAGTTGCCCTGATTGTGAAGACACAACATCTCATTCATATGCCCATAACACCAAAGAACTGATGCTTCAAACACATTCAAGATAAAAATGATATATCGTGGAACAGAAGACGTTTGGCACAGTGAACTGAGCGCTAGCTCAGTGGTAAGGGCACTGTCAAGCGTCCCGAGCCAGCCGGGTTCGATCCCGCACAGGGAGCTAATATTTCAACCGAGATTCTCGCTTCTATAATCAAAGGCCGAGGGGTCCTTCCCCCTATGGGCTCATTTTTCTTTCCATCAAAAACAATGTTTGGCAGAAGCTGCTTATGTGCCAACTTAACTGCACAAGTCTGCAACCATGGCTTAGAACTTCCAGCATCCCACTTTCACAAACAAGACAACATATACTTTCCTTAACTGAATACAAAAGGGAAGAGCACAAATCTGCAGTTAATCAAGACAATGAGGCTATTGAAAGTGGGGCATCTAGTATCACTCATCACACTGAATACTACTCCCTCCGTCCAAAAATACTTGTCATCAAAATGGATAAAAAGAGATGTATCTAGAACTAAAATACATCTAGATACATCCCCTTTTCTCCATTTTGATGACAAGTATTTCCGGACGGAGGGAGTATCTTTCAAAAGAAATTACTTGACTGACAATAGGCACCTGAATCGCTACCCAACATAATAAATCGGACATCACCAAAGGCTAAACTACTAGCCAGCATTTAGAATTTAATTACTGAAACAAAACAAACTTCCTGTCACGAAGAGATAGAATGCAGATCAGCTGATAAAACACCCCCTTTGGTCACGCGCGATTTCACCTTTGCAACATAACCATCGATAATCCTCACATACACGAATTCAGATTGGGGCAAAAGCACGCAGTTTGGAGAAAAATCCCCGTGAAACGATATTATGCAAAGCCCACATTATACTCACCTTCCTCGGCCCGGCAGCGCGGCGGCGATCAAGCTCTTTCTTCATCCTGCAGAGGAACTTACGCATCTTCTCGCCGCCGTCAGGTACGGATAGGGTCCGATTACCGCTCCAGTGCTTGATCCTTTCCTCCAGTTTTTCATCAGTGAATCTCTTGAACTCATCCGGATCCCCCTCACCACCGTCGGAAGCGCCATCGCTCGCCGCAGGGGGCTGCGGCGTCACACGCGGAGAGGAGGAGGCGACGATCTCGACCTCCGCCGGCGGCGAGTCGAGGGGCATTTGCGCCCGGTCGATGATTATCGGGCCGTTCGGCATGGTCGGTGCCGCCGGGCGGCGGCGGGCGGGCGGTGGAAAACGGGCGGAGGAGGGTTTTATTCCATACGAGGGGAGAGTGCGGTGCGGCGGGTGCAGGAAAGGAGGAGACGAAGGGGAAAACGAGATTTTTCGAAAATCGAAAAGTCGGAGAAATCCCGAGAAATAACCTCCGACTGATATGCTGCCGCTTCAATCCCCCCCTCAAAAACGCAGTAATGCGTCCACCTGCCTGGCGTGGCGCCTGTCCAATTTATGCGCACCTTCTTGCCACTGTCCACTCAACGTGGCCTACGCAACTACTAAGGCCTCCTTTGATTTGATTTAATTTGGAGGAATTTTATAGGGTAGGATTCATATATAGAAAAAAATCCCTTGGGCATTTCTAGCCGATCCGCAGAATTTAGAGTAAACAACTGAGTATTCCTCTTTCTCAAAATAGGTTTCGTCCAGCTTTATAAATAAAGCAACCATTCATACAACCAACATTCAAACGTCATAGCAAATACGACTGGGCAAACAACACAATCACGCTCAAAAAAGCAAAAGAGAAATAATAAAAAGAAAAAACATCGAGTGGCGGCCGACAGAGGCCCTACGAAGAGGATAGCGGGCCCTACGAAGAGGTTAGGCGACACACGGTAGTCAGAAGCGCATCCAGCATGAGCCCGGGCCGATCACGGTCGTGTTGTCTAGAGAGTGGGTGCCAGTGTTGCAGAAAAGTAAGGAATTTGAAGGAGTCAGAGGCTTGTCGCAGAAAGATCCGCTCAATCACCATTTTATTACGTGTCATCCATGACGTACAGGACATCGCCGCAAAGATTAGCCAGAATAAGCGGTGATGCCGCTCGTGTTGTGTAGCTCTGTCCTGAAGAAACTCCTCAAAGTCCAGGGCCTCCCAGTCGGACCCCGGAGCCTCGCGGGCGAAAGTCCAGAGGACCCATGTTGTCGTGCACGAGAATAGGATGTGAGTCCCGGTTTCCGGGACCGCACAAAAAGGCACAAGCCATCACCCGGGCCATGCCGCTTAAGCACCTCGGTCCCCGAGGGAATGCGGTCTTGTAGTAGTTGCCACACAAAAATCTTAATCTTCAAGGGCAGTGGTGCCTTCCACATAGGGGAAAGAGAGGGGATGATGGGCGACCGGCATAGTGCCTGGTAAGCCAAGCTCACCGAGAACTCACCCGAAGGAGTGAGGCTCCAAGAAACGGTATCTGGATAATCCAGCAACACCGATGGGAGGGCAGCCCGCAATCTAGCCCACCCCTCAGTTTCCACTTGCCCAAATGTGCGAGGGGACAAGATGTTCAAGTGCCCATCATGGGATGACGTGGAAATCAGGAGCGTCGGGTCCGCGCAGATAGCGAAGAGACCAAGGAAGCTCACCCTAAATGGCTCGCCGCGCAGCCAAGGATCCAACTAGAATTGGGTTCCTTCCCCATTTCCTCTAGTGAAGGAGACCCCTAGACGAATATCCTCCTTGATCCGTTGGATGGATCTCCAAGACTGGGAACCCCCCGAGCGAGAGCAAGCTAGGAGAGGCTCACCCCTTAGTTTTTTTTTGCATGAAGCAGCTGCAGCTACAAGCCGCCCTCGCCTTGCAAGATCCGCCACACCCATTGCAGCATGATGGGGACGCTCATGCATCGGGAGGCCATAATACCTAGTCCCCCTGATCCTTGGGAAACATATGTCCACCCATTTGACCATATGATACTTCAGGCGGCCATTCGCGGCCTGCTAGAAAAACCTAGCAAGATCCTTATCGAAGGATCTATGGACACTAGTAGAAACAGACCTTTCGTCCGCCCCTTTAGTCCCGGCCTGGTTTTGGCCCGAGACTAATGTGACCATTAGTCCCGGTTCCAACGACTAGGAGCGGACGGGGGTACGGGCATCATTAGTCCTGGTTCATTTTGACCTTTAGTCCCGGTTTGTATCACAAACCGGGACTAAAGGGGTGGTGGCAGGCTGGCGTCAGCCTGGGGCCCCCACTAGTCCCTTTAGTCCCGGTTTGTATCACAAACCGAGACTAGTTGTAGACCTCTAGTCCCGGTTTGTATAACCTGCTACCTCTTTTAGCACTGCGTTGGTTTTCCCCGAAGAGGAAGGGATGATGCAGCAAAGTAGCGTAA
>NC_041384.1:518340983-518363215 GCF_002162155.2 Triticum dicoccoides | reverse complement strand
CGCCCCTTTAGTCCCGGCCTGGTTTTGGCCCGAGACTAATGTGACCATTAGTCCCGGTTCCAACGACTAGGAGCGGACGGGGGTACGGGCATCATTAGTCCTGGTTCATTTTGACCTTTAGTCCCGGTTTGTATCACAAACCGAGACTAGTTGTAGACCTCTAGTCCCGGTTTGTATAACCTGCTACCTCTTTTAGCACTGCGTTGGTTTTCCCCGAAGAGGAAGGGATGATGCAGCAAAGTAGCGTAAGTATTTCCCTCAGTTTTTGAGAACCAAGGTATCAATCCAGTAGGAGGCTACGCGCGAGTCCCTCGTACCTGCACAAAACAAATAAATCCTCGTAACCAACGCAAATAGGGGTTGTCAATCCCTATAGGGCCACTTACGAGAGTGAGATCTGATAGATATGATAAGATAATATTTTTGTATTTTTATGATAAAGATGCAAAGTAAAATAAAGGCAAAGTAAATAACTAAGTAGTAGGAGATTAATATGATAAAGATAGACCCGGGGGCCATAGGTTTCACTAGTGGCTTCTCTCGAGAGCATAAGTATTCTACGGTGGGTGAACAAATTACTGTTGAGCAATTGACAGAATTGAGCATAGTTATGAGAATATCTAGGTATGATCATGTATATAGGCATCACGTCCGAGACAAGTAGACCGACTCCTGTCTGCATCTAATACTATTACTCCACTCATCGACCGCTATCCAGCATGCATCTAGAGTATTAAGTTAAAAACAGAGTAACGCCTTAAGCAAGATGACATGATGTAGAGGGATAGACTCATGCAATATGAAGAAAACCCCATCTTGTTATCCTCGATGGCAACAATACAATATGTGCCTTGCCGCCCTTACTGTCACCGGAAAAGGACACTGCAAGATTGAACCCAAAGCTAAGCACTTCTCCCATTGCAAGAAAGATTAATCTAGTAGGCCAAACCAAACTAATAATTCGAAGAGACTTGCAAACATAACCAATCATACATAAAAGAATTCAGAGAAGATTCAAATATTATTCATAGACAGACTTGATCATAACCCACAATTCATCGGTCTCAACAAACACACCGCAAAAAGAAGATTACATCGAATAGATCTCCACAAGAGAGGGGGAGAACATTGTATTGAGATCCAAAAAGAGAGAAGAAGCCATCTAGCTACTAACTATGGACCCGTAGGTCTGAAGTAAACTAATCACACTTCATCGGAGAGGCTATGGTGTTGATGTAGAATCCCTCCATGATCGATGCCTCCTCCGGTGGAGCTCCGGAACAGGCCCCAAGATGGGATCTCGTGGATACAAAAAGTTACGGTGGTGGAATTAGGGTTTTGGCTCCTGTTCTGATCGTTTGGGGGTACGTGGATATATATAGGAGGAAGAAGTACGTCGGTGGAGCAACAGGGGGCCCACGAGGGTGGAGGGCGCGCTTGGGGGGGGGAGGCAGGCACGCCCCCTACCTCGTGGCCTCCTGTTAGTTGGCTTGACGTAGGGTCCAAGTCTCCTGAGTTGTATTCGGTGAGAAAATCACGTTCCCGAAGGTTTCATTCCGTTTGGACTCCGTTTGATATTCCTTTTCTTCGAAACCCTAAAACAAGCAAAAAAACAGCAATTCTGGGCTGGGCCTCCGATTAATAGGTTAGTCCCAAAAATAATATAAAATGGATAATAAAGCCCAATAATGTCCAAACAGTAGATAATATAGCATGGAGCAATCAAAAATTATAGATACGTTGGAGACGTATCATAACCAACCGGGACTAAAGATGTCCCTATATAAACCCTTTGTCTAGCCCGAGCCCATTTCTTTGTTTTCTCCTTTCCCCTCTCTGTTCTTCCCCTTAGCTCGAGCTCATCCTCAATATTTTGCCAAGATTTGTCAAGATTTGAGGCATCCCATCTCTCCAAGTGTTCACAAAGGTTAGCAACTTTGTCCATTCATCTCTCATTGCTAGATTAGCTTGTGCAATGCTCTATAAGTATAGTGATTTGTGGGTTTTAGTTTGGGAGTAATTATGTGGGAGTTTGATACGTTTCCAACGTATCTATATTTTGTGATTGCTCCATGCTATTATATTATCTATTTTGGATGTTAATGGGATTATTTTTACACTTTTATATTATTTTTGGGACTAACCTATTAACCGGAGGCCCAGTCCAAATTGATGTTTTTTTGTCTATTTTAGAGTTTCGCCGAAAAGGAATATCAAACGGAGTCCAAACGGAATGAAACCTTAGGGAGCGTTATTTTTGGAACAAACGTGATCCAGGAGACTTGGAGTGGACATCAAGAAACAATCGAGGAGGCCACGAGGCAGGGGGCGCGCCCACCCCCCTAGGCATGCCCTCCACCCTTGTGGGCCCCTCGTTGCTCCACCGACCTACTTCCTCCTCCTATATATATATATATCCATATACCCCGCAAACATCCAGGAGCACCACGAAACCCTATTTCCACCGCCGCAACCTTCTGTACCCAAGAGATCCCATCTTGGGGCCTTTTTCGGAGCTCCGCCAGAGGGGGCATTGATCACGGAGGGCCTCTAAATCAACTCCATGGCCCCTCCGATGATATGTGAATAGTTTACTTCAGACCTTCGGGTCCATAGCTAGTAGCTAGATGGCTTCCTCTCTCTCTCTTTGGATCTCAATACAAAGTTCTCCTCGATTCTCTTGGAGATCTATTCGATGTAATCTTCTTTTTGCGGTGTGTTTGTCGAGATCTGATGAATTGTGGGTTTATGATCAAGTCTATCTATGAAAAATATTTGAATATTCTTTGAATTCTTTTATGTATGATTGGTTTATCTTTGCAAGTCTCTTCGAATTATCAGTTTGGTTTGGCCTACTAGATTGGTCTTTCTTACAATGGGAGAAGTGCTTAGCTTTGGGTTCAATCTTGCGGTGCTCGATCCTAGTGACAGAAAGGGAAACGACATGTATTGTATTGTTGCCATTGAGGATAAAAAGATAAGTTTTACATCATATTGCATGAGTTTATCCCTCTACATCATGTCATCTTGCTTAAGGCGTTACTATGTTCTTATGAACTTAATACTCTAGATGCATGCTGGATAGCGGTCGATGTGTGGAGTAATAGTAGTAGATGCAAAATCGTTTCGGTCTACTTGTCACGGACGTGATGCCTATATACATGATCATGCCTAGATATTCTCATAATTATTCGTTTTTCTATCAATTAATCGACAGTAATTTGTTCACCCACCGTAATACTTATGCTATCTTGAGAGAAGCCACTAGTGAAACCTATGGCCCCCGGGTCTATTCTCCATCATATAAGTTTCCAATCTATTTTATTTTGCAATCTTTACTTTCAATCTATATCATAAAAATACCAAAAATATTTATCTTATTATTATCACCTCTATAAGATCTCACTCTTGCAAGTGGCCATGAAGGGATTGACAACCCCTTTATCGCGTTGGTTGCGAGGTTCTTATTTGTTTGTGTAAGTACGAGGTGACTCGCGCATGGTCTCCTACTGGATTGATACCTTGGTTCTCAAAAATTGAGGGAAATACTTACGCCGCTTTACTGCATCACCCTTTCCTCTTCAAGGGAAAACCAACGCAGTGCTCAAGAGGTAGCAAGAAGGATATCTGGTGCCATTGCCGGGGAGATCTACGCCAAGTCAAGACATACCAAGTACCCATCACAACTCTTATCCTTCGCATTACATTATTTGCCATTTGCCTCTCGTTTTCCTCTCCCCCACTTCACCCTTGCCGTTTTATTCGCCCTCTTTTTCCGTTCGCTTTCTCCCCGTATGTACCTTTCTTTGTGTTTCCATGTGCCTTCTGTTTGCTTGCATCTTTGCTTGCTAAAAATCTATTGATATGGATCCACTTAAAGTGTTCTACTTGGATCATCTTTGATCCTTATGCGCTCGTGCTGAAACCCCAACTAGCCTAGTTGATGGGAAATCTTTAGATGAGCATGCTCATTTTGTGCGTCACTGTTTGTCTGAAAAAGGAAGACTCTTATGGGATCAAATAAACATATTGCTATGTTATGCTTGGAATCTTTGTGAAATTTGTGATTTTACTTGTTGCTCTAAGAACCATAAAACACCTTCCCTACCTATGTGAGTTTAATGATAATGAAATATTATCTTCTTATGCAAAGGGTGTTTATAGTTACTACGATATCGAACAAATTGAAGAATTTATTGCTTTTAAGGGTGCTTATGAAGTTGCTTCTCTGATTGAAAAGTATGATATTACTCTCTACGAATCTGAAAATTTTGACATACTTAAATATTGCTATGACAACTATGCCCATAATGTCTATGTCAAAGAATTTATTGAAAGAATGACCATTTCTTCGGAAGAAAATAATGATATGAATGAATCTATAGACAATTATGATTCCTATGATTTGATTGAAATACCCCTTGATGAACATGATGCTTGCTATTCTTGTGGCCATGATGCCAATATTTATGAAAATGAATTTGCCATAGTTCCTTATGTTAAACATGAGATCATTGCTATTGCACCCATACTTGATAGTTCCTTTGATGAAAAGCATGATTGCAATGATGTTATTATAAATTCTCTTAATGTAAATTGTGTTAATGATATGCAAAACCTCAAGCTTGGGGATGCTAGTTTTGCTATGACTACTATTTGTTGCAATGATCATGATTGGGGTGATTCTTCTTTTGATCTTGAAAATTTATTTAAGCCCCATGATGAATATGAGATTGATAATAGTGTTTGCAATATTATTGAAAGTGGGTTTGGAAGAGTGTCAACTTTAGATCCCACATATTTGGAGCATGCTCAATCTTATGATAAAAGTGGGTTTGGAGAGGTCATGACTTTAGTTAATTTTAATCCCACTATTTTGGAAGAGTGTCAACTTTGCATACATGTGGATCGTGTTAAGAATATGTTTTGTGATAGATATATTGTTGAATTTGCTTATGATCATACATGTAATTATTATGAGTGAGGAAAATATGGTTGTAGAAATTTTCATGTTACTAAATTACCTTTCGTTATGTTGAGATTGCTATTGTTTCTTTCCACCTCCTTGCATATGCTAGTTTTTGCTTGCCTTGATAATTTGTTTGCCTATAAGATGCCTATGCATAGGAAGTATGTTAGACCTATATGTGTTTGTCACGTGTTTTATGATGCTCCCTTTGTGATTCAGTTCTTGTCTTTCATGTGAGCATCATTGAAATCTTTATGCCTAGCTAGGGGCGTCAAACGATAGCGCTTGTTGGGAGGCAACCCAATTTTATTTTTATTCCTTGCTTTTTGTTCCTGTTAGTAATAAATAATTTATCTAGACTCTTTTTTGGTTGTGTTTTTTGTGTTTAATTAGTGTTTGTGCCAAGTAGAACCGTTGGGAAGACTTGGGGAAAGTCTTTTTGATCTTGCTGTAAAAAACAGAAACTTTAGCGCTCATGAGAATTGCTGTCATTTTTTATTGGAGAGTGATATTTAGTTAATTCCTTTTGAAGATGATTAATAGATAAATTACTCACGTCCAGCAATTTATTTTAGAATTTTTTGGGGTTCCATAAGTTTGCGTTAGTTACAGATTACTACAGACTATTCTGTTTTTGACAGATTCTGTTTTTCGTGTGTTGTTTGCTTATTTTGATGAATCTATGGCTAGTAAAAGAGTTTCTAAACCATAGAGAAGTTGGAATACAGTAGGTTTAACACAAATATAAATAAAGAATGAGTTAATTACAGTACCTTGAAGTGGTGTTTTGTTTTCTTTCGCTAACGGAGCTCACGAGATTTTCTTGTTAAGTTTTGTGTTGTGAAGTTTTCAAGTTTTGGGTAAAGATTTGATGGATTATGGAACAAGGAGTGGCAAGAGCCTAAGCTTGGGGATGCCCAGGGCACCCCAAGGTAAATCCAAGGACACCAAAAAGCCTAAGCTTGGGGATGCCCCAGAAGGCATCCCCTCTTTTGTCTTCGTTCATCGGTAACTTTACTTGGAGCTATATTTTTATTCGCCACATGATATGTGTTTTGCTTGGAGCGTTTTGTATGATTTGAGTCTTTGCTTTTTAGTTTACCACAATCATACTTGCTGTACACACCTTTTGAGAGAGACACACATGAATTATAATTTATTAGAATACTCTATGTGCTTCACTTATATCTTTTGAGCTATATAGTTTTTGCTCTAGTGCTTCACTTATATCTTTTAGAGCACGGCGGTTGATACGTCTCCGTCGTATATACTTCTCCAAACACTTTTGCCCTTGTTTCGGACTATAACTTGCATGATTTGAATGGAACTAACCCGGACCGACGCTGTTTTTAGCAGAATTGCCATGGTGTTATTTATGTGCAGAAACAAAAGTTCTCGGAATGACCTGAAACTTCACGGAACATCTATTTGGAAATAATAAAAAATCCTTGCAAAAGATGAAGACCAGGGAGCCCACACCCTAGCCACGAGGGTGGGGGCGCGCCCCCCAGGGCGCGCTCCCCTACCTCGTGGGCCCCCTGGAGCTCCTCCGACCTCAACTCCAACTCTATATATTTGCTTTTGGGGAGAAAAAAATCAGGGAGAAGGATTCATCGCGTTTTACGATACGGAGCCACCGCCAAGCCCTAAAACCTCTCGGGAGGGCTGATCTGGAGTCCGTTCGGGGCTCCGGAGAGGGGAATCTGTTGCCATCGTCATCATCAACCTTCCTCCATCACCAATTTCATGATGCTCACCGCCGTGCGTGAGTATTTCCATCGTAGGCTTGCTGGACGGTGATGGGTTGGATGAGATTTATCATGTAATCGAGTTAGTTTTGTTAGGGTTTGATCCCTAGTATCCACTATGTTCTGAGATTGAAGTTGCTATGACTTTGCTATGCTTAATGCTTGTCACTAGGGCCCGAGTGCCATGATTTCAGATCTGAACCTATTATGTTTTCATCAATATATGAGAGTTCTTGATCCTATCTTACAAGTCTATAGTCACCTACTATGTGCTATGATCCGGCAACCCCGAAGTGACAATAATCGGGACCACTCCCAGTGATGACCATAGTTTGAGGAGTTCATGTATTCACTATGTGTTAATGCTTTGGTACGGTACTCTATTAAAAGGAGGCCTTAATATCCCTTAGTTTCCAATAGGACCCTGCTGCCATAGGAGGGTAGGACAAAAGATGTCATGCAAGTTCTTTTCCATAAGCACGTATGACTATATTCGGAATACATGCCTACATTACATTGATGAATTGGAGCTAGTTCTGCGTCACCCTAGGTTATGACTGTTACATGATGAACCGCATCCGGCATAATTCTCCATCACTGATCCATTGCCTACGAGCTTTCCATATATTGTTCTACGCTTATTTACTTCTCCGTTGATATTGCTATCATCACTACAAAATACCAAAAACACTACTTTTGTTACTATTACCTTTTGCTATCGTTACCACTACTATCATATTACTTTGCTACTAAATACTTTGCTGCAGATATTAAGTTTCCAGGTGTGGTTGAATTGACAACTCAGCTGCTAATACTTGAGAATATTCTTTGGCTCCCCTTGTGTCGAATCAATAAATTGGGTTGAATACTCTACCCTCGAAAACTGTTGCGATCCCCTATACTTGTGGGTTATCAAGACTATTTTCTGGCACCGTTGCCGGGGAGCATAGCTCTATTTTTTGAGTCACTTGGGATTTATATCTGCTTATCATTATGAAGAACTTGAGAGATCCAAAAACCAAGATTTATCCCTCAACTGCGAGGGGGGGGGGGTAAGGAACTGCCATCTAGCTATGCACTTGATTCACCTTCTGTTTTGAGTAAGCTTGCGACACCTGAACCTGCTTCTGCTATTCATTCTGATATGTCGCATGTTATTGATGATGCCACTTCTGCTATGCATGATACTTATGATGAAACTACTTCTATGCTTGATACTACTATGCCACTTGGTGAATTTCTTGATGAACAACTTGCTAGGGTTAGGGAGAATGAAATTATTGAAACTGATAACATTGATGAAAGTGATGATGAAGACTCTCCCCCTAATAAATATGAATCGCCTGTTATTCCTGAGGGTTATGTTTTTGAAAAAGAAGTTGCTTTAGCTATTTTAGCTTGCAAAGATAGATACGAGCTCAAGAGGTTATTAGCTAAATGGAAGCAGCAATCTCTTAATGCTAGAATGAAACCTGACCCTGCTTTTGCTACTTCACCTATCTGTGTTACTGATAAGGATTATGAATTCTCTATTGATCCTGATATAATTACTTTGGTTGAATTTGATCCTTTTCATGGCTATGAATCTGAAACTGTTGTGGCACATCTTACTAAATTAAATGATATAGCTACCCTATTCACTAATGATGAGAGAACTCGTTACTCTTATATCCTTAAAATATTCCCGTTCTCATTAAAGGGTGATGCTAAGATGTGGTTTAATTCTCTTGATCCTGGTTGTGTGCGTAGTCCCCGGGATATGATTTATTACTTCTCTGCTAAATATTTCCCTGCTCATAAGAAACAAGCCGCCTTAAGGGATATATATAATTTTGTGCAAATTGAAGAAGAGAGTCTCCCACAAGCTTGGGGGAGGCTTCTCAAGTTACTTAATGCTTTGCCTGATCATCCGCTTAAGAAAAATGAAATACTTGATATCTTTTATAATGGACTAACCGATGCTTCCAGAGATTACCTGGATAGTTGTGCTGGTTCTGTTTTCAGGGAAAGAACACCGAATGAAGCTGAAATTCTATTAAACAATATGTTGACTAATGAAAATAATTGGACACTTCCTGAGCCTATTCCTAAACCAACTCCGAAGAAGAGAGGTGTTCTATTTCTCAGTCCTGAAGATATGCAAGACGCAAAGAAATCTATGAAAGAAAAAGGTATTAAAGCTGAAGATGTTAAGAATTTACCTCCCATTGAATAAATACACGGTCTTAATTTACCGCCTATTGAAGAAACATATGATCTTAATCCATTACCTATTGAAGAAATACATGGTCTTGATAACCCGACACAAGTAGTAAAGGTAAATTCTCTCTATAGATATGATAAAGCTGAAATCCCATTTACTAAGTTTGCTAGCCCATGCTTAGATGAGTTTGATAAATTTATGGTTAAGCAAGAAGACTTCAATGCTTATTTTGGTAGACAATTTAAATACAATTCAAATATGCTTGAACACTTGGGTGATTATATGGCTAATGTCAAAGGTGAACTTAAACTTATTAGTAAACATGCTTCTATGGTTACCACTCAAGTAGAACAAGTACTTAAAGCTCAAAATGATTTGCTCAATGAATTGAATAGTAAGAATAATGATTATGCTGTTAGAGTGGCTACTAGAACTAGTAGAATGACCCAGGAACCTCTGTATCCTGAAGGCCACCCTAAGAGAATTGAGCAAGATTCTCAGAGAAATAATATAGATGCACCTAGTACTTCTAAAAGGAAGAAAAAGAAAAATGATAGGACTTTGCATGCTTCCAGCGAACCTATTGCTGAAACACCTAAGACTCCAAATGATATTTCTATTTCTGATGCTGAAACACAATCTGGTAATGAACCTGAAACTAGTGATAATGTTAATGATAATGTTCATGATGATGCTCAACCTAGTAATGATAATGATATAGAAATTGAACCTGTTGTTGATCTTGATAACCCACAATCAAAGAATCAACGTTATGATAAGAAAGACTTTGTTGCTAGGAAACACGGTAAAGAAAAAGAACCATGGGTTCAGAAACCCATGCCTTTTCCTCCCAAACCATCCAAGAAAAAGGATGATGAGGATTTTGAGCGCTTTGCTGAAATGATTAGACCTATCTTTTTGCGCATGCGATTAACTGATATGCTCAAAATGAATCCTATGCTAAGTATATGAAAGAAATTGTTACTAATAAAAGAAAGATACCGGAAGCTGAAATTTCCACCATGCTTGCTAATTATACTTTTAAGGGTGGAATGCCAAAGAAACTTGGAGATCCATGAGTACCCACTATACCATGCTCCATTAAAAGAAACTATGTTAAAACTGCTTTATGTGATCTTGGAGCCGGTGTTAGTGTTATGCCTCTCTCTTTATATCATAGGCTTGACTTGAATAAGTTGAGACCTACTGAAATATCTTTGCAAATGGCTGATAAATCAACTGCTATACCTGTCGTATTTGTGAGGATGTGCCTGTTGTGGTTGCAAACGTTACTATCTTAACGGACTTTGTTATTCTTGATATTCCCGAGGACGATAGTATGTCTATTATTCTTGGAGACCTTTTTTGAATACAGCAGGGGCTGTTATTGATTGCACCAAAGGCAATGTCACTTCTCATGTTAATGGTAATGAGCATACGGTACACTTTCCGAGGAAACAACCTCAAGTTCATAGTATCAACTCTATTGGAAAAATTCCATCGATTACTATTGGAGGTTTTGAATTTCCTCTTTCTACTGTCAAGAAGAAATATGTTATTCTTATTATTGGGGATGTGCATATCCCCGTTGAGGTAACATAGTGTTATTCGAAATTTCTCCGGTTCCATGTTATTCGGAATGAGTTCGTTAACAAGACTTGATCAACCTTGTTAGTGGATTCCTTTTGATGATCATGAGATGGATGAAGTTAGAAGGCACAACCTTTTTACCCTCCTTTTACTTTCTGTTATTTATAATAAATAAAATAAAAATAATTATTTTCCGTCTGTTATCTGAATTATCTGTGCAATATAAAAATACCCCAAAAATAAAAGTTCTCCAAATGCCTTGAAATTTAAATATGATTTTTTTGGAATATTTGAGAATATTTGGCACTAAGAACACAACACGGGGGGCATCCACCTGGCCACGAGGGTGGAGGGAGCGCCCTACCCCCTGGGCGCGCCCCCTGCCTTGTGGGCCCACGGTGGCCCTCCTCCACTTATTCCTGCACCAACACACTCCTTCCTCCCACAAACACCAATATCCAGCTGAAACCCGAGTCCAAACTCATTTTGCCGCCATTTTCGATCTCCTTGCTCAAAGCACCTCTCACAAAATTGCTTGGGGGGATTGTTCCTTGGTATGTGACTCCTCCATTGGTCCAATTAGTTTTTGTTCTAGTGCTTTATTCATCGCAAATTTATGCTGCCTAGGTGACCATGTTCTTGAGCTTGCATGTCAAATTTATATGGTTCCAAGTAGTTCTAATGCATGATATATGCTCTAGGCACTTGTAGGAGTAGTTGCTATCAATTTTGTTGAGTTTGGTTTACTTTTATTTTGAAGTTACTAAAAAATTTAGAAATTTTTTAGAGGAAGAAATATGCTTAGGAAAATGTACCAAGGTGGTTATTCAAGGAAGCAAGGACCCAGGCTTGCAATGCGTGATGCTGATGAGGAGCCACCAAGGGACGCTCCAGTGCGGCCCTGTGAATGGCCTTCAGAGGACTTTATGGATCGAGCGGAAATCAAGGAAGAATTTAACTCATATTTGCGTAACGCTGATCTTGTGAGCTTCGAGGAGGAAAAGTGCCGCCAGTACCACTATCTCACTAGTTCCTTTGTGAGGAGGTTTGAATTTTCATCTTCACGCAATTCTCCAACTGTCCTGTTTGATCTTTATGAAAAATCTTATACGATGGACTTAGAGGATTTTACCACTGCTTGCAAACTTCCACAATGGGGTAGTGTCAGGGAACCTCGCAAATCTGAATTTAGAAATTTTCTTGCTAGTATAACTGTGGGGGGATCTAGAGATATAACACAAGCTACCATAGGGAGCATTCACTTTCCTGCTATACATTATTTTTCTCTCTTCATAGGTAGATGCATTAATGGTAAAGATGAGGCATGTCACATGTGTGTCCCTGACCTCAGTATTCTTAGGAGTGTTGTGTTAGGATATAAATCTTATAATTTGGGAGCCATTTTTGCACGTAGTTTGCATCTTAATAGATTTAATGGAGATTTCTTTGGTGGAATTTATGCAACCCGCATAGCTAATTTTTTGGGTATAACATACGTGAAGATGATATTGAATTGCCTCCTGCTTACCTAGACTTTAATGCTATGGTTCACCACCAATTTGTTGAGAGGAATGAATCACCTCTCTCCAGTATCGCTTAATCTTTGACAGACGCCGTGTTGTCCGTATTGCTCTCCATGCTCCTGCCTTCTTTGATTATCAGGCAAAAGGAAGATATGTTATTACCAGAGAGGAGGCAGATGAGTATGAGAGGAGAGCGGAGGCCGCTCGTCACCATGCTGCAACTCAGGAGGCGATAGCCGCTGCATCTCAGTACGACCCCAACTATTGCTATGGATATCCGCCAGGCCAACCGTGGCCATAGACCAACTTAGGCCAAAAGCCTAAGCTTGGGGGAGTACGTATTTCTCACCAACATTATATTCATGTTCACACACTCATTGTTAGATGTCGGTGCTCATACTTTTTCATTCTAATATCCATGCTAGTTTATTTTCTCTTTTTATGCTTTCTTCTTGTGTGTTTAATAAACCTTAAGAAAAACCAAAAAATTAGTTGTATCTTTTAGATAGTTTTAATTTCCATGCTTGTAGTAGTAATTAAAAAGAAAACCCAAAAAGATTTCATGTTCTTCTTTTTGCTTGTTGGGAGCTTTCCCATGTAAATAGTTTTATTTCTTTTCTTTTCTTTGGGGGTCGATAGGAGAAGACGATAATTAAATTGTTCAAGTGGCTCTTATATGCATTATTGTTGATCTGACAAAAGAGCCCATATTGCCTTGTCTTCTCCTGTTTATTGAATGCTTGCAGATTCCAGCTTATTCCAATGCACGTGCATTGTTATTATTATCCACATCGTTCGGTCGTGCAAGTTAAAGGCCATTATGACGATATATGATGGATTGATTGAGATGGGAGAAGCTAGTATGAACTCGACCTCTCTTGTTTTTGTAAATATGATTAGTTCATCGTTCCTGATTCAGCCTATTATGAATAAACATGTTTGCAATGACAACTAGAGATCATAGTTTCTTGTGCCATGCTTAATTAGCTAGGAGCCTATAATGGTTTACCTTGCATGCCAACATGCTATTAAAATGGTTGTGATGTGGTATGATAGGGTGGTATCCTCCTCTGAATGATTTAAGTGACTTGACTTGGCACATGTTCACGCATGTAGTTGAAACAAAATCAACATAGCCTTCATGATATTTATGTTCATGATGGATTATATCCTACTCATGCTTGCATTCGGTGTTGATTAATTTTAATGCATGTTCATGACTGTTGTCGCTCTCTAGTTGGTCGCTTCCCAGTGTTTTTCTAGCCTTCACCTGTACTAAGCGGGAATATTGCTTGTGCATCCAACTCCATAAACCCCAAAGTTATGCCATATGAGTCCACCATACCTACTTATATACGGTATCTACCTGCCGTTCCAAGTAAATTTGCATGTGCCAAAATCTAAACCTTCAAATAAATATCCTGTTTTGTATGCTCGAATAGCTCATGTATCAACTAGGGTTGTCCGTATCTTCCATGTTAGGCGGGTTATTCTCAATAGGAGTGGACTCCGCTCCTCCCTCACGAGAAAATGGCTGGTCACCGGGATGCCCAGTCCCATGCTTTATGCAAACTAAATCAAAATAATTGCAAACAAAACTCCCTCTGGGACTCTTGTTAGTTAGAGGCACTCGTTGTTTCGAGCAAGCCATGGATTGATGCTTGTTGGTGGAGGGGAGTATAAACTTTACCATTCTGTTTGGGAACCGCCTATAATGTGTGTAGCATGGAAGATATCGCCATCTCTTGGTTGTTATGTTGACAATGAAAGTATACCGCTCAAAATATTATTCACCTCTATTTCAAAACTGAGCTCTGGCACCTCTACAAATCCATGCTTCCCTCTGCGAAGGGCCTAACTATTTACTTTTATGTTGAGTCATCATCCTCTTATTAAAAAGCACCAGTTGGAGAGCACCACTGTCATTTGCATTCATTACTGTTAGTTTACATTGAGTATGACTTGACTGGATCTATTTTACCATGAATTACAATGTCTAGCCGGTCCTTGATCTTTAAAGGTGCTCTGCATTTATGTTTTGCGGTCCCAGAAAGGGCTAGCGAGATACCATCTTGTTATATCATATTATGATTGTTTTGAGAAAGTGTTGTCATCCAAGATTTATTATTATTGCTCGCTAGTTGATTATGCCATTGATATGAGTAAACATGAGACCTAAGCGTTATTGTGAATATGGTTAGTTTATAATCTTTGATGAAAACTTGAATGCTGGCTTTACATAAATGCAACAACAAGAGCAAACAGAGTTTGTAAAAGTTTTTCTTTATCACTTTCAGTTTATCAACTGAATTGCTTGAGGACAAGCAAAGGTTTAAGCTTGGGGGAGTTGATACGTCTCCGTCGTATCTACTTTTCCAAACACTTTTGCCCTTGTTTTGGACTCTAACTTACATGATTTGAATGGAACTAACCCGGACTGACGCTATTTTCAGCAGAATTGCCATGGTGTTATTTATGTGCAGAAACAAAAGTTCTCGGAATGACCTGAAACTTCACGGAGCAACTTTTTGGAAAAAATAAAAAATCCTTGCAAAAGATGAAGTCCAGGCGCGCCCCCTACCTCGTGCCCCCCAGGCGCGCCCCCTACCTCGTGGCCCCCCTGGAGCTCAACTCCAACTCTATATATTTTCTTTCGGGGAGAAAAAAATTAGGGAGAAGGATTCATCGCGTTTTACGATACGGAGCCGCTGCCAAGCCCTAAAACTTTTAGGGAGGGCTGATGTGGAGTCCATTCGGGGCTCCGGAGAGGGGAATCCGTCGCCATCGTCATCATCAACCTTCCTCCTTCACCAATTTCATGATGCTCATCGCCGTGCGTGAGTAATTCCGTCGTAGGCTTGCTGGACGGTGATGGGTTGGATGAGATTTATCATGTAATCAAGTTAGTTTTGTTAGGGTTTGATCCCTAGTATCCACTATGTTCTGAGATTGATGTTGCTATGACTTTGCTATGCTTAATGCTTGTCACTAGGGCCCGAGTGCCATGATTTCAGATCTGAACCTATTATGTTGTCATCAATATATGAGAGTTCTTGATTCTATCTTGCAAGTCTATAGTCACCTACTATGTGTTATGATCCGGCAACCACGAAGTGACAATAATCGGGACCACTCCCAGTGATGACCGTAGTTTGAGGAGTTCATGCATTCACTATGTGTTAATGCTTTGGTCCGGTACTCTATTAAAAGGAGGCATT
This sequence comes from Triticum dicoccoides, assembly GCF_002162155.2. Classification (NCBI taxonomy): domain Eukaryota; kingdom Viridiplantae; phylum Streptophyta; class Magnoliopsida; order Poales; family Poaceae; genus Triticum; species Triticum dicoccoides. Next base: position 518,347,964 of record NC_041384.1, on the reverse strand, counting down.
AATATCCCTTATTTCCAATAGGACCCCGCTACCACGGGAGGGTAGGACAAAAGATGTCATGCAAGTTCTTTTCCATAAGCACGTATGACTATATTCGGAATACATGCCTACATTACATTGGTGAATTGGAGCTAGTTCTGTGTCACCCTAGGTTGTGACTGTTACATGATGAACCACATCCGGCATAATTCTCCATCACTGATCCATTGCCTACGAGCTTTCCATATATTGTTCTACGCTTATTTATTTTTCCGTTGATATTGCTATCATCACTACAAAATACCAAAAACACTACTTTTGTTACCGTTACCTTTTGCTATCATTACCACTACTATCATATTACTTTGCTACTAAATACTTTGCTGCAGATATTAAGTTTCCAGGTGTGGTTGAATTGACAACTCAGCTGCTAATACTTGAGAATATTCTTTGGCTCCCCTTGTGTCGAATCAATAAATTGGGTTGAATACTCTACCCTCGAAAACTGTTGCGATCCCCTATACTTGTGGGTTATCAGCGGTGGTTCTATTTTATAGAAATAATTGATCTCTCGTGCTTCACTTATATTATTTTGAGAGTCCTTTAGAACAACATGGCAATTTGCTTTTAGGCATAATAAAAACTTTCATATAAGTGCATTGAATACTATGAGAAGTTTGATAGTTGATGATTGTTATGAGATATGGAGATGGTGATATTAGAGTCATGCTGGTTGAGTAGTTGTGAATTTGAGAAATACTTGTGTTGAAGTTTGTGATTCCCGTAGCATGCACGTATGGTGAACCGTTATGTGATGAAGTCGAAGCATGATTTATTTATTGATTGCCTTCCTTATGAGTGGCGGTCGGGGACAAGCGATGGTCTTTTCCTACCAATCTATCCCCCTAGGAGCATGTACATAGTACTTTTTTTCGATAACTAATAGATTTTTGCAATAAGTATGTGAGTTCTTTATGACTAATGTTGAGTCCATGGATTATACGCACCCTCACCCTTCCACATTGCTAGCCTCTCTAGTACCGTGCAACTTTCGCCGGTACCATAAACCCACCATATACCTTCCTTAAAACATCCACCATACCTACCTATTATGGCATTTCCATAGCCATTCCGAGATATATTTCCATGCAACTTTCCACTGTTCCGTTTGCTATGACACGCTTCATCATTGTCATATTGCTTTGCATGATCATGTAGTTGACATCGTATTTGTGGCAAAGCCACCGTTCATAATTTTTTCATACATGTCACTCTTGATTCATTGCATATCCCGGTACATCGCCGGAGGCATTCACATAGAGTCATATTTTGTTCTAAGTATTGAGTTGTAATTCTTGAGTTGTAAGTAAAAAAGAAGTGCGATTATCATCATTATTAGAGCATTGTCCCAGTGAGGAAAGGATGATGGAGACTATGATTCCCCCACAAGTCGGGATGAGACTCCGGACAAAAAAAATTAAAAAAGGAAAAGAGGCCAAAAGAAAAAAAAAGGCCCAAAAAATGAGAGAAAAAGAGAGAAGGGACAATGTTACTATCCTTTTTCCACACTTGTGCTTCAAAGTAGCACCATGATCTTCATGATAGAGAGTCTCCTATGTTGTCACTTTCATAAACTAGTGGGAATTTTACATTATAGAACTTGGCTTGTATATTCCAATGATGGGCTTCCTCAAATTGCCCTAGGTCTTCGTGAGCAAGCAAGTTGGGTGCACACCCACTTAGTTTCTTTTGTTGAGCTTTCATACACTTATAGCTCTAGTGCATCCGTTGCATGGCAATCCCTACTCACTCACATTGATATCTATTAATGGGCATCTCCATAGCCCGTTGATACGCCTAGTTGATGTGAGACTATCTTCTCCTTTTTTTGTCTTCTCCACAACCACCATTCTATTCCACCATAGTGCTATATCCATGGCTCACACTCATATATTGCATGAAGATTGAAAAAGTTTGAGAACATCAAAAGTATGAAACAATTGCTTGGCTTGCCATCGGGGTTGTGCATGATTTAATATTTTGTGTGATGAAGATAGAGCATAGCTAGACTATATGATTTTGTAGGCATAACTTTCTTTGGCCATGTTATTTTGAGAAGACATAATTGCTTAGTTAGTATGCTTGAAGTATTATTATTTCTATGTCAATGTTAAACTTTTATCTTGAATCTTTCGGATCTGAACATTCATGCCACAATAAATAAAAATTACATTGAGAAATATGTTAGGAAGCATTCCACATCCAAAATTCTGTTTTTATCATTTACCTACTCGAGGATGAGCAGGAATTAAGCTTGGGGATGCTTGATACGTCTCCAACGTATCTATAATTTTTGATTGCTCCATGCTATTATATTATCTATTTTGGATGTTAATGGGCTTATTTTTACACTTCTATATTATTTTGGGGACTAACCTATTAATCGGAGGCCTAGCCCAAATTGCTGTTTTTTTGCCTATTTTAGAGTTTCGCCGAAAAGGAATATCAAACGGAGTCCAAACATAATGAAACCTTCGGGAGCGTTATTTTTGGAACAAATGTGATCCAGGAGACTTGGAGTGGACGTCAAGAAACAATCGAGGAGGCCAGGAGGCAGGGGCGCACCCACCACCCCTGGGCGTGCCCTCCACCCTCGCGGACCCCTCGTTGCTCCACTGACCTACTTCTTCCTCCTATATATATCCATATACCCCGCAAACATCCAGGAGCACCACGAAACCCTATTTTCACCGCCGCAACCTTCTGTACCCAAGAGATCCCATCTTGGGGCCTTTTCCGGAGCTCCGTCGGAGGGGGCATTGATCACGGAGGGCCTCTACATCAACTCCATGGCCCCTACGATGATGTGTGAGTAGTTTACTTCAAACCTTCGAGTCCATAGCTAGTAGCTAGATGGCTTCCTCTCTCTTTTTGGATCTCAATACAAAGTTCTCCTCGATTCTCTTGGAGATCTATTCGATGTAATCTTCTTTTCCGGTGTGTTTGTCGAGATCCAATGAATTGTGGGTTTTTGATCAAGTCTATCTATGAACAATATTTGAATCTTCTCTGAATTCTTTTATGTATGATTGGTTTATCTTTGCAAGTCTCTTCGAATTATCAGTTTGGTTTGGCCTGCTAGATTGATCTCTCTTGCAATGGGAGAAGTGCTTAGATTTGGGTTCAATCTTGCGGTGTTCGATCCCAGCGATAGAAAGGGAAATGACACGTATTGTATTGTTGCCATCGAGGATAAAAAGATGGGGTTTACATCGTATTGCATGAGTTTATCCCTCTACATAATGTCATCTTGCTTAAGGCGTTACTCTGTTCTTATGAACTTAATACTCTAGATGCATGCTGGATAGCGGCCGATGTGTGGAGTAATAGTAGTAGATGCAGAATCGTTTCGGTCTACTTGTCACGGACGTGATGCCTATATACATGATCATGCCTAGATATTCTCATAATTATTCGCTTTTCTATCAATTGCTCGACAATAATTTGTTCACCCACCGTAATAGTTATGCTATCTTGAGAGAAGCCACTGGTGAAACCTATGGCCCCGGGGTCTATTCTCCATCATATAAGTTTCCAATCTATTTTATTTTGTAATCTTTACTTTCAATCTATATCATAAAAATACCAAAAATATTTATCTTATTATTATCATCTCTATAAGATCTCACTCTTGCAAGTGGCCGTGAAGGGATTGACAACCCCTTTATCGTGTTGGTTGCGAGGTTCTTATTTGTTTGTGTAGGTACGAGGTGACTCGCGCGTGGTCTCCTACTGGATTGATACCTTGGTTCTCAAAAACTGAGGGAAATACTTACGCTGCTTTACTGCATCACCCTTTCCTCTTCAAGGGAAAACCAACGCAGTGCTCAAGAGGTAGCAGAGTTTATTTGATTTATATGCAATTTGAGCTCAAATTAACTTATTGGTTTGCATATGCGTAGGTGTGGTTTACTTAGTGTCTTCCCGTCTCCGTCCTAACCACCGTTGATCATCTGCACCATCCCGTCGCCAGCACCACCTTGGTGAGCCTTTTGTTCTTACCATTTTTATAAAAAAAACTTATTTGTATGATTTAGATAGTTACTTGTATAATTTTCTTACTTGTATGATTGTTTGTTATACATGGTGCCATGGTCTTGATATCCGTCCCCGTCGGCCCTTGTCTGGTTTATGATTCGGATGTGGTATATTCTTTTTACAACTATTTGTTGCAATTCGTGTTTATGTCAATTATGCCCATCAAGTTGACATAGACATTTTTATCTAGGAGGTATGTGAACCAGAAATTGCAACCAACCTCTTATCGAGAAGTTAAATTTATTGGAAAAGAAAACGAGCATTTGAAAGAATAATTGAATAGAATTGAAGAAGAGAAGATGAAATTGGAGTTGTATGTTGCCGATGTCGTCGATGATCACAAGATCAAGATGGATGCAATGTGCTTGAAGATTAGAAAGTATGTCGTTAATAAAGAGGCTTGGTATCACTATGCTATTGGATCAATTGTTACCTTAGTTGCGATATTGATCACATTTGTTGTTGCATTTAAATGCTTTAGCTAGAGAGTTTGTATGTTGTTTTATGATAATAAGTGTGTATGAACTTTATGTATGAACTTGTATTAATTTGGTCTTTTTGGTGTTGTGTAATGAAGATGAGCCGGCAATGGATGTACGATGATCGACACTCTCCCCAGTTCATTGATGGCGTGCATAGTTTTCTGCGTGCGGCTGAGGCAAACAAGCGGGGTGATGGTTTTATGTGTTGTCCATATGCTGTCTGATACGTCTCCAATGTATCTATAATTTATGAAGTATTCATGCCATGTTTACAATAGTTTTATATGATTTTGGTATGATTTGATTAGAACTAACCCGGACTGACACTGTTTTCAGCAGAACTACCGTGGTGTTGTTTTTGTGCAGAAATGGAATGCGATGAAAATCAATGGAGATTTTTTCTGGAAAATATAAAAAATAGTGGAACAAAAATCTACCGAAGGGGAGTCCCGTGGGCCCCACGAGGGTGGGGGGGCGCCCACCCCCTGGGCGCGCCCCTGTGCCTCATGGACTTCCCGTGGGGCCCCCTGACTTGTTCTCAACGCCAACCTCTCCTATAAATACCCAAACCTCCAGAAATTAACCTAGATCAGAAGTTCCGCCGCCGCAAGCCTCTGTAGCCATGAGAAATCACTCTAGGCCCTCTCTAGCACCCTGCCGGAGGGGGCCATCATCACCGGAAGCTATGGAGGAGGATCCCAGAGGGGCCATCATCACCATTAAGGCCAAGGACCAGAGGGAGAACCTCTCCCCATCCAGGGGGCATGGAGGAGGAAGCACAAGGGGGAGAACCTCTCCTCCTCTCTCTCGATGGCACCAGAGTGCCATCGGGAGGGGAATCATCGCCGCGATGATCATCTTCATCAACATCACCATCACCATCACCATCCTCATCTCTTTTACGCGGCCCACTCTCCCGCACCCCGATGTAATCCCTACTTGAATATGGTGCTTTATGCCACATATTATGATCCAATGATGTGTTGCCATCCTATGATGTTTTGACTAGATATCCTTTGTCTATTGGGTTGATTGATAATTTAGATTGGTACGAGTTGTATGTTTTATTTTGGTGTTGTCCTAGTGTGCCCTCTGTGTCACGCACGTGAGGGATTCCCGCTGTAGGATGTTGCAATATGTTCATAATTCGCTTATAGTGGGTTGCTTGAGTGAAAGAAGCATAAACCCGAGTAAGGGGGCTGTTGCTTATGGGATAAAGGGGACTTGATGCTTTAATGCTATGGTTGGGTTTTACCTTAATGATCTTTAGTAGTTGTGGATGCTTGCTAGAGTTCCAATCATAAGTGCATATGATCCAAGAAGAAAAGGTATGTTAGCTTATGCCTCTCCCTCATATGAAATTGCAATGACGACTATCGGTCTTGTTAACAATTGCCTAGGACAATTCCGCACGCCGACCCATCATTATTCCAAACTCGCTATTTATAATATTTAGTAATATATTCTAACTTTATGAAAACATCACCTACTTTCATATTTTATCTCTCTAATATCATGCAAAGTTATCCTCTTCATACCTACAATGTAGTTTTATTTTTCGTTTCTAGTTGGAAGCAAATGTTTGGTGTACGTAGAGTCATATCAGTGGCAGATAGGACTTGAGAGAATATTGATCTTACCTTTAGCTCGTTTCTAGTTGGAAGCAAATGTTTCTAGTTTTATTTCTCATTTCTAGTTGGAAGCAAATGCTCGTTGTGTGTTCGAAACTCCATACTTATCACTTCCACCTTTGGGAATTGCTATGATGATTCCATGCACTTGGGGATTATCAAGCTCTTTTCTGGCGCTGTTGCTGGGGAGCAATAGCGTGGGGTTGATATTCTCGTGTGTGCTTGTTTGCTTTCTTCACTAAGTGGATTTTGTTTTTCCTTTTTTGTTTCTATTTAGTTATGGGTGAAACATACAAAAAAATTAAAAGAATTAAAATACAAAAAAATTACTTGCCTTTCATACCTAAAAAGTTTTTCAATAAGAGAAGCGATTGGAAGGTTATGCATTGGAGAAGTGAGGGTCGACCTTGCACACTTGTGTTCATGCTCATGGAAACAGTGTAAAATAAATCATGGAAGCTTCTCTGAAAATAATTATCCCCTTGTATATATCCATTGTATTATAAAAATAATGTGCCAAGCTTCGGCTTTAGGATGATTAGATTGCTTGTTTACTATGTACAGTACAAAAACAGAAACTTTGGCTGTAGCGCATGATTTTACATTTTTTACTGGAAAGTCAAATGGGCCTGGAACTTTTTGCACATTACTTCTGTACAAATTGTTTAAATTTCATATTTTTTAGAATTTGTTGGAGTTACAGAAGTTTACTAAACTTCCAGATTACTACAGACTATCCTGTTTTTGACAGATCCTGTTTTCTATGAGTTGTTCATTTATTTTGATGAATC
>NC_041384.1:518329101-518340616 GCF_002162155.2 Triticum dicoccoides | reverse complement strand
TATGAACCATGGTGAAGTTGGAATAAAATAGATATAGTTCTAATATGAAATTGGAATAAGTTTGAAACAGTACCTAAAGATGGTGATTTTCTTTATTACACTAAGGATCTCACAAAGTTTTTGTTAAAGTTTTGTGTGGATGAAGTGTTCGAAGATCGAGGAGCTATCAATATGAGAAGAATAAAGAGAGGCAAGAGCTCAAGCTTGGGGATGCCCAAGGCACCCCAAGTAAATATTTCAAGGATACTCAAGCATCTAAGCTTGGGGATGCCCCGGTTGGCATCCCATCCTTCTTCTTCAATAGTTATCGATATACCTCGGTTTTTGTTTTGTTCACATAATTTGTGTCCTTTGTGTTTTTGTTTTTCCTTTAAGAAACATGTTAGTATGACATAGCCCTTTATTTATTTATAGAATACTTCATGTGCTTCACTTATATCTTTTAAGTATGATCTTATAGAATTGCTATTTGTGCTTCACTTAAATCTGTTGAGTATGGTTTTATAGAATGCTTCGTGTGATTCACTTATATATTTTGAGCTTGGATATTGGTTAGTCTATATTAATTATAGAATGCTCCATGAACTTCACTTATATCTTTTGGATTATGAATAATACTATCATCTAAAGTGTATTTAGAAGAAGTTTGCTCCCAATATTCCGAATGAGGAGAATTTTGCTTATGAGGAGAGTAGTAAAATTTCTATGCTCGTAGATCATATAAAGAATGCTTTATGTGATGGTTATATTGTTTAAATCATTCATGATGCTACTAAAAATTATTATGAGGGAGTAATACATGCTTGTAGGAGTTGCAATAATATCAATTTTCCTCTCTATGTGCTTAAAGTTTTGAAGTTATACTTGTTTTGCCTTCCTATGCTAGTTGATTCTTGTTCCCATAAAGTGTGTGCTCACAAAATCCATAGGCATAGGAAGTGGGTTAGTTTTAAATGTGCTAGTCATATACTTCATGATGCTCTCTGTATGTTTCAATTCTTATCTTTTATGTGAGCATCATTGAAATCATCATGCCTAGCTAAAAGGCATTAAAAAGCGCTTGTTGGGAGACAACCCAATATTTATCCTTACTGTTTTTGTGTGTTCTAATGATTAAGCTACTGTAGTAATTATGTTTTATAGCTTTTGTTTCAATAAAGTGCCAAGTAAGACCTTTGGGAAGACTTGGGTGATAGTTAATGTGATCTTGCTGTAAAAAACAGAAACTTTGCGCTCACGAGATTAGCTGTCATTTTTTTTACAGAAGAGTGCGATTGAGTTGATTCTTTTTCAGAAGATTAATAGACAAATTACTCACGTACACCAATTTATTTCATAATTTTTGGAGTAGCATAAGTATGGTTGGTGTTCAGATCATTACAGACTGATCTGTTTCTGACAGATTCTGTTTTCATTGCATAGTTTGCTTGTTTTGTAGTTTCTATGGCTTACATTTATCAATATAAATTGTAGAAATGATATGGTACAGTAGGCATTGTGTGAGAATAATTATGAACCTTGTCTTTGATAGTACCAAAGTGAATGGTTTACTCTTTATCATACTAACCTATCTCATGAAGTTCCATTAAATTTTGTGTGATTGAAGTTTTCAAGCTTTGGGTGAGATATCGATATGAGGAGAATAAGGAGTGGACAGAGCCTAAGCTTGGGGATGCCCAAGGCACCCTGTCGGTGTCAAAACCGACGGATCTTGGGTAGGGGGTCCCGAACTGTGCGTCTAAGGTGGATGGTAACAGGAGGCAGGGGACACGATGTTTTACCCAAGTTCGGGCCCTCTTGATGGAGGTAAAACCCTACGTCCTGCTTGATTTATTCTTGATGATATAAGTGTTACAAGAGTTGATCTAGCACGAGATCGGAGAGGCTAAACCCTAGAAGCTAGCCTATGGTATGATTGTACCTTGTCCTACGGACTAAAACCCTCCGATTTATATAGACACCAGAGGGGGCTAGGGTTACACATGGTCGGTTACAAAGGAGGAGATATACATATCCGTATTGCCTAGCTTGCCTTCCACGCCAAGTAGAGTCCCATCCGGACACGAGAAGAAGTCTTCAATCTTGTATCTTCATAGTCTAACAGTCCGGCCAAAGGATATAGTCCGGCTGTCCGGAGACCCCCTAATCCAGGACTCCCTTAGTAGCCCCTGAACCAGGCTTCAATGACGACGAGTCCGGCGCGCAGTATTGTCTTCGGCATTGCAAGGCGGGTTCCTCCTCCGAATACACCACGGAAGGATTTGAAATACAAGGATAGTGTCCGACCCTGCAAAATAATTTCCACATATCACCGTAGAGAGAATAATATTTCCACAAATCGAATCTGCTGACATGTTTTGGCAACATGACTTCATGCCATGGCCCGGTGATTATTCGAACCGTTTCCTTTAACTAGCCCCGCACATAACGCGAGGCAGTTTCTTGACACGTCTTGTCAAAGCAGAGATCGTGTCCCCCTTATTATGGGATTCTCATCAATATGGGCGTGGGTAACCCAACCACGCCTAGGACTCCTAGATTTTAGGCAAGTCCCAAACGGCCACGAGGAGGACGCTTGATATTCACCCTCTTTATAAAGGGTCAAGGTTTTTACTTTTTTCCTCCCGTGCTCAATCGACTCCTTCCCCCGCCTCGAGTTCTAACACCCAAAACCAAGGCCAGGTGCTTCGGACCTTCAATCATGTCCGGATCCAGCCTCCAGGGCTGGTGGATGCCCTCCTCCGTCACGGAAGAGGATATCAAGAAGTTGAGGGAGGCAAGATACTTGACCGCCAAAGTCTCGCATCGGCTGCCCGCCCGAGGGCAGGTCGTCCCCACTCCCAAACCCAACGAAGACGTCATGTTCATCTCCCACTTCCTTCAAGGACTAGGCCTCACTCTGGATCCCTTCGTTAGGGGTTTGATGTTCTATTACGGGCTTGATTTCCACGATCTAGCCCCGGATTCCTTTCTCCACATCTCGGCATTTATTATCGTATGTGAGGCCTTCCTCCGCATTACCCCTCACTTCGGCCTGTGGCTCAAGACCTTTGATGTGAAGCCGAAGACGGTTGAGGGGCAATATGCAGCGTGCGGGGGTGCATTAATAAGCAAGATTGCTGGAGCTCCGTGGCCAAAAGGTTCCTTTCCAGAGGTGTCCGGAATATGGCAAAGGGAGTGGTTCTACATCACCGCTCCCAAAAGTACCAAGTGGGTGGTTTCCCCCACCTTTTGCTCGGTCCCTCCACCACAATTGATGTCATGGATCAGCAGGGGGCTGAGCTGGGGTCCAGCCAAGGATGTGCCCATACTACAGAGCCGCATCCGGGATCTCTTCGAGGGAGATTTTAGTTTGGTTATGGTAGTGCAAGTCATGCTGGTTCGTCAAGTCCAGCCTTGCAAACGCTGGCCCCTCTGTTTATGGGAATTCAACCCAGAAGGACCGTGCGCTATTCAGAATTTCCTCGGCCCGACGCATGAGAAGATGTACAAATCGTTCTTTGGACCCCAGATAGAGTGTCCGGACACCCCCGAGGACGTGGGCCTGAACAGCAACCGCACCGCGGCCCAAGTAAGTAATCCTCTAACCGAACACACTGTCTTTCTTTTATCATGACATCATTCTGAAGAATCACTCTTTGACCAGGACTGGATAGCAAAGGCGAAGATGATACGGTGTTCGGCTCCCCTTCCCGAAGGCTTGGATAATCCGGTGCTCGAATGCTCGAGCCAGCACCTTGCCTGGTGCCCTCAAAGGAAGATGAAGGGGGGGAATAAAGAGGGCCAAAGCGGGCCTCCACCGCTATATGTTCCAACCGAGGGAACGAGCGCCTCCATGAGGGAGGATAGCCAAGGGAAGGAATCTGACATTCCCTCGCCCCGGGGGAGGAAGAGGACTATCTCTGATGATCCGGAAACCAAGGTTTCCAAACGGGAGAAGAAAACTCCACCAGAGGGTCCCGTCTTGGAGGGTGCTCTTGCCGCACAAAGTTCGTGCGGGGATCAGCCCTTTAATGAGTCGTAAGTGATCAAAATCTACTTAATAGTAGAGATATTCTACCTTACTTCCGAGGAAAATAACCAAAGCGTTTATCTTGCAGTTCGGATCTTAGCCCTTCTCAACAGAGCTCGTCTTTAGGGGACCTTCTTCCGGAGATGATGGAGAGCGAAACGCCTCCCCCGGACTCCCCCGCTCAAGCAGCGGGCGACCTTGAAGTGTCGTCACGTAGGGCCTCTCCGGATCCGGTGAGGCTAGAAGATAATCCTATAGTCACCCGAAGTCCCCAGCATCCGGCTCTTGAAGAGGGCAGACAAAAGAGTCCAGCGCCGTCTGGTATGCGGTCGGACGTACTGAGGGATCTGTTGAAGCGAGCGACCATCTCGGAAGAACACCGTGCGTTTATGGGTACGGTGATGGAAAGGATTTCGTCCGCCGAAAGCGGGTTGCACGACGCTTTTATGAGTCTACTAACGGGCTTTGAGGTACGTAAAATGATATACCTTTGTGATAGTACCGCACATTTTTAGGTGTGCCTTGTGTAGATAGTAGCCCATGAGACTCTGGTTGTCACCAAGAACGGCGGCAAACAGAGGATCGTAGTCCCAGGTAATAACTATACCGCCTTTATGTGCAGGTAGTGGAGGCTCCGGTGGCTAGCCGGACTCATGAGTTTGCCAAACTAAAGCGGCAACTGGATGCGGCGGATGCCGACATCGAGCTTGTTAACAAGCGGCTTGACGAGGCACAGGGTAAGTGATATTTTCTGGTGAATGTCACATAGTAAGAGCAGCATGATGCCAGTATCTTTAATATGTTGTGACTACACATGGAGTTGCCACCGTGGAGACCCTTCGGGCGGAACTTGCCCGAGCCAAAGAATAAGCAAGGAGTAGTAATGCGGCTGCTTTGAAGGTGGACGATGAGTTAAGAGCCGAGAAGGCCGCGCATTGCAAGAGCAAAGAGAAAATGGCCAAGATGGCTGTAAAGTTAAAAGACACTGCCGACCGTTGCCAGTTCCTTGAGGAAGAAAACCGAGCAAAGGCGACGAACCTTGAAAAGGCCACGATGGCGACCAAAGACACCCGTTCTGCCATGAGAGCGAAGAAGGAGGAGCTGCGTGAAGCCTGCGATATTGTGGCTGGGAAGCCCTTTTTGCTGTGGAGGAAATTCGGAGATCCGCGGTATGCCCCTCTGGATCAGTTGTGGAGTTCGGCAGACGCATATCTGGACTTGGCGGCGAGCGCTGTCGATGCGGCCGAATACTTCCGAGATCAAATAGATCGTGAAGTGGACAAGCTGTTCTGGGCATAGTTTAACGTTCCAGAGCGTCCGCTTCCATTGACCGATCAGCTAGCCAAATGGGCCGAACTCAATAGGTTGTCAGGACTCGCCATGAGGTCTGTCGTGGATCAGCTGTGGCCGGAAAGGCCAAAGCCGAACAGTTATTTTAGCCTGGTGCAGCAGTTCCTTGGTGCGGTGCCACGCATCGATGCGATGAAGAGGTCGGCGTGCATAGAAGGCTCGCGGATGGCCCTTGCCCATGTCAAAGCATACTGGGCGGAGATGGATGCTACCACTGTCGCGGCGCAGGGTTCAGCCATAGGCCGAGTGGCTTCCGAGCACTATTTTGAAGAAGTTCTTGAGGGTGCTCGTTTGATAGAGGCCCAGTGCTCGAAGAATATTATGTTTGAGTGACATGTATTCCCATTGTAAAAATAATGTTTTATTAAATTTATCAAGGTCGTGTTTATACTTTTGCCCGGAAGTATTGTGATGCCTCCTGTGCGGCCGTTTATGTATATAACCTGAAAGATTGCAGTCGTCGGCTTCAGCCCTCACGCATACAATGCGGGGGTGTTCGCAGAAGACGCATATTCACACTTAATGCAACGTCTTGGTCCTAGTAAGGAGGTGATAGCGCACCGAACTAGGCAACCAGACTATAATGCTTTAACACTTTCACTTAGCCATAGGAGTTTGACAGTGGGGCTACTATATAGCCCCTGGTGGCTCCGCACTCGCTCGGATTCGGGGTGCGTACATGCCTGGCTGGGAAACGGCCCTTCGTTAATGCAGAGGAATCCTGAAGATTCCGATAGGTCATCGAGTGGTTGACCAGTCTCACGCTATATCATGACAGTCAGTTTTCGGCTTTCTCTACTAAGGTGCTCGTCCGGATGAACTAGGGCACAATCGCAGTAGTTCTCCTGGTGCCTCCTTAGCCGATAGAGCGGAACGTAAGGCAGCAAAACACAGGAGCTGGGCAAACCCAACATTTGACCAAAGACATGATTCGGAGCTGATGCATATAAGGCCAAACTCGCGACGCCGAACACTCCCTAAGGTATTCGGTCTTTATGGTGTAAACCGGGTCTAAACAGTACCCTTTGTAATAAGCCCCTGGTGTCCAGGTACGTGCATTATTCTGGTGTGGCCACATGCCAAGACGTCAGCATCCTTCTCGGTTGTACTGAGAATCCGAGGGATGTAAATCAACAAGAGACAGTAAAAAGGGTTTACGCAGAGTCTTAATCTACAAAGAATCCTTGAATCGGGTCCCTGCTACACGTCTGCGCCTGTATCTCCATTGTGCCGTATTCTGGACGGGTGTAGCACGATGGTCATCTGAAAAAGAGAGGAACTTAATTGAAAAGTTGCCGTGCAAAAGTTAAGTTATACTAAATAAACAATATATAGTTGAAAATGAGTGAAGGTGAGCCTTATTGCCACTTTTGCGCACGCATTGAGCCCCTTGTATTGTAATAGGGGTATAGCCATCAAACCTGTATTAATTACATATAGCTGAGCCGGACTCGTCTAGCCGTGTTCGTGGTCTTAACGACCTGTCAAATGCTTGAGTTGGTGAGGTCGTTTAGTGTGCAGCGGCCAAGGCGGCCGCACCGTGTTCGGCGCGCAAGGAGCGCTCAATATTTCCATTGACTGTAATGATGCCACGTGGACCGGGCATCTTGAGCTTGAGGGGAGCGTAATGCGGTATTGCGTTAAAGCGAGCGAAAGCCTCGCGTCCGAGTAGTGCTTGATAGCCACTTTGGAACGGAGTGACGTGGAAGGTTAAATTTTCGTTGCGGAAGTTGTTGGGGGAGCCGAATATAACCTCTAGTAGCAGGGAGCCCTTGCAGTGAGCCTCCGGGCCTGGGGTTACTCCTTTAAAGGTAGCATTGCTGCGGAAAATTTTTGTTGGGTCCTGATATATCAGATTTAAACTGCTGCCGCCATCCATCAAGACTCGGGTGAAGTGGTATTCATCAATTATTGGATCTAATACCAAGGCAGCCCATCCTGCATGTCGGATACTTGCCGAGTAATCCCAATGGTCGAAGGTGATCGGTTGGGACGACCAGTGGCGGAGCTCCGCAGTGATAGGCCCTGGGGCGTGTTCCTCTAAGGGTGTTGCTTTGTTTCTCCCTTTTATCACATGTAACACGTTGACTGTTTTGACTTCTGGTGGGAATTTCTTCTGTTCCCCTGTGCTTTGATTGCGAGGCTCATCCTCGTCTTCACTTGGTGTATCCTGCCCCTTGTGTTTGGCGTTGAGCTTGCCGGACTGCTTGAAGACCCAACATTCTCTGTGGGTGTGATTTTCAGGTTTATCCGGGGTGCTATGGATCTGACATATTTGATCCAGAATTTTGTTTAGGCTGGACAGTTCGTCTCTGTTGCCTTTGGAGAGCGGCTTCTGCTGGCCTGGCCGAGAGCTTATAAACCCGGCGTTTACCGCTGTGCTCTTCGGGATGTCTTCCTTATTTCGGCGCTTGTTCTTGCTGCGTCGTGATTTCCCGTTTCCATCCCTGACTTCGGAGGTACTTGGGTCGCTGGTGCTGCATCTGGCTAACCAGCTGTCCTCGCCCGCGCAAAAACGGGTCATGAGGCTTGTTAATGCTGCCATTGTTCTCGGCTTTTCTTGACCAAGGTGTCTGGCAAGCCTTTCGTCTCGGACGCTATGTTTAAAAGCTGCTAAGGCTTCGGCGTCCGGATAGTCGACTATTTGGTTCTTTTTAGTGAGGAACCTATTCCAAAGCTTTCGGGCTGACTCACCGGGCTGTTGAGTTATATGACTTAAATCGTCTGCATCCGGTGGTCGGACATATGTCCCTTGAAAATTTTTCCGAAAGGCGTCTTCGAGCTCTTCCCAGCTTCCGATGGAGTTTTTGGGGAGGCTTTTAAGCCAGTGCCGAGCTGGCCCTTTGAGCTTGAGGGGTAAGTATTTTATGGCGTGGAGATCATCTCCTCGAGCCATATGGATATGGAGGATGTAATCCTCAATCCAAACCCCAGGGTCTGCTGTTCCGTCGTACGCCTCTATGTTTATGGGTGTGAATCCCTCTGGAAATTCATGATCCAGCACCTCATCGGTGAAACATAGAGGGTGTGCGGCACCCCTGTATTTGGGTGTACCGTGGTATTCGGATGTTTGTTGTGTCGCATTGTATGTTGGAGCGCGCCTGCGTGGTCCATAGATGGATCTGGTTGTGCCGTCCTTTTGATGCGAGCCCTTACGTGGATCGCGTACTGGTTTATGTGCGGAATTGATTGCCGCTTTATGTTGGCTATGAGGTCGTCTATCTGACCGGATGGCCATTTTATTTTTTAATTGTGGAGGATCTAAGGCCTCCTCATCGAATTCAGGTAGCAACTTTCGCTTCGGATAGCTCTTGGTGTGGCGATTACTACCGTACTTCGCTGCTGTGTTGAGTACTTCACTCCATTTGATTTTGAGTGTGTCTTGTGCAGCCTTGAGCCTTTGCTTCTGTTTTTTTAGGCTCCTCGCCGTGGCAACAAGCCTTTGGTGGGCATTATGTTGCTCCTGGCGCCTGTCCGGTGTGATGTCGTCCGGACTGTTATCTTCGACGGGGTTGGGTTGTTCAGCTTGATTTTCCATGTTGCCGTGGCCGGGCAATGGTTCACCCTGCTCTAACGCTGGGTCTATGTGATCGTTATTTCTGCCGAGGCGGGATTTGGAGCGGCGTTTATGCCACCGCTTTGACTGCTACTCGAGGGAACCATCCTTCGCTGCATCCTTCCGTTCCTCGTCGTTATTTTCTTTGGGCGTGTCTACCATGTATACGTCATGTGATGGAATGGGCGTCCAGTGCCCTGTGGGCAGTGGTTCCTCTTTGCCTCCCGCATCATCGTCTATACCGTCGATGTCTTCGGAATCAAAGTCAAGCATGTCGGTTAAGTCATCGACAGTGGCTACTAAATGGGTGGTGTGTGGGCGGCGAATTTCTTCGTCATCCGCATCCCAATCCTGCCGGATGTAGTTCGGCCAGGATCCTCCTGACAAGGAAAGAGACCTTAATGAGTTCAGTATGTCGCTGAAGGGCGAGTGCTGAAAAATATCCGCGGAGGTAAACTCCATGATCGGCGCCCAATCGGATTCGATAGGAACGGGCGCAGGCAGTTCGGAGTCCGTGGCTGGAGAAGGATCCGATAGTTTGGCAACATGGCTCTCATGAAGGGTAAGATCGCCGCAGAGGGTATGGCCTCTATGACAGGGTCTATCCACCCGTCCACGGATGGCGAAACTGGCTCCGAATTGAGGGTCGGAGCGGCTGCCGGTGCGATCTCCTGAATACAGTCCGATGGTAGAGCTAAATCATACTCATCGTTACCGCATGGCACACAAGGCAGGGGCTCGGATTCGTCAAAGATCAAATCTCCGCGGATATCGGCCATGTAGTTTAAGCTTCCAAACCTGACCTGGTGGCCAGGGGCGTAACTTTCGATCTGCTCCAGATGGCCAAGCGAGTTGACCCGCAGTGCGAAGCCGCCGAACACAAAGATCTGTCCGGGGAGAAAAGTCTCACCCTGGACTGCATCGCTATCGATGATCGTAAGAGCCATCAAGCCTAACAGCGACGACACAGAGGAACTCTCAATGAAAGCACCAATGTCAGTGTCAAAACCAGCGGATCTCGGGTAGGGGGTCCTGAACTATGCGTCTAAGGCGGATGGTAACAGGAGGCAGGGGACATGATGTTTTACCCAGGTTCGGGCCCTCTTGATGGAGGTAAAACCCTACGTCCTGCTTGATTTATTCTTGATGATATAAGTGTTATAAGAGTTTATCTACCACGAGATCGGAGAGGCTAAACCCTAGAAGCTATCCTATGGTATGATTGTACGTTGTCCTACGGATTAAAACCCTCTGGTTTATATAGACACCATAGGGGGCTAGGGTTACACAAGGTCGGTTACAAAGGAGGAGATATACATATCCGTATTGCCTAGCTTGCCTTCCACGCCAAGTAGAGTCCCATCCGGACACGAGACGAAGTCTTCAATCTTGTATCTTCATAGTCTAACAGTCCGGCCAAAGGATATAGTCCGGCTGTCCGGAGACCCCCTAATCCAGGACTCCCTCACACCCCAAGGTAATATTAAAGGAAGACTCAAGCGCCTAAGCTTGGGGATGCCTCGGAAGGCATCCCCTCTTTCATCTCCAAAACTATTGGTATACCTTACTCAGAGCTATATTTTTATTCGTCACATGATATGTGTTTTGCTTGGAGCATATTTTCAATTTTACTTGTTGTTTGAATAAAATCATTGGATCTGAAATCTTGAATGAAAAAGAATCCTCCCATGGCTATTTAATTATTTGACTACTCAGTATTCTTCACTTATATCTTTTTGGAGTAGTTTGTCATTTACTCACGTGCTTCACATATACCCTATGAGTAAATGGTTGAATGAATTGAATATCATAAATTTGAATTTATATACATTTCATATTCTTACAACATGGGGAGATATGACTTCAGACATAAAAAGTATAGGTAGTAAACTTATTGAAAGTTAGCAAACGCAGAATTGGTCAGTTGAACAATTCATGAAAAAATATTGAGGGAAGAGAGATTTCACATATAAATATACTATCTTGGACATCTTTTGCAATTGTGAGAACTCATTTAAATATGACATGTTAAAGGTTGATGTTGGACAAGGTAGACAACTTAATGGGTTATGTTTTCCTATATCCGAAATGTTATATTGTCTTGGATCATCCAACATGTTGAGCTCACCTTTCCTCTCATGCTAGCAAAATTCTTTCCACCAAGTGGAAAAACTACTTGTGCTTCCGAATATCCTTAAACCCAGTTTTGCCATGAGAGTCCACCATATCTACCTATGGATTGAGTAAGATCCTTCAAGTAAGTTGTCATTGTTGCAAGTAATAAAAATTGTTCTCTAAATATATATGATCTATTAGTGTGTAGAAAATAAGCTTTATACGATCTTGTGATGTGGAAGAAATAAAAGCGACAGACTGCATAATAAAGGTTCATATCACAAGTGGCAATATAAAGTGACGTTCTTTTGCATTAAGATTTTGTGCATCCAACTATAAAAGCGCATGACAACCTCTGCTTCCCTCTGCGAAGGGCCTATCTTTTACTTTTATCTTCTACCCTTATACAAGTCATGGTGGTCATCACCTTTCCTTTTTACACTTTTTTCTTTGGCAAGCACTTTGTGTTGGAGCGATCCGGA
>NC_041384.1:518303369-518328955 GCF_002162155.2 Triticum dicoccoides | reverse complement strand
TTCCGTAAGTTTTGTCTTATTTCCGACACAAAAAGGGACCGTAAGAAAATATATAAATGCCGTAAAAAATATTTTACGTTATGTAAAATTACAAACGTAAAAACATAGTCTAAAATACACATAAACTACAAATTTTCTTGTCTTATGATCTATAATTTTATTTTCTTATGTCAAATTTTACCTAGTGAATCAATAGGAATGTAACTATTTGAATTCCAAGCGTAATTTAATTATGAAATGATTGTAAGATTACATCGGGTGAAGAATAACTTATTCTGCACCCTGGGTGATGAATAGTAACACTATATATATATATATCACTTGGATGTAGGTTTTCATAAATTATTATTGTTGACATTACCCTTGAGGTAAAAGGTTGGGAGGCGAAACTATAAGCCCCTATCTTTCTCTGTGTCTGATTAAAACTTTGAACCCATAAATATCACATGAGTGTTAGAAATTGTGAAAGATTAAATGATAGTTGAGTATGTGGAGTTTGCTGAACCAAAGCTCTTACATAGACCCTTCCCGAAAATAAGATGAATTGCAATTCTTTGATGACTAAGAGCATGGTTTGTTAGTTTTCAAGAAAGTTTATGATCTATACTTTAACATGTGAATAGCTTGTTACTTGATCATGAGAAGTTTTATGAGTTGAGCTACTGTTTTGATATATAATGATGCTAGAAAAAGTGATTGGAACTATCATTGATCAAACTTAAGCACTTGCTAGCATTGACACTTCATAAATTATTTCTTTTATCATTTACCTACTCGAGGACGAGCAGGATTTAAGCTTGGGGATGCTGATACGTCTCCAACGTATCTATAATTTATGAAGTATTCATGCCATGTTTATAATAGTTTTATATGATTTTGGTATGATTTGATTAGAACTAACCCGGACTGACGTTGTTTTCAGCAGAACTACCGTGGTGTTGTTTTTGTCTAGAAATGGAAGTTCTCAGAATGCGATGAAAATCAACGGAGAATTTTTCTGAAAAAATAAAAAAAATAGTGGAACAAAAATCTACCGGAGAGGAGTCCCGTGGGCCCCACGAGGGTGGGGGCGCGCCCACCCCCTGGGCGCGCCCCTGTGCCTCATGGACTTCCCATGGGGCCCCCTGACTTGTTCTCGACGCCAACCTCTCCTATAAATACCCAAACCTCTAGAAATTAACCTAGATCGGAAGTTCCGCCGCCGCAAGCCTCTGTAGCCATGAGAAATCAATCTAGGCCCTCTCTGGCACCCCGTCGGAGGGGGACATCCTCATCAGAAGCTATGGAGGAGGATCCTGGAGGGGCCATCATCACCATGAAGGCCAAGGACCAGAGGGAGAACCTCTCCCCATCCAGGGGGAGGCCATGGAGGAGGAAGCACAAGAGGGAGAACCTCTCCTCCTCTCTCTCGGTGGCACCGGAGTTCCATCGGGAGGGGAATCATCACCGCGGTGATCGTCTTCATCAACATCACCATCATCATCACCATCCTCGTCTCTTTTACGTGATCCACTCTCCCGCACCCCGCTGTAATCCCTACTTGAACATGGTGTTTTATGCCACGTATTATGATCTAATGATGTGTTGTCATCCTATGATGTTTTGAGTAGATATCCTTTGTCTATTGGGTTGATTGATTATCTATATTGGTACGAGTTGTATGTTTTATTTTGGTGCTGTCCTATTGTGCCTCCGTGTCGCGCAAGCGTGAGGGATTCCCGCTATAGGGTGTTGCAATACGTTCATGATTCGCTTATAGTGGGTTGCTTGAGTGACAGAAGCATAAACCCTAGTAAGGGGGTTGTTGCGTATGGGATAAAGGGGGCTTGATGCTTTAATGATATGGTTGGGTTTTATCTTAATGATCTTTAGTAGTTGCGGATGCTTGCTAGAGTTCTAGTCATAAGTGCATATGATCCAAGAAGAAAAAGCATGTTAGCTTATGCCTCTCCCTCATATGAAATTGCAATGACGACTATCGGTGTTGTTAACAATTGCCTAGGACAACTCCGCACACCGACCCATCATTATTCCACACTCGCTATTTATAATATTTAGTAATATATTCTAACTTTATGACAACAACACCTACTTTCATATTTTAGCTCTCTGATATCATGCAAAGTTATCCTCTTCATACCCACAACATAGTTTTATTTCTCGTTTCTAGTTGGAAGCAAACATTTGGTGTACGTAGAGTCGTATTAGTGGCAGATAGGACTTGAGAGAATATTGATCTTACCTTTAGCTCCTTGTGGGTTCGACACTCCATACTTATCACTTCCACCTTCGGGAATTGCTACGATGATTCCCTGCACTTGGGGATTATCACTGTCTGTAAGAATGATAACAAGTACTCTTGCTCAAGAGTCATTCACGTCCACCTATTTATGTCCGACTATAACTGTTGGACCAAGCACGGAGAAAGAGGGGTTCTAATGGAAGAGAATGAATAAGAAGAGGATGATGACAGCAATCCTGGGTTCCCTGAATATGATGGTACTACAATGGGGGAAGAAGCTGAAGAAGAGGCATTAGATGAACCCGCTGATGATCTTGGTCGGGCCATTGTTGATGCAAAGAGAAACTGCGTGATAACCCACAAGTATAGGGGATCACAACAGTTTTCGAGGGTAGAGTATTCAACCCAAATTTATTGATTCAACACAAGGGGAGCCAAAGAATATTCTCAAGTATTAGCAGCTGAGTTGTCAATTCAACCACACCTGGATAACTTAATATCTGCAGGAAAGTAATATGATAGTAGTGGTAACGGTAGCAAAAGGTACCAATAGCAAAAGTAATGTTTTTGGTATTTTGTAGTGATGATAGCAATAGCAACGGAAAAGTAAATAAGCGAAGAACAATATATGGAAAGCTCGTAGGCAATGGATCAGTGATGGAGAATTATGCCGGATCCGGTTCATCATGTAACAGTCATAACCTAGGGTGACACAGAACTAGCTCCAGTTCATTGATATAATGTAGGCATGTATTCCGAATATAGTCATACGTGCTTATGGAAAAGAACTTGCAAGACATTTTTGTCCTACCCTCCCGTGGTAGCGGGGTCCTTACGGAAACTAAGGGATATTAAGGCCTCCTTTTAATAGAGTACCGGAACAAAGCATTAACACATAGTGAATACATGAACTCCTCAAACTACGGTCATCACCGGTAAGTATCCCGATTATTGTCACTTCGGGGTTAACAGATCATAACACATAATAGGTGACTATAGACTTGCAAGATAGGATCAAGAACTCTCATATATTGATGAAAACATAATAGGTTCAGATCTGAAATCATGGCACTCGGGCCCTAGTGACAAGCATTAAGCATAGGAAAGTCATAGCAACATCAATCTCAGAACATAGTGGATACTAGGGATCAAACCCTAACAAAACTAACTCGATTACATGATAGATCCCATCCAACCCATCACCGTCCAGCAAGTCTACGATGGAATTACTCACGCACGGTGGTGAGCATCATGAAATTGGTGATGGAGGATGGTTGATGATGACGATGGCGACAGATTCCCCTCTCCGGAGCCCCGAACAGACTCCAGATCAGCCCTCCCGAGAGGTTTTAGGGCTTGGCGGCGGCTCCGTATCGTAAAACGCGATGAATCCTTCTCTCTGATTTTTTCTCCCCGAAACCAAATATATAGAGTTGGAGTTGGAGTCGGAGGAGCTCCAGGGGGCCCACGAGGTAGGGGGGGGGGCGCCCCCACCCTCGTGGACAGGTGGTGGGCCCCTTGGTCTTCATCTTTTGCAAGGATTTTTTTATATTTTCCGAAAAGTTGCTCCGTGAAGTTTCAGGTCATTCTGAGAACTTTTGTTTCTGCATATAAATAACACCATGGTAATTCTGCTGAAAACAGCGTCAGTCCGGGTTAGTTCCATTCAAATCATGCAAGTTAGAGTCCAAAACAAGGGCAAAAGTGTTTGGAAAAGTAGATACGACGGAGACGTATCAACTCCCCCAAGCTTAAACATTTGCTTGTCCTCAAGCAATTCAGTTGATAAACTGAAAGTGATAAAGAAAAACTTTTACAAACTCTGTTTGCTCTTGTTGTTGTAAATAGGTAAAGCCAACATTCAAGTTTTCAGCAAAGATTATAACTAACCACATTCACAATAACACTTAGGTCTCAAGTTTACTCATATCAATGGCATAATCAACTAGCGAGCAATAATAATAAATCTCAGATGACAACACTTTCTCAAAACAATCATAATATGATATAACAAGATGGTATCTCGCTAGCCCTTTCCGAGACCGCAAAACATAAATGCAGAGCACCTTTAAAGATCAAGGACCGACTAGACATTGTAATTCATGGTAAAAGAGATCCAGTCAAGTCATGCCCAATGTAAACTAACAATAATGAATGCAAATGACAGCAGTGCTCTCCAACTAGTGCTTTTTAATAAGAGGTTGATGACTCAACGTAAAAGTAAATAGATAGGCCCTTCACAGAGGGAAGCAGGGATTTGTAGAGGTGCCAGAGCTCGATTTTGAAATAGAGGTGAATAATATTTTGAGCGGTATACTTTCATTGTCAACATAACAACCAAGAGATGGCGATATCTTCCATGCTACACACATTATAGGCGGTTCCCAAACAGAATGGTAAAGTTTATACTCCCCCTTCCACCAACAAGCATCAATCCATGACTTGCTCGAAACAACGAGTGCCTCCAACTAACAAGAGTCCCAGGGGGAGTTTTGTTTGCAATCATTTTGATTTAGTTTGCATAAAGCATGGGACTGGGCATCCCGGTGACCAGCCATTTTCTCGTGAGTGAGGAGCGGAGTCCACTCCTCTTGAGAATAACCCGCCTAACATGGAAGATACAGACATCGCTAGTTGATACATCAGCTATTCGAGCATACAAAACAGGATATTTATTTGAAGGTTTAGAGTTTGGCACATACAAATTTACTTGGAACGGCAGGTAGATACCGTATATAGGTAGGTATGTTGGGCTCATATGGAATAACTTTGGGGTTTAAGGGATTGGATGCACAAGCAGTATTCCCGCTTAGTACAGGTGAAGGCTAGCAAAAGACTGGGAAGCGACCAGCTAGAGAGCGACAACAGTCATGAACATGCATTAAAATTAATCAACACCGAATGCAAGCATGAGTGGGATATAATCCACCATGAACATAAATATCATGAAGGCTATGTTGATTTTGTTTCAACTACATGCGTGAACATGTGCCAAGTCAAGTCACTTAAATCATTCAGAGGAGGATACCACCCTATCATACCACATCATAACCATTTCAATAGCATGTTGGCACACAAGGTAAACCATTATAACTCATAGCTAATCAAGCATGGCACAAGAACTATGATCTCTAGTTGTCATTGCAAACATGTTTATTCATAATAGGCTGAATCAGGAACGATGAACTAATCATATTTACAAAAGCAAAAGAGATCAAGTTCATACCAGTTTTTCTCATCTCAATCAGTCCATCATATAATCATCATTATTGCCTTTCACTTACACGACCGAACGATGTGGATAATAATAATAGTGCACGTGCTTTGGACTAAGCTGGAATCTGCAAGCATTCAATAAACAGGAGAAGACAATTCAATATGGGCTCTTTTGTCAGATCAACAATTATGCATATAAGAGCCACTTCAACAATTTAATCATGGTCTTCTCCTATCGACCCCCAAAGAAAATAAAAAGAAATAAAACTATTTACATGGGAAAGCTCCCAACAAGCAAAAGAAGAACATGAAATCTTTTTGGGTTTTCTTTTTAATTACTACTACAAGCATGCAAAGTAAACTAATTAAAAGCTACAACTAATTTTTTTTGGTTTTTCTTAAGGTTTATTAAACACACAAGAAGAAAGCATAAAAAGGAAAATAAACTAGCATGGATGATACAATGAAAAAGTATGAGCACCGACATCTAGCAATGAGTGTGTGAACATAAATGTAATGTTGGTGGGAAATATGTAGTCCCCCAAGCTTAGGCTTTTGGCCTAAGTTGGTCTATGGCCACAGCTGGCCTAGCGGATATCCATAATAGAAGTTGGGGTCGTACTGAGATGCAGCGACTATCGCCTCCTGAGCTGCAGCGTGATGACGAGCGGCCTCTGCTCTCCTCTCAGACTCATCTGCCTCCTCTCTGGTAATAACATATCTTCCTTTTGCCTGATAATCAAAGAAGGCAGGAGCAGGGAGAGTAATACGGACAGCACGCCGTCTGTCAAAGATTTGTCGGTATTGGAGAAGTGATTCATTCCTCTCAACAAACTGGTGGTGAACCATAGCATTAAAGTCTAGGTAAGCAGGAGGTAATTCAATATCATCTTCACGTATGGCTATACCAAGAAAATCAGCTATGTGGGTTGCATAAATTCCACCAAAGAAATCCCCATTAAGTCTATTAAGATGCAACCTACGTGTAACAATGGCTCCCAAATTATAAGATTTGTCTCCTAACACAGCACTCCTAAGAATACTGAGGTCAGGAACACACATATGACATGCTTCATCTTTACCATTACTGCATCTACCTATGAAGAGAGCAAAATAATGTATAGCAGGAAAATGAATGCTCCCTATGGTAGCTTGTGTTATATCTCTAGATTCCCCCAGAGTTATACTAGCAAGAAAATCTCTAAATTCAGATTTGCGAGGATCCCTGATACTACCCCATTGTGGAAGTTTGCAAGAAGTGGTAAAATCCTCTAAGTCCATAGTGTAAGAATTTTCATAAAGATCAAACAGGAAGTTGGAGAATTACGTGAAGTTGAAAATTCAAACCTCCTCACAAAGGAACTAGTGAGATAGTGATACTGGCTGCACTTCTCTTCCTCGAAGCTCACAAGATCAGCGTTACGCAAATATGCGTTAAATTCTTCCTTAATTCCCGCTCGATCCATAAAGTTCTTAGAAGGCCATTCACAAGGACGCACTGGAGCGTCTCTTGGTGGCTCTTCATCGGCATCACGCATTGCAAGCCTGGGTCCTTGCTTCCTTGAAGAACCACCTTGGAACATTTTCCTAAGCATATTTCTTCCTCTGAAAAATTCTGAAAATTTTAGTAACTTCAAAATAAAAGTAAACCAAACTCAATAATATTGATAGCAACTACTCCTACAAGTGCCTAGAGCCTATATCATGCATCAAAACTACTTGGAACCATATAAATTTAACATGCAAGCTCAAGAACATGGCCACCTAGGAAGCACAAATTTGCAATGAATAAAGCACTAGAACAAAAACTAATTGGACCAATGGAGGAGTCACATATCAAGGAACAATCTCCCTAAGCAGTTTTGTGAGAGGTGCTTTGAGCAAGGAGATCAAAAATGGCAGCAAAATGAGCTTGGACTCGGGTATGAACTGGATATTCGTGTTTGGGTGAGGAAGAAGGAGTGTGTGGGTGAAAGGATAAGTGGAGGAGGGCCACCGTGGGCCCACGAGGCACGGGGTGTGCCCTCCACCCTCATGGGCAGGTGGGTGACCCCCTGCTATGTTCTTAGTGCCAAATATTCTAAAATATTCTAGAAAAATCATATTTAAATTTTAGGGCATTTGGAGAACTTTTATTTTTGGGGTATTTTTATATTGCACGAATAATCAGATAACAGACGGAAAAATACTATTTTTATTTTATTTAATATAAATAACAGAAAGTACAAGGAGGGTACATAAGGTTGTGCCTTCTAGTTTCATCCATCTCATGCTCATCAAAAGGAATCCACTAATAAGGTTGATCAGGTCTTGTTAACAAACTCATTCCGAATAACATGGAACCGGAGAAATTTCGAATAACACTATGTTACCTCAACGGGGATATGCACATCCCCAATAATAAGAATATCATATTTCTTCTTGGCAGTAGGAAGTGGAATTTCAAAACCTCCAAATATAATCGATGGGATTTTCCCAATATAGTTGATACTATGAACTTGAGGTTGTTTCCTCGGAAAGTGTACCGTATGCTCATTACCATTAACATGAAAAGTGACATTGCCTTTAGTGCAATCAATAACAGCCCCTGCAGTATTCAAAAAGGGTCTTCCAAGAATAATAGGCATACTATCATTCTCGGGAATATCGAGAATAACAAAGTCCGTTAAAATAGTAACGTTTGCAACTACAACAGGCACATCCTCACAAATACGGACAGGTATAGCAGTTGATTTATCAGCCATTTGCAAAGATATTTCAGTAGGTGTCAACTTATTCAAATCAAGTCTGCGATATAAAGAGAGAGGCATAACACTAACACCGGCTCCAAGATCACATAAAGCAGTTTTAACATAGTTTCTTTTAATGGAGCATGGTATAGTTGGTACACCGGGATCTCCAAGTTTCTTTGGTATTCCACCCTCAAAAGTATAATTATCAAGCATGGTGGAAATTTCAGCTTCCGGTATCTTTCTTTTATTAGTAACAATATCTTTCATAAACTTAGCATAAGGATTCATTTTGAGCATATCAGTTAACTGCATATGCAAAAAGATAGGTCTAATCATTTCAGCAAAGCGCTTGAAATCCTCATCGTCCTTTTTCTTGGATGGTTTGGGAGGAAACGACATGGGTTTCTGAACCCATGGTTCTCTTTCTTTACCATGTTTCCTAGCAACAAAGTCTTTCTTATCATAACGTTGATTCTTTGATTTTGGGTTATCAAGATCAACAGCAGATTCAATCTCTATATCATTATCATTACTAGGTTGAGCATCATCATGAACATTATCATTAATATTATCACTAGTTTCAGGTTCATTACCAGATTGTGTTTAAGCATCAGAGATAGAAATATCATTTGGGTTCTCAGGTGTTTCAATAATAGGTTCACTAGAAGCATGCAAATTCCTATCATTTTTCTTTTTCTTCCTTTTAGAAGGACTAGGTGCATCTATATTATTTCTCTGAGAATCTTGCTCAATTCTCTTAGGATGGCCTTTAGGATACAAGGGTTCCAGAGTCATTCTACCACCTCTAGTCATAACTCTAACAACATTATCATTATTCTTACTATTCAATTCATTGAGCAAATCATTTTGAGCTTTAAGTACTTGTTCTACTTGAGTGGTAACCATAGAAGCATGTTTACTAATAAGTTTAAGTTCACCTTTGACATTAGCCATATAATCACCCAAGTGCTCAAGCATATTTGAATTGTATTTCAATTGTCTACCAAAATAAGCATTGAAGTCTTCTTTCTTAGCCATAAATTTATCAAGCTCATCTAAGCACGGGCTAGCAAATTTAGTAAATGGGATTTCAGCTTTATCATATCTATACAGAGAATTTACCTTTACTACCTGTGTCGGGTTATCAAGACCACGAGTTTCTTCGACATGCGGTAAATTAAGACCATGTATTTCTTCAATAGGAGGTAAATTCTTAACATCTTCAGCTTTAATACCTTATTCTTTCATAGATTTCTTTGCGTCTTGCATATCTTCAGGACTGAGAAATAGAATACCTCTCCTCTTCGGAGTTGGTTTAGGAATAGGCTTAGGAATCGGCTCCGGAGGTGTCCAATTATTTTCATTTGTCAACATATTATTCAATAGAATTTCAGCTTCATCCGGTGTTCTTTCCCTGAAAACAGAACCAACACAACTATCCAGGTAATCTCTGGAAGCATCGGTTAGTCCATTATAAAAGATATCTAGTATTTCATTTTTCTTAAGAGGATGATCGGGCAAAGCATTAAGTAATTTGAGAAGCCTCCCCCAAGCTTGTGGGAGACTCTCTTCTTCAATTTGCACAAAGTTATATATATCCCTTAAAGCATCTTGTTTCTTATGAGCAGGGAAATTTTTAGCAGAGAAGTAATAAATCATATCCTGGGGACTACGCACACAACCAGGATCAAGAAAATTAAACCATATCTTAGCATCACCCTTTAATGAGAACGGAAATATTTTAAGGATATAAAAGTAATGAGTTCTCTCATCATTAGTGAACAGGGTAGCTATATCATTTAATTTAGTAAGATGTGCCACAACAGTTTCAGATTCATAGCCATGAAAAGGATCAGATTCAACCAAAGTAATTATATCAGGATCAACAGAGAATTCATAATCCTTATCAGTAACATAGATAGGTGAAGTAGCAAAAGTAGGGTCAGGTTTCATCCTAGCATTTAGAGATTGCTTATTCCATTTAGCTAATAACCTCTTGAGTTCGTATCTATCTTTGCAAGCTACAATAGCTAAAGAAGCTTCTTTATCAAAAACATAACCCTCGGGAATAACATGCAAGTCTTCATCATCAATTTCATCAGTATTCTCAGATTCAATATTTTCATTCTCTCTAGCCCTAGCAAGTTGTTCATCAAGAAATTCACCAAGTGGCACAGTAGTATCAAGCATAGAAGTAGTTTCATCATAGGTATCATGCATAGCGGAAGTGGCATCATCAATAACATGCGACATATCAGAACGAATAGCAGAAGCAGGTTTAGGTGTCGCAAGCTTACTCAAAACAGAAGGTGAATCAAGTGTAGAGCTAGATGGCAGTTCCTTACCTCCCCTCGTAGTTGAGGGATAAATCTTGGTTCTTGGATCTTTCAAGTTCTTCATAATGATAAGCAGATATAAATCCCAAGTGACTCAAAGAATAGAGCTATGCTCCCCGGCAATGGTGCCAGAAATTAGTCTTGATAACCCACAAGTATAGGGGATCGCAATAGTTTTCGAGGGTAGAGTATTCAACCCAAATTTATTGATTCGACACAAGGGGAGCCAAAGAATATTCTCAAGTATTAGCAGCTGAGTTGTCAATTCAACTACACCTGGATAACTTAATATCTGCAGCAAAGTATTTAGTAGCAAAGTAATATGATAGTGGTGGTAACGGTAGCAAAAGGTACCAATAGCAAAAGTAATGTTTTTGGTATTTTGAGAGTGATGATAGCAATAGCAACAGAAAAGTAAATAAGCGAAGAACAATATATAGAAAGCTCGTAGGCAATGGATCAGTGATGGAGAATTATGCCGGATGCGGTTCATCATGTAACAGTCATAACCTAGGGTGAAACAGAACTAGCTCCAGTTCATTGATATAATGTAGGCATGTATTCTGACTATAGTCATATGTGCTTATGGAAAAGAACTTGCATGACATCTTTTGTCCTACCCTCCCGTGGCAGCGGGGTCCTTACGGAAACTAAGGGATATTAAGGCTTCCTTTTAATAGAGTACCGGAACAAAGCATTAACACATAGTGAATACATGAACTCCTCAAACTACGGTCATCACCGGTAAGTATCCCGATTATTGTCACTTCGGGGTTAACGGATCATAACACATAATAGGTGACTATAGACTTGCAAGATAGGATCAAGAACTCTCATATATTGATGAAAATATAATAGGTTCAGATCTGAAATCATGGCACTCGGGCCCTAGTGACAAGCATTAAGCATAGCAAAGTCATAGCAACATCAATCTCAGAACATGGTGGATACTAGGGATCAAACCTAACAAAACTAACTCGATTACATGATAGATCCCATCCAACCCATCACCGTCCAGCAAGCCTACGATGGAATTACTCACGCACGGCGGTGAGCATCATGAAATTGGTGATGGAGGATGGTTGATGATGACGATGGCGACGGATTCCCCTCTCCGGAGCCCCGAACAGACTCCAGATCAGCCCTCCCGAGAGGTTTTAGGGCTTGGCGGCGGCTCCGTATCATAAAAACGCGATGAATCCTTCTCTCTGATTTTTTTCTCCCCGAAACCAAATATATAGAGTTGGAGTTGGAGTCGGAGGAGCTCCAGGGGGCCCACGAGGTAGGCGGCGCGCCCCCCACCCTCGTGGACAGGTGGTGGGCCCCCTGGCCTTCATCTTTTGCAAGGATTTTTTATATTTCCCGAAAATTTGCTCCGTGAAGTTTCAGGTCATTCCGAGAACTTTTGTTTCTGCACATAAATAACACCATGGTAATTCTGCTGAAAACAGCGTCAGTCCGGGTTAGTTCCATTCAAATCATGCAAGTTAGAGTCAAACCAAGGGCAAAAGTGTTTGGAAAAGTAGATATGACGGAGACGTATCACTGCGCAAGTGAAAAGGAGAAGTTGAAGCTGCAGCGCATGTTAGAGGATCACAAGAAATTGTTGTACCCAAATTGCGAAGATGACAAGAAAAAGCTGGGTACCGCACTGGAATTGCTGCAATGGAAGGCAGAGAATGGTGTATCTAACAAGGGATTTGAAAATTTGTTGAAGATGTTAAAGAAGATGCTTCCAAAGGACAATGAATTTCCCGACAGTACGTACGAAGCAAAGAAGGTTGTCTGCCCTCTAGGATTAAAGGTGTAGAAGATACATGCATGCCCTAATGACTACATCCTCTACCACGGTGAGGAGTACAAGAATTTGAATGCATGCCCGGTATGCAGTGTGTTGCGCTATAAGATCACCGTGATGACCCTAGTGATGTTGAGGGCGAGCGGCCTAAGAAGAGGATTCTTGCCAAGGTGATGTGGTATGCTCCTATAATACCATGGTTGAAACGTTTGTTCCAAAACAAAGAGCATGTCAAGTTGATGCGATGGCACAAAGAAGACCGTAAGAAAGACAAGAAGTTGAGAGTACCTACTGACGGGTCGCAGTGGAGAAAAATCGAGATAAAGTGGCGAGACTTTGTAGATGATGCAAGGAACGTATGGTTTGGTTTAAGTGCAGATGTCACTTATCCTTTTGGGCAGCAGAGCAGCAATCATAGCACCTAGCCTGTGACTCTATGTATCTATAACCTTCCTCCTTGGTTGTGCATGAAGCGGAAGTTCATTATGATGCGAGTGCTCAACCAAGGCCCCAAGCAACCCGGCAACGACATTGATGTGTACCTAAGGCCATTAGCTGAAGAACTTCTACAGTTGTGGGACAAAAATGGTGTACATGTGTGGGATGAGCACAAACATCAGGAATTTGACCTACGAGCGTTGCTGTTTGTAACCATCGATGGTTGGACTGTTTTTAGTAACCTTTCAGGACAGACAAACAAGGGATACCACGCATGCACGCACTGTTTAGATGATACCGAAAGTATATATTTGGATAAATGTAAGAAGAATGTGTACCTAGGACATCATCGATTTCTTCCGATCAAGCATCTCTTAAGAAAGAAAGGCAAGCATTTCAAAGGTGAGGCAGGTCACCGGAAGAAGCCTCGCCACCGTACTAGTGATGATATACTTGATATGGTGAAGGATTTAAAGTAATCTTTGGAAAGGGTCCTGGCGGACAATCTGTTCCGAATGATGCTGACGGACACGCACCCATGTGGAAGAAGAAATCTATATTTTGGGACCTACCCTATTGGAAAGACCTAGAGGTCCGCTCTGCCATCAACGTGATGCACATGATGAAGAATCTTTGCATGAACCTGCTAGGCTTCTTGGGCGTGTATGGGAAGACAAAAGATACACCGGAGACATGGGAGGATTAGCAACGTATGCATGAAAAAGATGTCATGCATCCAAAGCAGTATCAAGGTCCTGCCAGCTACGCTCTTACCAAAGAAGAGAAGGAAATCTTCTTTGAATGTCTGCTCAGTATGAAGGTCATGTTTGTCTTCTCATCTAATATAAAGGGAATGATAAATATGGCAGAAAAAAGTTCCAGAACCTAAAGTCTCATGAATGCCACATGATTATGGCGCAATTGGTTCCGGTTGCATTGAGGGGGCTTCTACCGGACAATGTTCGATTAGCCATTGTGAAGCTATGTGCATTCCTCAATGCAATCTCTTAGAAGGTAATTGATCCGGAAATCCTACCAAGGTTACATAATGATTTGGTGCAATGTCTTGTTAGTTTCGAGTTGGTGTTCCCACCATCCTTCTTCAATATCATGACACACGTCCTAGTTCACCTAGTCGACGAGATTGCCATTTCGGGTCATGTATTTCTACACAATATTCCCCCCTTTGAGAGGTCATGGGAGTCTTAAAGAAATATGTTCATAACTGTGCTAGGCCAGAAGGAAGCATCTCCAAGGGCCATAATACAGAGGAGGTCATTGAGTTTTGTGTTGACTTTATTCCTGACCTTAAGCCAATTGATGTTCCTGAATCACAGCATGAGGGCATACTAGGTGGAAAAGGCACGCTAGGAAAGGATTCAGTAATATGTATGGACGGGCATTCTTGGGCACAAGCACACTACACAGTTCTACAAAATTCCAGCTTGGTGGCTCCGTATATCGAGGAACACATGGATAGTGTACGCTCCAAGAACCCCAGAGCAGTCTGAGCCCTGGATCAAACATACACACATGGCATCATTCGGCGGTTGGTTGCAAACACGTCTCATGCATGACGACACTGTTGGAGATGAGTTGTACTTGCTGGCCAAGTCACCATCTTCGACTATATCGACTTTCAAAGGGTACAAGATAAATGGGAGTACATTTTACATGATCTCCCAAGATAAAAAGAGCACCAACCAAAACAGTGGTGTCCGCTTTGATGCAACAAACACCAATAGGCGAAAGGACACATATTATGGTTATATAGAGGAGATACAGGAACTTGACTATGGATGTGACTTGAAGGTCCCTTTGTTTCGGTGCAAATGGGTCAATCTAATAGGAGGCAGGGTAAAGGAAGACCCGCGGTACGGAATGACAACAGTGGATCTCAACAATCTTGGGTACACAGACGAACCATTCGTCCTAGCCAATGATGTGGCGCAGGTTTTCTATGTGAAGGACATGTCTACCAAGCCGAGAAAAAGAAAAGTTAAGGAAGCGAATACATCATACTATGAGCCAAAGCGCCACATAGTTCTTTCAGGGAAAATAAACATCGTGGGAGTGGAGGACAAGACAAACATGTCAGACGATTAAGTTTCATGAAATTGCTCCCTTCACAGTGAAGACTAAACCAAGCATCTTGTTAAATGATGAAGATTGTCCATGGTTACGGCGCAAATGGACACACGCGAAGAATTTTTTTTATACCCCAAGATCCCACTCTGGGATGTGACCGACTTCACCGTCATCACTTTCTTCTCCAGTGAGTTTCCGGGCTTATCTGGAAAGTCCCACTTCGGACAAACCGAAGGGAATCTTTGTAATAGTTAGGATATATATGTGGCATTTGAAACGCAAATAAACTTTATGTAGGAATTAATCAATGCAATTATGTCCAAACAAAATATTTCATGCATTATGTAGGACTTCATTTGCTATTTTTTGAGCTAAATGACCCTGAAATTGAAAAGCACTACAAATGAACTCTCAAAAGGTTGAAACTTGGCATGGTATCATCATTTCACCCACATAGCATGTGCTAAAAAGTTGAGAGGGTTACAACAAAAAATGGATGCACTTCGTGTACAAACTGGACAATCTCTTTCAAAGTATCGGGGTTTCAGGCGAAAACTCATCTGTTACAAAAGGCATTTCATTTTTCTAAACTTATTTTAACTCTAGACTATTTGTGCATTCAATATGCACCTCTCAAAGCCACATCATCAATTTTCAACCCTTTCTGACTTCATTTGCTATTTTTCATGCATTTTATGATTTTTTTGAGCTAAAATTACACTGGAATTGAAAAGCACTACAAATGAACTCTAAAAAGGTTGAAACTTGGCATGGTATCATCATTTCACCCACATAGCATTTGCTAAAAAGTTGAGAGGGTTACGGCAAAATTGGATGCACTTCATGTACAAACTGGACAATCTCTTTCGAAGTATCAGAGTTTCGGACGAAAACGCATCTGTTACAAAGGCATTTCATTTTTTAAACTTATTTTAACTCCAGACTTTTTGTGCATTCAATATGCACCATTCAAAGTCACGTCATTAATTTTCAACCCTTTCTGACTTCATTTGCTATTTTTCATGCATTTAATGATTTTTTGAGCTAAATGACCCTGAAATTGAAAAGCACTACAAATGAACTCTGAAAAGGTTGAAACTTGGCATAGTATCATCATTTCACCCACATAGCATGTGCTAAAAAGTTGAGAGGGTTACGACAAAAACTGGATGCACTTCGTGTACAAACTGGACAATCTCTTCCGAAGTTTCAGGGTCTCGGACGAAAGCTCATGTGTTACAAAGGCATTTCATTTTTAAAATTATTTTAACTCCAAACTTTTTGTGTGTTCATTTGCTATTTCAGGACCATTCAAAGCCACGTCGTCAATTTTCAACCATTTCTGACTTCATTTGCTATTTTTCATGCATTTAGTGATTTTTTTGAGCAAAATGACCCTGAAATTGAAAAGCACTACAAATGAACTCTGAAAAGGTTGAAAACTTTAATAGCAAAAAGAATTAAATGAAAACTAGGCATGTATGCATCTGTTTAAAGGAAAACTTTAGAATTAAAACCAAAAATAGGCATGATCTCTTTCATTAACACAGAAAGAACATGAAAGTTTTGCATTTTTTAGAATTTCATATATTTTGTTGAAATTTTTTGACAATCATGTGTATTACACATAAGTGAGTACGTATAAAAATTACGATGTGATTTGAAGAAGGTCAAAAAATTGACATAGCATATGCAAAAAATTACATAAAAAATAACAAAAAATGCATGCCTACTAGGCCACCACGGCAGAGAGGAACGTTAGGCACGTACTGCCTGCTTTAGAGAGGATTTCGGGAGGTATATCGCATCGTGGCTTATAAACAGATGTGACTACACTACAAAAAGATACACTTCTGTGATGATACGTGTTTGTCACATAGGTCACCTTTTCTGTCATGTATGTACATCCATGACGATTTTATGACAGAATCAAGATAGTCATACATGTGCTGTCATAGAAGTGTTCCATGAAAATACCAAAATTATCATCACGGAAGTGTTCACTTCCATGACGATAAATGACGCGTCATGGAAGTGCTTTCGTCAAGGGTAACCGACACGTGGCATTCACCGTAATGGGTCGCCTTTAAGCTATTGGGTCCGGTTTTGGATCCGATAACCCGTTAACAGCACGGACCAATGGCAATTTTCCATGTGTAAAATTCTCATTGGCCGAAGGAAACACGTGACAGCTCGTCATTGGGTCAGATAGGCGCCTATGATATGTCGACACGTGCAACAGCCCACCACTAGCCTATTTAGCTTACAAAGGCCGGCCCATTTGACTTGGTCAAAAGTTAATGGGCTGGCCCATGAAAAGCCTGTTAACGGTCTATTCACAAATGGCTCATTTTATGGCCCGGTAACTGACGACCCTTTCCTTCCCAAAATCGGCCCAACAACGTCATGTGGGCTGTCGAATATAACACCAGCCCGTTTGACTTTCGGCCCATGTATGGCCCATGGCGCCTTTCAACCCATATGAGGCCTTTCGTATCTTTAGGCCCTTTAGTGGCCCACGGTGACTCTAGCCCATAATGTACAGTAAATTACTTTGTACCCATTAACGACCCATGATTCACATGGGCCGTTTCCAGCCCATGTTAACTTTCAGCCTACTGACGGGCCATACGTTCTTGGGCTCCTTTCCGGCCCTCGATTACTTCTAGCCCGTTCCACTAATGGGCCAAATTCGGCCCGAGGCTAGAATCGGCCCGTTTGTGGCCTGTTAACCCGTTGCGCCATTTCCAGCCCATCCTATATTCTGGCCCATTAACGACCCGCTATTCATGTGATAGAATTAAGCCTTTGCTGTCTTCCATCCCATTAACAGCCCGTTACCGCGCTGGCCCGATACCAATTACGCCCGTTTACAACCCATGTGGACCCATTTATCTGACGGCCCGAGGCCCACCGATTCTATGGCCAGTTGGAGGCCCATTTATCTGACGGCCCGTAGGAGGCCCATGGATCCTACGGCCTGTAGCAGGGTCAAGGTTACCATGGTCTGTATACGGCCCATGGTTGTTGCGGCCACTAGCAAACCAGGGAAAAAGAAGACAAGGAAATAAATAAGCCCGAAACTAACGCTAGGCTATTTAGGCTATTACACAGATTACATCCACTGCGCATCAAAGTTCGCCACCAATGCAAATATAGGGAACACCCTACACTACAAAAATGGCTTGCTGTTTTCTTCAGCCAGTGGCTGCACCGCGGGGGCCGGTGCGGTGGACGGCGGCGGGAGGCCACGTGTCCGGGTCCGGGTCGGACATGTTCGGCGGCACAGATGGGCGATTTCTAGGGTTTGTACCACGAATTTGGAGGGGGAGACACCTATTTATAGGTAGGAGGAGCTAGGAGTGTCCAAAAGAGGTGCGGTTTTCGCCCACACAATCGTGATCCAATGACGGAGAGCATGGAGGGGGTTTTGATGGGCTAGTGGGCTGTCTTGGAGGGGTGTAGGGCTGCAATGAAAGAGAGGCTTTTGCGGTTACCCGGTTAACCGTTGGGGCATCAAACGACCTCCAAATGGAACGAAATTTGACAGGCAGCCTACCGGTGATGTACCAAGGCCACTCGACAAATCTTGACCCATTCCGAGAATGTTTTTCTCCTGCTCACGAAACAAGATTTGAGGGGTGCAATGGGTGCATGTGGGATTGTCGGATCGTGAAACGGACAACGGGGAAAATGCTTGTATGCATGAGACAAACACAAATGCAAATGAGATGCACATGATGGCATAATATGAAATGCATGACATGAACAAAATGCAAAATGAAAGACAAAACCCAACCATGAAGGGAATATCATATCACATAACTGGAAATGGCAAGAGTTGGAGTTACAAATATGGAAAGTTACATCTGGGGCGTTACAGTTGACCATTCACTTTGAGCTTTCTAAGAACACATATCACTCCCTCTCTTGATTTCCTACACCAAATCCTAGATCCCCAAGGGATTTGGGAACATTTTAGAGAAGTTCTCCAATCAAGTGATAGATCCACTCCTTCCCCTTCTTCTCACCAAAGGAATTCGTGATTTGAGCAAGTTCTTGAGCATTTCCCAATGTTCTTATTACTCTTGGAGGTTGGAGACTCCTAGGCGGTAGGAGTCTTTCGAAGAGGAATCGACCATTGTGATTACCCCCAGAATAGTTTGTGAGGGTGTGGTGACCACTCCAAGGTCTATCACTAGTGGTTGAGAAACGCCTCCGTGGTGTTGTCTCAAAGGGAGAATAGGGTGAGCCTTAGTCGCATTGGTGTGCCTTCGTGGTAACATCCACCTCTCTAATGGTGATGTAGCATCCCTCCAAGGAAGTGAACATCGACATACATCCTTGTCTCCCGGAGTTGCGGTTATTCCTAACCCTAACTCTCTACTTGTGGTTACTTGTCTCTTAGCACTTACTTATATCATATTGTGCTTGCTTACTTACATACTTGTGTTACTTGTTTATATTTCCTAGCTCTTAGCATCACACTTGCAATTGTTAGGCTCACTTTCATATTTCGCATTATTACCTAAAATTGCTAAGTAACAATTAAAATAGGTAATTGTACCTATTCACCGCCCCCCCTCTAGGTCCATCTCGACCCTTTCACACGCCGACAACACCGGAGAGCATGTTAGACACCCGTGAGCGTGGACACTGAAACACGTGGATGCTTGCTGAGGCGCACGCCTCCTCGACGTTAGAGAGCATGTCGAACACTCGTTAGCCTTGGGCCTACTAGCTTTGATGGGTCCTTGTGACGCCCCCGATTTAATCGTACACTAATCATGCACGCAAATGTGTACGATCAAGATCAGGGACTCACGGGAAGATATCACAACACAACTCTACAAATAAAATAAGTCATACAAGCATCATAATACAAGCCAGGGGCCTCGAGGGCTCGAATACAAGTGCTCGATCATAGACGAGTCAGCGGAAGCAACAATATCTGAGTACAGACATAAGTTAAACAAGTTGCCATAAGATGGCTAGCACAAACTGGGATACAGATCGAAAGAGGCGCAGGCCTCCTGCCTGGGATCCTCCTAACTACTCCTGGTCGTCGTCAGCGGGCATCACGTAGTAGTAGGCACCTCCGATGTAGTAGGGGTCGTCATCGACGGTGGCGTCTGGCTCCTGGACTCCAGCATCTGGTTGCGACAACCAGAAAGAAAGGGAAGGGAAAAAGGGGGGAGAAAGCAACCGTGAGTACTCATCCAAAGTACTCGCAAGCAAGGAACTACACTACATATGCATGGGTATATGTGTAAGGAGGCCATATCAGTGGACTGAACTGCAGAATGCCAGAATAAGAGGGGGATAACTAATCCTGTCGAAGACTACGCTTCTCGCAGCCACCGTCTTGCATCAAGTAGAAGAGAGTAGATTGAAGTCCTCCAAGTAGCATCTCCAAATAGCATCTCATAGCATAATCCTACCCGGCGATCCCCTCCTCATATCCCTGAGGTAGAGCGACCACCGGTTGTATCTGGCACTTGGAAGGGTGTGTTTTATTAAGTATCCGGTTCTAGTTGTCATAAGGTCAAGGTACAACTCCAAGTCGTCCTGTTACCGAAGATCACGGCTATTCGAATAGATTAACTTCCCTGCAGGGGTGCACCACATTCCCCAACACGCTTGATCCCATTTGGCCGGACACACTTTCCTGGGTCATGCCCGGCCGCGGAAGATCAACACGTCGCAGCCCCACCTAGGAAAAACAGAGAGGCCAGCACGCCGGTCTAAACCTAAGCGCACAGGGGTCTGGGCCCATCGCCCATAGCACACCTGCACGTTGCGTGGGCGGCCGGAAGCAGAACTAGCCCCCTTAATACAAGAGCAGGCTTACGTTCCAATCCGGCGCGCGCCGCTCCGTCGCTGACGTCTGAAGTGCTTCGGCTGATACCACGACGTCGGGATACCCATAACTACTCCCACGTAGATGGTTAGTGCGTATAGGCTCGTAGCCGACTCAGATCAAATACCAAGATCTCGTTAAGCGTGTTAAGTATCCGCGAACGCCGAACAGGGCCAGGCCCACCTGTCTCCTAGGTGGTCTCAACCTGTCCTGTCGCTCCGCCACAAAGTAACAGTCGAGGGCCGTCGGGAACCCAGGCCCACCTCTACTGGGATGGAGCCACCTGTCCTTTCAGCCCCCTCGTCAGAATCACTTGCGGGTACTCAATGAGCTGACCCGACTTTAGTCACCATCTGTATAGTATGTATGTATGTATAGTATATACCCGTGATCACCTCCCAAGTGATCACGGCCCGATAGTATAGCAAGGCAGACTGACAAGAATGTAGGGCCAATGATGATAAACTAGCATCCTATACTAAGCATTTAGGATTGCAGGTAAGGTATCAACAGATGTAGCGACAATGTCAGGCTATGCATCAGACTAGGATTAACGAAAGCAGTAACATGCTACACTACTCTAATGCAAGCAGTATAGAGGAGAATAGGCGATATCTGGTGATCAAGGGGGGGGGGCTTGCCTGGTTGCTCTGGCAAGAGAGAGGGGTCGTCAACTCCGTAGTCGAACTGGGCAGCAACGGCGTCGGTCTCGTAGTCTACCGGAAAGGAGTAACGGAGGGGGAACACAATAAATAACAGAGCAATCAAATGTAACACAAAGCAAGACGCGGCAATACGGTGTGCTAGGGGTGACCTAACGTAGGGATAGGCGATACCGGTGAAGGGGGAAACATCCGGGAAAGTATTCCCGGTGTTTCGCGTTTTCGGACAAATGAACCGGAGGGGGAAAGTTGCGAGTTCGATAGGTTAGGGGTGTGTGGCGGACGAACGGACTGCGTATCCGGAATCGTCTCGTCGTTCTGAGCAACTTTCATGTACAAAGTTTTTCGATCCGAGCTACGGTTTACCTTATATTAATTTTAAAAGATTTAATCAACTTATAAATTATTATTATTAATTTAATCCGAAAATGGCATTACTGCATCAGCATGATGTCAGCATGACATCATCAGTCAACAGAGGTGTTGACTGGGTCAAGCTGACATGTGGGTCCGGCATGTCATTGACTGTTTCAGTTAATTAAGTTAATTAGTTAATTAGGTTAATTAATCTTATTTAGTTAATTTAATCAGAATTAATTAAGTTAATTAATTAGTTAATCAATTAATTAATTCATTAATTTTATTATTAATTATTTACTTATTATATATATATATATTTTTTAATTCTCTTTTTTTTTTAATTTTCGTTCTGGGCGTGGGCCCCGTTTGTCATAGGCCCATAGGGGCCTTAGTGGTTATGGGCGTGTGGGCGCGCGGGCTCACGGGCACGGCCACGAGCGCCCACCGGGGCAAGCCCAAGCGATGGCCTCGGGCGCGGCCAGTGGCGCTGCCGCCGGCGACAAGGAGGCAGCCAGGGGCGGCGAGGTACCGGGACGCCACGCACGTGGTCTCGGCGAGGTGCGGGCCCGGCGGTCGTCAGCGGGGAAGGCAGGAGTAGTGCACGGGGGCTGCAGGCGGAGCGGGACGGCGGCGTGGGCGGCAACAACCGCAGGTGGCACGAGCGACAACGGGCGCGACGGGGCGCGCGGGTGCGCGCGTGCTCACAGCGAGCACGAGCACCGGGCGGCACGTGCACGACTACGGGACGGTGCGAGGAGCAAGAGGAAGAGAGGCCGGGGGCCTCACCGTGGATCCGTAGGGTCAAGGCAGCGGGGCTCAGGGAGGTTGACGGGGACGACGCGTGTAGACGGGGAAGTCCGGCGGCGTCCGG
This sequence comes from Triticum dicoccoides, assembly GCF_002162155.2. Lineage (NCBI taxonomy): Eukaryota > Viridiplantae > Streptophyta > Magnoliopsida > Poales > Poaceae > Triticum > Triticum dicoccoides. Next base: position 518,306,352 of record NC_041384.1, on the reverse strand, counting down.
GACGGCTTCGGGCGACGGAGTCGGCACGCAAATGTGTACGATCAAGATCAGGGACTCACGGGAAGATATCACAACACAACTCTACAAATAAAATAAGTCATACAAGCATCATAATACAAGCCAGGGGCCTCGAGGGCTCGAATACAAGTGCTCGATCATAGACGAGTCAGCGGAAGCAACAATATCTGAGTACAGACATAAGTTAAACAAGTTGCCTTAAGAAGGCTAGCACAAACTGGGATACAGATCGAAAGAGGCGCAGGCCTCCTGCCTGGGATCCTCCTAAACTACTCCAGGTCGTCGTCAGCGGGCAACACGTAGTAGTAGGCACCTCCGGTGTAGTAGGGGTCGTCGTCGACGGTGGCGTCTGGCTCCTGGACTCCAGCACCTGGTTGCGACAACCAGAAAGAAAGGAAAAGGGGAGAAAAGGGGGAGAAAGCAACCGTGAGTACTCATCCAAAGTACTCGCAAGCAAGGATCTACACTACATATGCATGGGTATATGTGTAAAGGGCCATATCAGTGGACTGAACTGCAGAATGCCAGAATAAGAGGGGGATAGCTAGTCTTATCGAAGACTACGCTTCGGGTCACCTTCGTCTTGCAACAGGTATAAGAGAGTAGATTGAAGTCCTCCAAGTAGCATCTCCAAGTAGCATCTCATAGCATAATCCTACCCGGCGATCCCCTCCTCATATCCCTGAGGTAGAGCGACCACCGGTTGTATCTGGCACTTGGAAGGGTGTGTTTTATTAAGTATCCGGTTCTAGTTGTCATAAGGTCAAGGTACAACTCCAAGTCGTCCTGTTACCGAAGATCACGGCTATTCGAATAGATTAACTTCCCTGCAGGGGTGCACCACATAACCCAACACGCTTGATCCCATTTGGCCGGACACACTTTCCTGGGTCATGCCCGGCCTCGGAAGATCAACACGTCGCAGCCCCACCTAGGCAAAACAGAGAGGCCAGCACGCCGGTCTAAACCTAAGCGCACAGGGGTCTGGGCCCATCGCCCATAGCACACCTGCACGTTGCGTACGCGGCCGAAAGCAGAACTAGCCCCCTTAATACAAGAGCAGGCTTACGTTCCAATCCGGTGCGCGCCGCTCCGTCGCTGACGTCTGAAGTGCTTCGGCTGATACCACGACGTCGGGATACCCATAACTACTCCCACGTAGATGGTTAGTGCGTATAGGCTCGTAGCCAGACTCAGATCAAATACCAAGATCTCGTTAAGCGTGTTAAGTATCCGCGAACGCCGAACAGGGCCAGGCCCACCTGTCTCCTAGGTGGTCTCAACCTGCCCTGCCGCTCCGCCACAAAGTAACAGTCGGGGGCCGTCGGGAACCCATGCCCACCTCTACCGGGATGGAGCCACCTGCCCCTTCAGCCCCCAACTCCGAACAGTATCACAGGTAATGTAACAGTGTAAAGTATATAGTATATGCCCGTGATCACCTCCCGAGTGATCACGGCCCAATAGTATAGCAAGGCAGACTGACAATAATGTAGGGCCAATAATGATAAACTAGCATACTATACTAAGCATTTAGGATTGCGGGTAAGGTATCAATGACTGTAGCAGCAATGTCAGGCTATGCATCAGAATAGGATTAACGGAAAGCAGTAACATGCTACACTACTCTAATGCAAGCAGTATAGAGGAGAATAGGCGATATCTGGTGATCAAGGGGGGGGGGCTTGCCTGGTTGCTCTGGCAAGAGAGAGTGGTCGTCAACTCCGTAGCCGACCGGGGTACCAGCAGCAGCGTCAGTCTCGCAGTCTACCGGAAAGAAGTAACGGAGGGGGAACAAAATAAATAACAGAGCAATCAAATGTAACACAAAGCAAGACGCGGCAATACGTTGCTAGGGGTGACCTAACGCAGGGATAGGTGATATCGGCGAAGGGGGGACACATCCGGGAAAGTATCCCCGGGGTTCCGCGTTTTCGGACAGATGAACCGGAGGTGAAATGTTGCAGGTTCACTATGCTAGGGACGCGTGGCGGACGAACGGGCTGCGTATCCGAATTCGTCTCATCGTTCTGAGCAACTTTCATGTAGAAAGTATTCGCATCCGAGTTACGGATTAAAAGATATGATTTTCTAAAGATTTTATTAATTTCTAGAATTTAATTAATTAATTAATCCGAAAATGAATTAATGACATCAGCATGATGTCGTGCTGACATCAGCAGTCAACAGAGTTGACTTGGTCAACCTGACCAGTGGGTCCCACTGGTCAGTGACACATTTTATTTAAACAGTTTAATTAATCTAATCAAAATTAATTAGTGGGTGGGCCCCACTGTCATACTAATTAATTAGCTAATTAATAGTAGTTAATTAGGTTAACTAATCATTAGGTTAATTAATCTTATTTGGTTAATTTAATCAGATTTAATTAAGTTAATTAATTAGTTAATTGATTAATTAATTAATTATTTTCATTATTTATTCATCTATTTTTTTATTTTTTTTCAATTCCTTTAAAAAAAACGTTCTGGGGCTGGGGCCCCCATGTCATTGGCCCTAGGGGCCACACAGGGTGGGTTAACGGGCGCGCGGGCGCTAGCCCGAATGGGCGCTGGTGTGCGGGCGTTGTGGCTGGCGCCGGGGTGGTTGCCGGCGAGGCGCGGAACGGGGCGGGGGCCGCGGTGATGCACGGGCGGCCGCCGGAGGCCGAAGCGATGCCGAAGCAACAACGGGAGCGGTGACGGGGCTCGCCGGGAGGGGCACGGGGCGCGGCCGTCGCGGGCGAGCAGGTCGACAGGGGTGCGAGGTGGCGGTGCGGGAGCCGACGTGCAGCCAGTGGGGACGCGTGAGGCGGAGGAGGCCATGCGAGGAAGGCGCGGCCCCGGGCGTAGGCGGAGCGGGGGTGCGCGCGGCCGGACGGAGCGCCGCGCGCGGCCAGGGCGCGACCCGGCCGCGGTGAGCGCGTGAGACAGAGGAGGGGAGGAGGAGTCGGGGCTCACGGCAG
>NC_041384.1:518295237-518302673 GCF_002162155.2 Triticum dicoccoides | reverse complement strand
TTTTTGTTAGTTTAGTTTTTCTCTTTTGTATTTTCTTTTCTTTTATTTATTTTCTTTTCTGTTTTATTTTAAGTTCCCTTTTATTACAGTTTTATAAAAACACTAGCACCTAAATTTGTATTTATAAATATACTACTGCCACCTTAATTCTCAACCGAAAATAAAATAGTTTAATATTTTATAAAATTCAATAGGCATGTATTTAATTGTTTTAACTACTGTTTTAATTATCTTTAGAGCCTTTAAACGCTTTATCAAAGTTTGGTTTCTCCACCATAATTACCTATGCATTATTTAGTTCACTCCGAACATTTTAGTTTTAAAGTTTGGTAACTTTTGTTGTTTGCCTATGTTTTAAATTTGAATTTGAATCGGGTTCGAATCAACGTGAGTTTAATCACAGTAATGGAGGTGACGTGGCATCCTTAGCTTGGGATTACTGTAGTCTAATTATCCGGGCGTCACAATTCTCCTCCACTACAAGAAATCTCGTCCCGAGATTTAAGAGGGGGACTAAGGGGGAAAGTTTGGTAACGAATCTAGCGGGTCTTCTCATCCTGGCTTGCTCTTCTCGAAGAGGTTGACCCCTTTTGTTGATATCTTCATTTCTCTGTTTCAAGCTACCATGATCAAGTTGTCATCCTTTCTTCAGGAACTTTCACCGTACTTACGAAAGAATAAAGGGGCTGGGAGAATAGACCTCTACAAGGTTGACTAACTTGTTGATAACATCGGGGACGGTGGGGGAAGTAACTCTCGAATTAAAAACCCTTAGACATTATTGAGAACAAAGTGAGGAGGTATCCTGAGAAGTTTCGAGCAGATAGACAATCGTTCGTTGCCTGAAACAGGGTGTGAAAGGGGTTCAGTGCAATGGGAATAAGTATTGCGCCTGATACCATAATAGATCACTATGACGGTGGCCCGTGATCTTTCATACGAAGCCACGCGTGAGGATTAGCTTTAGTAACAGGGGTGCAGGAGAGTCAGGTTTCGATCCTGTGGAACTGTGGGTTATGGGCCCACCATGTGGTTGAAAGTAGGAAGGGGGCCGACATTTTGCACGGTCATGATAGTAAGGTGTGTCAAAGGGTAGCCTGTCAGATATGTCGGCAACAACATCGATACCAAGGGCGAGGGACGAAGAGAACCATTTTCCTGCTCGTTGAACGAGGCGGGCCAATAGGCAAAGTTCTCGTCCATCGGTGGTTACCGGAATGTTTTCAACACTAGTAACAGGGTCTTGCTGACAGAGTTGTACACTGAGGGGTTTACATAAGCAGGAGAACATTACTGCTTAGATCATATAGATCACAAGAAAGGTTAAACAAAACAATGGAAAGGAAAAAGTGATCATCAGATCAAATAGAACAATGGAAAGGAAAATGTTTATACACCTATTTCAGGGGTATATCCTTCCCAAGGACAAGCAGAACATGATAACCATGACATGATATTAAGTAGAAAAGCCTCTAGGTGAGGGGAGAGAAATTTTCATGACATTATCCATACAGCGGTGTTTGGATAATTGAGCAAGAAATGTTTAGCATTGGGTTTCAAATGTTCTTGTTGAAACATCGGAGTACCATAGACATGCTTCGAGATAGAATTGACATGGTCTTCAGGTGAAGATCAAACTTTGGAAACACGAAGGATCCATCAGGAATAACTTGTAGAATAAGTCTTACAATTTCCCCATGGATGAACGGATAACCTTGCTGAAAAGGAATATATAGTGATTGGTCCTCCAGCCGAGGGGGGGGTGCTAGGCATGACATCATGTTACCGGGTCATCAAAGGATCAACATCATAACTCTTGGAAAATGTCCCAACCATCATATCTGACCGAGATTCCGATCCGATTGGTGTCAGGATACCTCAGACTCAGGATACCTGGGAAGAAAAGGTGCAACGCAAATTGACGAGATGACATTGTAAGATTCTCGGGGAAATGAACTATGAAGTGTTTTCCGTTATCAAGAGTTCATCATTAACCCAAGGAGAGGATGATGAGGTGGCTGATGGACTCAGCGATAATTCAACGAGGTATCCAAAAGATGGATCTCCACAATTATGTGGATAAGGGGATAACATCCGTCAGATTAAACGATATAATGGGATATGCTCGAGGAAAACATACATAATTAAACATTGGTTGAAAGGTGCACCCGAGATATGGGTTGGGTTGCACGACCAATGTGAGAATGGTGATTCAATAATCAACAGTCTAAGAATGAACGACCGACCATTAACTTCAAAGCAATAGGGTTGCTAGAAGTTTTGGGATTACACATCACAGTCTATTTGTCGGTGTTTAGAATAACACGGTGACCAGGAAAAGAATGGTGATGGTGATAAGTATCACTATACCAAGAATTCTTAAGTGGTGGAGCAATCCTCACAACATTCTTGACATCAAAGATGGTAATACTCCGCGGTAGAACATAACATAAGTTGGATAGCAAGGGTCTCAAGGTTTACACAAAACACGAACATCTTGTGTTGAACGGAAGGCAATAAAGTGGTCGATGAGAACAGGAATCATCGAGGGCAAGGATGGTATTGCCCATCATGAATTCAATTGAATTCCTGGAAGAGCTCATAAGGTTGATGATGATCACGACACAAGTGTCGAGAGTTTCCATGCCGATGTGATCAATCAGCGACGACATCAAGTCAAAGTAATGATGAAGCAAGAGGTTAATGGAACCACGGTTATGACATAAACTCGAACTCAAGCTTGTTGTTTAAGGTGAAAGGGAATGACGAGGAAAATCGACGTAAGCTTAATTCATCGTCGAAAATTGTGCTCTGAGAAGAAGGACCGGGTAGCACAGCTAAAATCATCACGACAATGATATAGCCAAACAGGCTAGGAATGGCGTGATCGGGTACAAACTCGTACTTATAGAAGCTTACTGAAGAGTTGTTGAACCGTAAAGCGGACTCGGTTCAGTTATCGGTGTCTTTGAGTGTTCAATAACTCAGAGCCCGCGAAAAATTGGAATCAGTGGGAAGGTAGCACTTGATGAAGAACTCATAAAAAGTTATGCAGTTCCATGATAATCTCAAGATACCAGGGGGTAATACTCGACACAAGATCAAAGTAAAGGTTGGACTGGTGTATTGATCCATAGAAGACAATTATTTTGACTTGTCCGAGAAAGGAGAACAAAGAAGAACAATCATGGTCGAAACCACGGTTGCAAAAGGCCAGATCCTAGATATAAGATGAACTTATACCAAAGGAATAATTTATTTAAGAGAAGCTTTAATGATAAGATCTACATCGTGTCCATGGGCATGAACACAAGTTCAAGGTCGACTCCCACTTTTCCAATGCATAACATTTCATTCACTTCTCACGTTTGATGAAGTTGCAGTGTTGAAATTTTATCTGGTGAAGCACCAGAAGAGTATGACTCGTGAAAACCTTCGGGTTCACACGGTTTAGAGAAGGCATATGTTCAACCCACAGGGGCTTCTTAGAAACGTATACCACAAGTTTCAAGAGTAAATAACACAAGCTCGAAAGTAGAGCAAGGTTGAGAAAGTAGATGATACAATTACCAAGGGCATTATGTATCCAAGGGAAGGCTCACAAGGTTATTGAATATGAAGGATGCTGACGGATAAAATCCAACAATGGGCCTGATGGTCCACAAGGGATCTGACGTGAGCATCGGTACTCAACTAGAGGAAGCAAATTATAGAAACAACTGACTAACTCAATTGTCAAATGCAAAGGAATTATGATTTCCAAATCAAGGGATCAGAAGCAATGCTCTGATTAGGGGTGGATAAGTTGAATAGTCTTAGGGTACAATCAAAGACAATTGGATTGGTCGAGAACCAATTCCAGTTAAAAGGATGGCAGCTCAGTCGGAAAATTAATTTATAAGGATCAATGATGATTGCGTGTATTCGCAAACATATTGAGTCAACGGACTCAAAATGATAATGACAAGGAATGTCATTAAGACTACGAGACTTATGGGATTAACCATAATGCAAGCAAGCAAGAATTTCAAGAGCCAAAGGCTCTAGAGGATTTTCGGAAGATCGAATATTATTTTGAAGACTTTTGTGAAACACATGAACAACTGGGGATAAGCGGATACTCGACAAGTGCGAGAATTATCCATAGGGGTATTCAGGTGACAAGGAATTGCAAGACAGTAGGCACAAGATATTCTCGGATCAATAGAGAGAATTTCGGGGTATCTTGTAATAACAAGATCAACTGGGAATGAAAGTAAGAACGTCAAGTGTATGTATTTATCCATAGGGATATTTCGATGGTAGGGAATTGCAAAAGCAACGGACACAAAGTCTCAAAAGAGTTTCGGCGAGTAACTTCGAAATCTTCTGGTGCAGTCGGCGATCACCTGGACTGAAGGGGCTCTCCGGGAGAAAGTATTTTCGAGAACCTAAAGTCAGATTTTAGTAGAAATCCTTTAACCCGAGTAGAAGAGAGTTCAGAGTCCCAGAGTAAAGGTCGAGGAGTAAAAGATCCTACTACCACCCAATGGCGACGTGGGCCCATGGGCCGCACAGCCATGTTAGTAAAAGTTTTGTAAAGTCTAGACTCGACTTCGGCCAAGGAGTTGGAAGGGGGATTCCTACAGGCAGTCGGCTCTGATACCAACTTGTGACGCCCCCGATTTAATCGTACACTAATCATGCACGCAAATGTGTACGATCAAGATCAGGGACTCACGGGAAGATATCACAACACAACTCTACAAATAAAATAAGTCATACAAGCATCATAATACAAGCCAGGGGCCTCGAGGGCTCGAATACAAGTGCTCGATCATAGACGAGTCAGCGGAAGCAACAATATCTGAGTACAGACATAAGTTAAACAAGTTGCCATAAGATGGCTAGCACAAACTGGGATACAGATCGAAAGAGGCGCAGGCCTCCTGCCTGGGATCCTCCTAACTACTCCTGGTCGTCGTCAGCGGGCATCACGTAGTAGTAGGCACCTCCGATGTAGTAGGGGTCGTCATCGACGGTGGCGTCTGGCTCCTGGACTCCAGCATCTGGTTGCGACAACCAGAAAGAAAGGGAAGGGAAAAAGGGGGGAGAAAGCAACCGTGAGTACTCATCCAAAGTACTCGCAAGCAAGGAACTACACTACATATGCATGGGTATATGTGTAAGGAGGCCATATCAGTGGACTGAACTGCAGAATGCCAGAATAAGAGGGGGATAACTAATCCTGTCGAAGACTACGCTTCTCGCAGCCACCGTCTTGCATCAAGTAGAAGAGAGTAGATTGAAGTCCTCCAAGTAGCATCTCCAAATAGCATCTCATAGCATAATCCTACCCGGCGATCCCCTCCTCATATCCCTGAGGTAGAGCGACCACCGGTTGTATCTGGCACTTGGAAGGGTGTGTTTTATTAAGTATCCGGTTCTAGTTGTCATAAGGTTAAGGTACAACTCCAAGTCGTCCTGTTACCGAAGATCACGGCTATTCGAATAGATTAACTTCCCTGCAGGGGTGCACCACATAACCCAACACGCTTGATCCCATTTGGCCGGACACACTTTCCTGGGTCATGCCCGGCCTCGGAAGATCAACACGTCGCAGCCCCACATAGGCAAAACAGAGAGGCCAGCACGCCGGTCTAAACCTAAGCGCACAGGGGTCTAGGCCCATCGCCCATAGCACACCTGCACGTTGCGTACGCGGCCGAAAGCAGAACTAGCCCCCTTAATACAAGAGCAGGCTTACGTTCCAATCCGGCGCGCGCCGCTCCGTCGCTGACGTCTGAAGTGCTTCGGTTGATACCACGACGTCGGGATACCCATAACTACTCCCACGTAGATGGTTAGTGCGTATAGGCTCGTAGCCAGACTCAGATCAAATACCAAGATCTCGTTAAGCGTGTTAAGTATCCGCGAACGCCGAACAGGGCCAGGCCCACCTGTCTCCTAGGTGGTCTCAACCTGCCCTGCCGCTCCGCCACAAAGTAACAGTCGGGGGCCGTCGGGAACCCAGGCCCACCTCTACCGGGATGGAGCCACCTGCCCCTTTAGCCCCCAACTCCGAACAGTATCACAGGTAATGTAACAGTGTAAAGTATATAGTATATGCCCGTGATCACCTCCCGAGTGATCACGGCCCAATAGTATAGCAAGGCAGACTGACAATAATGTAGGGCCAATAATGATAAACTAGCATACTATACTAAGCATTTAGGATTGCGGGTAAGGTATCAATGACTGTAGCAGCAATGTCAGGCTATGCATCAGAATAGGATTAACGGAAAGCAGTAACATGCTACACTACTCTAATGCAAGCAGTATAGAGGAGAATAGGCGATATCTGGTGATCAAGGGGGGGGGCTTGCCTGGTTGCTCTGGCAAGAGAGAGTGGTCGTCAACTCCGTAGCCGACCGGGGTACCAGCAGCAGCGTCAGTCTCGCAGTCTACCGGAAAGAAGTAACGGAGGGGGAACAAAATAAATAACAGAGCAATCAAATGTAACACAAAGCAAGACGCGGCAATACGTTGCTAGGGGTGACCTAACGCAGGGATAGGTGATATCGGCGAAGGGGGGACACATCCGGGAAAGTATCCCCGGGGTTCCGCGTTTTCGGACAGATGAACCGGAGGTGAAATGTTGCAGGTTCACTATGCTAGGGACGCGTGGCGGACGAACGGGCTGCGTATCCGAATTCGTCTCATCGTTCTGAGCAACTTTCATGTAGAAAGTATTCGCATCCGAGTTACGGATTAAAAGATATGATTTTCTAAAGATTTTATTAATTTCTAGAATTTAATTAATTAATTAATCCGAAAATGAATTAATGACATCAGCATGATGTCGTGCTGACATCAGCAGTCAACAGAGTTGACTTGGTCAACCTGACCAGTGGGTCCCACTGGTCAGTGACACATTTTATTTAAACAGTTTAATTAATCTAATCAAAATTAATTAGTGGGTGGGCCCCACTGTCATACTAATTAATTAGCTAATTAATAGTAGTTAATTAGGTTAACTAATCATTAGGTTAATTAATCTTATTTGGTTAATTTAATCAGATTTAATTAAGTTAATTAATTAGTTAATTGATTAATTAATTAATTATTTTCATTATTTATTCATCTATTTTTTTTATTTTTTTTTCAATTCCTTTAAAAAAAACGTTCTGGGGCTGGGGCCCCCATGTCATTGGCCCTAGGGGCCACACAGGGTGGGTTTACGGGCGCGCGGGCGCTAGCCCGAATGGGCGCTGGTGTGCGGGCGTTGTGGCTGGCGCCGGGGTGGTTGCCGGCGAGGCGCGGAACGGGGCGGGGGCCGCGGTGATGCACGGGCGGCCGCCGGAGGCCGAAGCGATGCCGAAGCAACAACGGGAGCGGTGACGGGGCTCGCCGGGAGGGGCACGGGGCGCGGCCGTCGCGGGCGAGCAGGTCGACAG
>NC_041384.1:518277495-518294675 GCF_002162155.2 Triticum dicoccoides | reverse complement strand
GGGGAGAGCGACTGGGGGGAGGGGGCGAGTGGTTGACTGGATGGGGTTAGGGTTTGGGTCGTGGGGGATATGGGGAAGGGGAGTGGGGCGCCGGTTGGGCCGGCCTGGTTGGCCCGATGGCCAGCTGGGCCGCGGTCCAGCAGGGGGGGGGCTTCTTTTTCCTTTTTTGTTAGTTTAGTTTTTCTCTTTTGTATTTTCTTTTCTTTTATTTATTTTCTTTTCTGTTTTATTTTAAGTTCCCTTTTATTACAGTTTTATAAAAACACTAGCACCTAAATTTGTATTTATGAATATACTACTGCCACATTAATTCTCAACCGAAAATAAAATAGTTTAATATTTTATAAAATTCAATAGGCATGTATTTAATTGTTTTAACTACTGTTTTAATTATCTTTAGAGCCTTTAAACGCTTTATCAAAGTTTGGTTTCTCCACCATAATTACCTATGCATTATTTAGTTCACTCCGAACATTTTAGTTTTAAAGTTTGGTAACTTTTGTTGTTTGCCTATGTTTTAAATTTGAATTTGAATCGGGTTCGAATCAACGTGAGTTTAATCACAGTAATGGAGGTGACGTGGCATCCTTAGCTTGGGATTACTGTAGTCTAATTATCCGGGCGTCACAGTCCTGCACGAGAGCTTCGTTTCATCGCGTCCGGCTCGACGGATTTCATCACATCATCAATACACCGACTCACACGGTGAAAGGATCGAGATGGACCTAGAGGGGGGTGAATAGGTACAATTATAAAATTTTAATTATGACTTAGCAATTTTAGGCAATAATGCGGAATATGAAAGTGAGCCTAACAATTGTAAGAGTAGTACTAAGTGCTATGCAAGTAACACAAGTATGTAAGTAAGCAACCACAATATGATACAAGTAAGTGCTAAGAGACAAGTAACCATAAGTAGAGAGTTAGGGTTAGGAATAACCACAACTCCGAGAGACGAGGATGTATTCCGATGTTCACTTCCTTGGAGGGAAGCTACGTCACCGTTAGAGAGGTGGATGTTACCACGAAGGCACACCAACGCCACGAAGGCTCACCCTATTCTCCCTTTGAGACAAAACCACGGAGGCGTTTCTCAACCACTAGTGGTAGACCTTGGGGTGGTCTCCAAACCCTCACAAACTTATCTGGGGGTAATCACAAAGGTTGATTCCTCTCCGAAAGACTCCTACCGCCTAGGAGTCTCCAACCTCCAAGAGTAACAAGATCCAAAGGGAAAAGCTCAAAACTTGCTCAACTCACGATTTGCTTCGGTCACAAGGAGAGGGGAAAGATCTTTCTTTTGATTGGAACAACTCTTCAAAACTCACAAGAATCAAACTGGGATCTAAGATTTAGTGTGTGAGCAAGGGAGAGGGAGCACTGGTGTTCTTGAGGTGTGTTTGAGTGAAGTGTTCCCCTTATCTTGAAGAGGTACGAGACTATTTATACAACAAGAAAATTAGAGCCATTTTAGACAGAGATTGACCTGTCCGGATGATCCGGAAGACCATCCGGATGATCTGGCTCAAGGCCCGGATGATCTGGCAGAGGGCCCGGATGTAAGTGGCAGTAGAAGAGCTACGAGGAGCCCGGATGATCCGGCTGACTAGCCGGATGATCCGGCTACATCCACCAAGGTTCTGTGAAAATAGGGGCAAGATTACCCGGATGATCCGGGACAGGATCCGGACGATCCGGGCAAAGCTCGGACGATCCGGACGATCCGGCTTCAATCATCATGGTTCGGTGATGGAGGGCGTACATTACTCGGATGATCAGGAGTAATGTCCGGATGATCTGGGCTTAGCCTGGATGATCTGGGGCTCCGTCCGGATGATCTGGGAAAGAGTTTGTGTAGAGAAACATGTAGTAGATTTTGGCCAAGGGGTTTTGCTAGGGATTTATTTGGTCCTTTGTGAAAAGTTCTTGTGAGACAAAGTATGAGCAAGTCTTGAACCTATACCTCGGATCCCCTCTTAATACTGCGGGATTCCTATTGCTCAAGAAATATAAAAGAGCACAATGCTTCATCTTTGTTTGCTCCTTTCCTCATTGATAATTTGCTTGAGTAATATCTCATATGATGTGATCATGATGCATATTAGAAAAACCAGAGAACTAACAACCTGTGTATATACTTAGCAAACACGGTTAGTCCCCTATATGTAAATTTGTCATCAATATCAAAAATAATCTTTAAGAGCAAGATTGCACTTTCAATCTCCCCTTTTTTGGTAGTTGATGACAAACTACATATAGCACTTAACAAGTGAAATGTGATGCAAATATTTTTAGGAGAATAGTCTGGTATGTGCTTTTAGGAAGAGCTCCCCCTTAATATATGCAGGGATGTGTTTTAGAGAGAGATCCCCCTTAAAGTATGCATAGGAATGAAATGATAACATACAAAATCATGCACATATGGTGAGGATACCCTCATTCGAATAAGATGTTGTAATAGTAGTGCAGTCATACACCATTACAATTAACATAGGCAATGATAGCAGCGAATGAAGATAACCACAGGAGATAGCATACTTAAGCTCATATAAGGTAGCATAACACATGACCAAGGATCATTACAATAATAATACAGAGTCCAATAAGTAGAGCTCACTAGACATAGCAGACTCACACTTATACTCCTAAGAATTACATCTCCCCCTTGGCAGCAAGTACCGAAAAGGGAAAAACGTCCGAGAAAGTAGGAGGATCACTCAGCATTCTCATCATCATCACCATCACTCAGATCAGCAGGTGCAAGGAAGAACTCCGGAAAGTCAGTGGCAGAAGGAAAGTCGACCTCTGGAAGAGGAAGCCAATCAGGAATGGGCTCATCAGGCTCAACAGGACTGCCCGGGCGTGCACGGAGACGAGCCCTAAGTGCATTTGCCTCCGAGATACGGCGAACCTCCTCAGTAGCAATGTGAGTAGCAGTGTAGTGGTAGGTATCAAATATAGCTTTATGGGACTTCCCAATAAAGCGAGCCAGGCGGTCAAAAGGCTTCACGAAAGGTTTAGTATGGCGAGAAGAGCTCTCGGCAAGCGGAGGAGCAGGGACCTTCCCCCTGGAAGACTCATCACGCGGAGTCCATAAGGAGTGCGTGGAAGTGTTGACAATGGAACACGGATAAACCGAGTCGATGACTCTCTGAATGAAGGGGGCATGAGGAAGTGTACGAACCTTCAGACCACTAGCCATGCGAATTTCATGCCATAGGAAATCTGCCATGTCAATGGGACAGTTGGGAGCCTTCCTCGAGTAGTACATCAAGTCAATGCTATAGGCCCAAACCATCCCACGATCCCCTTTCTTGGGAGCAATGGAGTTGAGGATACACTAAAACACCCACTGGTATTTGAGACGGAAGATGGAGATATCATTAAGCTCCTTGCTTTGCTGCACCGTGGAGAGCTGAGAGGTAGGCATGGCGAGGCAAGCACATGCACTGATGGGCTTGGCCTCGAACTTGGGGTTCACCTCATGGATCCGAAAAAGAGAGGCCTCAGATCCGGGCATGCCTAAGGCAGCAGCAAAAGCCTCAAAGGAGATGGTGAACTGAGAGTGGTGAGTCATCCAAGTGATAGAGCGATCCAGATGGAAGAAACACGTGGCATAGAATTGCCGAATGGTAGCCTCATTCCAATCACAGTGAAGAGACATAGCATGACGCAGCCCCATGCCATCAATCTTTTCCAACACACCTTCAGACTTGGTTGGATTCTTCTCAATGTAATCCAAGTTCACATAATGCTGATGAGAAAACCTAGATGAGCAATGACTGATTGATAGATGTCTTGTTGAACCAAGGTGCAAAAACGAGGATCGGTTGCATTGGCCGGGGCGGCAAATTGATTGACATCACTCTGTAAAGTAGCATACTCAGAGGGGTCCATGGACTGATAGTTGACAACATGACGGCCACAGTTGGTGGGATTAGCCATGGACAAGACGAGGCCAGATGGTGCTGCAGACTTGGAGCTTGAGGCACCGGCTTCTTGTTTCTTCTTCGACTTAGTCGTGGAACGAACAGGCACGAGCTCCTCATCGTGGAGTTCGGTCTCGTAGTCAGGGTCGTCCAGCTCGACATAGGACAGACATGCATGACCCGACACCCTCTTGAGGGGACGAGCGTCTTCCTCGGAGTCCGTCGATGCATGACGACGCCCGGCCGCGCACACACATAATAGAAACAGAGCCGACTGAATATACGACCGAACCTTGATAGGGAAACACGGAGACAGAAGAGAGAGGAGCAAGTGAGGTACCACGAGAGGGACCCGTGGTCTTTGACTTGAAGCGCAGGCTGCCGCATCCACGTTCTACCACCATGGTGATTTTTTGGGACAGAGGGGCACTATACTGAAGAACCAATCGGCCCCGGGGAAAAACGGCGCGAGGAGGGGGTGGATCAAGGCGATGGCAAGGCGAGGCGGCGAGATCCGGCCAAATGGCCGGTCGGTCCGGCAGGGCAGCCCACGAGCCGCCGGCGGCGGGGGCGAGTGGATGGGGGTCGATGGGGGGGAGAACAAAGGAATAACCCTCTGCTCCCGACGACCTGAAGATTAACTGCTTAGGGCGAAGACCCACCCGGATGTCCGGGTGTAGCCCCGGATGATCCGGATAGATCCGGATGATCGGAAAGGAGCCTAGATGTCCGGGCATACAATTACAGCGAGGGGGATTACCTGGACGTCCGAATGGATATCCGGATGATCCGGCCAGCCAGAGTGCTGATATCTTGAAATGGTGATGATGTGTGTGTGTGTGTGTGTATGAGTATAGATATAGAAGTGTAAGAATCAGTTGTAGCCTAATCAACACAGTATTCAACACAGAACACAAACTCAAATGAACAACTGAGAAGTGTTTTAGCCTAATCCACCATGTTTGAGTATACATAACTTGGGATACCAAAGATTTGAACGTTGGACTCAAGATTACTACTCCATCATTTTAAAGTACTATGGACACTGATGACCCACAAGTATAGGGGATCTATCGTAGTCCTTTCGATAAGTAAGAGTGTCGAACCCAACGAGGAGCAGAAGGAAATGATAAATGGTTTTCAGCAAGGTATTCTCTGCAAGTACTGAAATAAGTGGTAACAGATAGTTTTGTGATGAGATAATTTGTAACGAGCAACAAGTAACAAAAGTAAATAAAGTGCAACAAGGTGGACCAATCCTTTTTGTAGCAAAGGGCAAGCCTGGACAAACTCTTATATAAGAAAAAGTGCTCCCAAGGACACATGGGAATATCATTAAGCTAGTTTTCATCATGTTCATATGATTCGCGTTCGGTACTTTGATAATTTGACATGTGGGTGGACCGGTGCTTGGGTGCTGTTATTACTTGAACAAGCATCCCACTTATGATTAACCTCTATTGCAAGCATCTGCAACTACAACAGAAGTATTAAGGTAAACCTAACCATAGCATGAAACATATGGATCCAAATCAGCCCCTTACGAAGCAACGCATAAACTAGGGTTTAAGCTTCTGTCACTCTAGCAACCCATCATCTACTTATTACTTCCCAATGCCTTCCTCTAGGCCCAAATAATGGTGAAGTGTTATGTAGTCGACGTTCACATAACACCACTAAAGGCTAGACAACATACATCTCATTAAAATATCGAACGAATACCAGATTCACATGACTACTAATAGCAAGACTTCTCCCTTGTCCTCAGGAACAAACGTAACTACTCACAAAGCATATTCATGTTCATAATCAAAGGGGTAATAATATGCATAAAGGATCTGAACATATGATCTTCCACCAATTAAACCAACTAGCATCAACTACAAGGAGTAATTAACACTACTAGCAACCTACTAGCACCAATCCCGGACTTGGAGACAAGAATTGGATACAAGAGATGAACTAGGGTTTTGATATGAGATGGTGTTGATGAAGATGTTGATGGAGATTGCCCTCTCCCGATGAGAGGAGCATTCGTGATGACGATGGCGATGATTTCCCCCTCTGGGAGGGAAGTTTCCCTGGCAGAACAGCTCTGCCGGAGCTCTAGATTGGATCCGCCAAGGTTCCACCTCGTGGCGGCGGAGTTTTGTCCTGAAAGGTTGCTTCTTATTTTTTTCTCGACGAAAGACTTCATATAGGAGGAGATGGTCATCGGAGAGCCACCAGGGGGGCCCACGAGGTAGGGGGCGCGCCCTAGGGGGGGCGCCCCCACCCTCGTGGCAAGGGTGTGGGCCCCCTGGTCTTCATCTTTGGCGAGGATTTTTCATTATTTATTATAAGGTATTCCGTGGAGTTTCAGGAATTTTGGGGTTGTGCAGAATAGGTCTCTAATATTTGCTTCTTTTCCAGCCCAGAATTCTAGCTGCCGGCATTCTCCCTCCTTATGTAAACCTTGTAAAATAAGAGAGAATAGCCATAAGTATTGTGACATAATGTGAAATAACAGCCCATAATGCAATAAATATCGATATAAAAGCATGATGCAAAATGGACGTATCAACTCCCCCAAGCTTAGACCTCGCTTGTCCTCAAGCGAAAGCCGATAACAATAAATATGTCCCCATGTTTAGAGGTAGAGGCGTCGATAAATATAAAATACGGACATGAGGGCATCATGATTATTCCCATAACAACAACATACATAGATATTGTCATATAATTACTTATGTTCAAGTGATGATCTATTCACAATGCAAAAGTATGAATCAGAAACCTTATTGAGAACCAACAAACTATAACCTCAGTCATTGAAGCAATTGCAATTTATCATAACATCAGAAAGAGTCTATGTCAGAGCTAAAAAGCAAGTCCACATACTCAACTATCATCTAGTCCTTCATAATTGCTAACACTCGCGCAATACTTGTGGTTACAGAGTTTTAATCAAACACAGAGAAAGATAGGGGCTTATAGTTTCGCCCCACAACCTTTTACCTCGAGGGTAATGTCAACAATAATAACTCATGCCCCCCTACATCCAATTATATATATATATCAGGATCTTTCCAACACACTGTGCTTGCCAAAGGATAAAATGTAAAAAGGAAAGGTGAAGATCACCATGACTCTTGCATAAGGTAGAAGATAATAATAAAAGATAGGCCCTTCGCAGAGGGAAGCAGAGGTTGCCATGCGCTTTTATGGTTGGATGCACAAAATCTTAATGTGAAAGAATGTCACTTTATATTGCCCCTTGTGATATGAACCTTTATTATGCAGTCCGTCGCTTTTATTACTTCCACATCACAAGATCGTATAAAGCTTATTTCTCCCACACTAATCATACATATTTAGAGCAATTTTTATTGCTTTGCACCGATGACAACTTACTTGAAGGATCTTACTCAATCCATAGGTAGATATGGTGGACTCTCATGGCAAAACTGGTTTAAGGGTATTTGGAAGCACAAGTAGTATCTATACTTGGTGCTGAGAATTTGGCTAGCATGAGGGGGAAAGGCAAGCTCAACATGTTGGATGATCCATGACAACATACTTTATCTCAGATATAAGAAAACATAACCCATTACATTGTCTTCCTTGTCCAACATCAACTCTTTAGCATGTCATATTTTGATGAGTGCTCCCAATCATAAAAGATGTCAATAATAGTATATTTATATGTGAAACCTCTCTTTCCTTATTACTTCCTATTAATTGTAACGATGACCAAAGCTATGTCTGCCAACTCCCAACAACTTTTAATCATCACACTCTATGTGAAGTCATTACTATCAATAAGATCAATATGAACTTTTGTTTCTTCTTATTCTTTTTCTCTTTTCTTTTATTCACCCAAGATCATAGCAAGGAAATCAGGCCCTTGACTCAACACTAATCTTTATTATATATCTCACGAACTCGATTACATAGAGAGATCATAAAGCAAAACTTAAAACTAGATCATGCCATAAACTTTATTCTACTAGATCAAAATACTACTAATAGGATCGAACTAAAGAAAACGGTAAAGATAGGAGTTGTGATTGTGATACGATACCGGGGCACCTCCCCTAAGCTTGGCGGTTGCCAAGGGGAGTGCCCATATCCATGTGATTATATCTCCTTGGTTGGTGAAGAAGGTGGAGGTGTTGTTGATGATGTGGGCTTGTCATCCATCTTGCAAGGCATAGGTTCACCATCATAGAAGGATGATCGAGTCTCCGGAATCCTCAAATCTGCAACCAAACTCATTCTTTTGAATCTATATTCATACTCACAGTTTTGGTTTTGCAGGTCATAGATTTGGGCTTGGAGGTGCTCGATCTTCTCATGTAGCTTGAAGATGGCCTCCTCGGTGTTCTTGGCATCCGACTTGTAGTTGTTAGTGAACTCCGTGAGCATCGTGTGGCTAGCGTTGATTCCATGCTCCACCATCCCCTGGCACTTGAAAACTTGTTGCTCCATTGCTTCGAGCCTCGTCTCCACGCTTCCGGTTCCCTTTGGTCCCTCAGCATCGCGGATGTGCAGCAACCCATCACGCATCTCAATGGTTTGAGGGTGTCGCAGCACCTCTGCGAGGTAAGGTTTGATGACCTTCTTGAAGAACTTGTCCTTGGAAGCACTTGGGGACGTCATGATAATCTAGATCTGTTAGAAAAACAGCTCGAAACAAGAACAGAGAAAATTTGCGTGATACGGGAGTCAAAACCTTCAGGAGAATATATAATGAATTTTTACCGACCAAAATACGTATCATGCAAGAAAACAGAGTCCGGAAGGCACACGAGGAGCTCACTAGGTAGGGGGCGCGCCCAGGGGGGTAGGGCGCGCCCTCCACCCTCGTGGGGCCCTCGTGTCCTTCCCGGACTGCTACTTAATTTTCTATTTTTCTAAATATTCCAAAACGGAGAAATATTGCCTTAAAATTAGTTTTGGAGTCGGTTTACTTACCGTACCACATACCTATTCCTTTTCGAAGTCTGAAACGTTCTGGAAAGTGTCTTTATGTATTCCTCCGGGGTTACGGTTTCAATAATATTGGTTTCAATATTTATGGGATTACCTGAGATATAATGCTTAATTCTCTGACCGTTTACCACCTTCGGATTTGTGCCTTCGAAGTTGTTGATTTTTATGGCACCGGAACGGTAGACCTCCTCGATAATGTAGGGACCTTCCCATTTAGAGAGAAGTTTTCCTACAAAAAATCTTAAACGAGAGTTGTATAGCAATACATAATCACCTACATTAAACTCACGCTTTTGTATCCTTTTGTCATGCCATCTTTTAACCTTTTCTTTAAACAACTTGGCATTTTCATAAGCTTGGGTTCTCCATTCATCACGAGAGCTAATATCAAATAACCCAATATGCCTTGTGTTCTAGTTCGAGAGGTAAGTGGCATGCTTTTCCATATACCATTTTATACGGAGACATACCCATAGGGTTTTTATATGCAGTTCTATAGGCCCATAATGCAACATCAAGTTTCTTGGACAAATTCTTTCTAGACTTATTGACAGTCTTTTGCAAAATTAATTTGAGTTCTCTATTACTCAATTCTACTTGACCTCTAGACTGTGGGTGATACGGAGATGCAATTCTATGATTGACGTCATATTTAGCAAGCATTTTACGGAAAGCACCATGAATAAAACGTGAACCACCATCAGTCATTAAATATCTAGGGACTCCAAACCTAGGAAAAATAACTTCTTTAAGCATTTTAATAGAAGTGTTATGATCAGCACTACTAGTTGGAATAGCTTCTACCCACTTAGTAACGTAATCAACAACAACTAAAATATGTGTATATCCATTAGAGGCAGGAAAAGGTCCCATATAATCAAAGCCCCAAACATCAAACGGTCCAATAACAAGTGAATAATTCATAGGCATTTCTTGACGTCTACTAATATTACCAATTCTTTGACATTCATCACAAGATAGGACAAACTTACGGGCATCCTTGAAGAGAGTAGGCCAATAAAAACTGGATTGCAATACCTTATGTGCAGTTCTATTTGCCGCGTGGTGTCCTACATAAGTTTCGGAGTGGCTGTCGGTGTCAAAACTGGCGGATCTCGGGTAGGGGGTCCCGAACTGTGCGTCTAAGGCGGATGGTAACAGGAGGCAGGGGACACGATGTTTTACCCAGGTTCGGGCCCTCTTGATGGTGGTAAAACCCTACGTCCTGCTTGATTATTCTTGATAATATGAGTAGTACAAGAGTAGATCTACCATGAGATCGGAGAGGCTAAACCCTAGAAGCTAGCCTATGGTATGATTGTATGTTGTCCTATGGACTAAAACCCTCCAGTTTATATAGACACCGGAGGGGGCTAGGGTTACACAAGGTCGGTTACAAAGGAGGAGATATACATATCCGTATTGCCTAGCTTGCCTTCCACGCCAAGTAGAGTCCCATCCGGACACGGGACGAAGTCTTCAATCTTGTATCTTCATAGTCCAACAGTCCAGCCAAAGGATATAATCCGGCTGTCCGGATACCCCCTAATCCAGGACTCCCTCAGTAGCCCCCAAACCAGGCTCCAATGACGATGAGTCCGGCGCGCAGTGTTGTCTTCGGCATTGCAAGGCGCGTTCTTCTCCAAATTTCGAACGTTTGTTAAGCAGTGTCCGGCCCCATAAATTTTGGACCTCTTGGCTTTTGTGCCCAATAAGGGCTATCTCCCACGCGTCGAATGAATACAAGGCGCCAGGGCGTTTTTACATTCGCCCCCTAGCCAGATAAATACATTGTCTATTAAAGTGATGAGGATTCTTAGATCCAATCCATATCATCCTCCCCCAGCGAGAATCCATCGGAGCGCGCTTCGGAAAAATCCACTCCAACATGGCCAACCTCCGCAACTCCTCCTCCCGCCCCCGTAGCCCTAAGCCCGGTGATTGGGAGAGGTGTTCGGTCCCATACAGTCGATTAGTCGAACTGCAGACTAAGGGATTTCTCCCTCCAGCGTATATGGTTCCCGTCCGAGCCGGGCTCGCCACCTACAATGGCGGGGAGCAAGCGGAGAGCTTCCCCAGCCCCTCTTCGGGGGAGCGGGTATGCCTTGTTCCTTATTTATTAAGGAGACTCGGATTTCCAATTCATCCGTTCCTCCGCGGGCTCCTGGAGTTTTACGGCCTCCAACTGCATAATTTCATCCCTGCTTCCATACTACACATCACCGGCTATGTTGCCCTTTGCGAGTTATTCCTGGGCTGCGAGGCTCATTTCGAGCTGTGGAAAAGGTTATTTTGCCTCGTCCCCCGCACACAGAAGGGGTCACTTTATCAAGTGGGCAGAGCCGAAATATGGCGCATCGCCAAAACCGGATACCTGTCCAGTACTCCGAAGAAGACGTCCGAAGACTAGCCTTCGGAATGGTTTTATATGGAGGACGTCCCCCTTCCGGACCCTGTTCAGCGAGGTCTTCCTGAGTTCAACAATGCTCCTCTGAAGAAACACCGAAGTTGGCGCCCACGGAGCCCCCAGGAGGAAGACAACGGAGAAGTCCTTTACCTGATGAACCGGATTAAAGCGCTGGCTCAATCAGGATTGACAGTAATCGAGGTTATGTCAATATGCATAATGCAGGGAGTGCAGCCACTTCAATATCGAGGGCACCCCCTATGGTGTTTTAACGGGGAAGATGATGCCACCCATTGCGGGCGTAAGGGTCCGGACAACGCTGCCGCTTTAGCAAAAATTCTGTCCGAGTTGTTCAAGGGAGAGGAAGAGGAGTTCGTCCACATCAAGCCACGGGATGGATTCTCTATGTACAACCCTCCAAGCCGGGTGAGTTATATCTCCCTACTCCCATTCTTCCCGCATTCTTTGTCGTAGGTATTCACCTTGCCATTGTGCGGCAGGAACTGCGAAAAGCCATAAGGGAGGTCAACAGCCCATCCCCACAACCAGAGGACCCTGACCGGGCCCTTGGTCCCGGACTCGAAGCTGTGATGACGCCATGGTGGCCATTACGGCCAACTATCCCGGACTGCTTCCTGTGTCGCACGTAAGAAAAACCAAAATTCCCAACTCCAAAAACTAGGATCCCCTTTTAGACACTTCACCTACCATATACATATGGTGTTTTACAGGGAAGGCCTTTCGGAACGCCATGTCGAACCCGCAGCAACTCGCCAACAAGAGGCACCGAGGCCGGGCAGCCAAAAAGGAAGGCGGTCAGGACAGAGACGCCGGCGCAAAGGTATGACAAAAACCCTGCTCCATGGTTGTCATCTTTCTCAAAACGTAATGACGCCCATGTTTCTTTAACAGAAAAACGCTCGCCGGAATGTGTCCGGTGAGGCTGCCGATCATGCTTCCACCAGTCGGGCTCCAGGATCGGACATAGAGGCGGAAGCCGACATGGGGCGGACGCCGAATACTCCTCCTACAGAGGATGCGGATAGACTATCCGCTACAAATTCAGAAGTGGAGAGCGCCATGAATCATAGGCGTCGCCGAGCAGTACTCCGTGACGCTTGCTTCTCCCCAGAGGCATTTGATGCCTTCAATTCTGGAGATGCGTACCTCCGTGCTGCTCAAAATGGTCTAGCCAGAGCCACGGACCAGTAAGGGATGTACGGGTAAGCAAATCTGACAATTATATGTATCAGTAGCCCCTGAGACTTGAAATAGTGAGCAGAACTGATTTAAGGATCATCTATTGTGCAGGTGCTTACAGAGAAGAATACTCGACTATCACAGGAGCTGGAGGAATGCAAGACCCAACTTCGGCCGCCGTTGCCGCATTCGAGGAACCTAAAAAGTCCCCAGCAGGTAACATTTGTTTCAAAGAATGATAGGTACCATATAGCGTGCGGCTTGGCTGCAGATCTAACAACAGATATTGCAGATGAATCCGGAGAGAATCCAGAGGGCCAGCATGCCATATGACAGCTAAAGGCTGGCGAACGCGTGCTGACTGAGGTCAAGCGGGAGAAAAACAATCTCCAAGACGCCAATACCAAGCTGAGCGTGGAACTGAAAGATGTTCGAGCCCAGCTTGCGGACTCCGAGAAGGAGAATAAGCGGCTTCGACGCGGCATTTTTAGTAAGTGCTTGAACGAACCCTTAAAAAGGGAAAGGCGGAGAAGCCGGCTAACAGAGTTATGTCTGCAGGTATGCTGGCGGGTCATCCCGCGGAGGAGATGCCCGGGTCTGCGGGTGATCTTCTATCCGAGCTCTCACAACTGCACGAACAAGTTCGACAGGTGATGCAAGGTGTTGCCCAGGCCTTGTGGCCATCTGTCTCCCTGCCAGAAGGCATTGGAGAGCTTGCGGAGAAGCTCAAGGGAGCACGGCGGCGCTTCCGATTATGGAAGATATCGGCCTGCCGTCAAGGTGCCCGGGAAGCCTGGGCCATGGTGAAGACGCGGTATACCAAAGCTGACCCAAACCACATGGCTGAGGTCGGACCTATGGGGCCCGATGGGAAAGAGATCCCCGTTAGCTTAGTGTATGGGCAAGTAGAATTAGCCGCAAAGTATTCCCAACAGGATTGTAGGCTAGACAGGCTGTTGGGTGGTATAGAGGAGGAATTTAGTCAGCCTACATGACTATGTAATTAAAGTGACATGTATAATGCCTTCTAGCCGGATTGTAAATCATTTGTCATGGAGGACCTTTTCGCTTCAACCTCGGGACCCAATGGTCCGAAGTGTTTCCGAATACCCGCTCAGTTATATAAGAATCGGGGTATGCGTGGAAACCAGGCATAGGGGTCATTAGTGCTTGAACAGACAAGTACCCACCTAGTTATGTTATATTACATGGGTAGTAAGAAACATCTTCCAGGGAGAATAGTTCCATTAGGGGTTCCTTTCCCTGGGTACGCATGCCCTAAGGTGCATGTCCGGACTGCGAGAGGAGACGCAGGAAAAAACATCTAGGGGCATATGTGGAAAATAAATAAAAATCATCTTTTGTTCGCCGACCGAATATTCCCTTAAGAACGCTAGCTTTCGGCTTCATCCAGTCTGAGGTACACATCCGGCTGACCCGGCAGTAACAATCGCAGAGGTTCTCCCCTTATGCCCTAGCCGAATTAACAGGAACGTAGGGTATAAATACAAGAGCCAGGCAACCCAGCTTGGCCAAAACTTAAGTCACATCGATGTATATAATGGCGAAGAAAAGGTACATGCGGAAGAATAACACATGTGCACGGCATAAAGCCCAGAAATATAATTAAGCTTCTGTGTAAGAAGCCCCCAGGTATAATGAGCGCGGTTAGCACGTCTATAGTGTGCAAGCGAGGCACAAGTTGACCCTTGAAGGCCTTGAGAAAGAATAAAATAAAGAAAGAGAAAAAAGACAGATAATGTATATGCAAAAATGGACAGAGGAAGGAGATGAACATAGAGTCCGGCGCTAGGCGTAGAATCTTCGGAGCCTGGCTGCGTTCCATGGGTTCGGCTCAAGTCAATTATTCGAAGCATCCCGCAGACGGTACGCTCCACCGGTCAGAACTTGGTCAATAATGAAGGGACCTTCCCATTTGGGCTCGAGCTTGGTCTTTTTCTTCTCCGGCAGGCGTAGAACTAACTCGCCAATGTTATAAGTTTTGGCCCGTACTTCTCTGCTTTGGTATCTGCGAGCTTGTTGCTGATAGAATGCGGAACGGGCTTTTGCCACGTCGCGCTCCTCCTCCAGGGTGTCCAGACTGTCCTGCCGATCGAGCTCGGCTTCTCTTTCTTCGTACATGCGCACTCGAGGTGAGTCATGAATTATGTCACGGGGCAGAACTGCCTCTGCGCTGTACACCATAAAGAAGGGTGTGTATCCGGTAGTACTATTCGGCGTGGTCCGCAACCCCCAGAGTACGGAGTCGAGCTCCTCTACCCAGTGTGTGTTAGACTCCTTTAAGGACCGCACTAATCTGGGTTTGATGCCACTCATGATAAGACTATTTGCTCGCTCGACTTGGTCGTTGGTTTGTGGGTGATAGACAGAAGCATAATCGAGCTTGATGCCCATGTTGCTGCACCAGAGTTTTACCTCATCAGCCGTGAAGTTCGTGCCGTTGTCAGTGATGATGTTGTGGGGGACGCCATAACGGTGTACAACCCCGGATATGAAGTCTATCACCGGTCCGGATTTGGCCGTTTTAACAGGTTTGACTTCTATCCATTTGGTGAATTTATCCACCATGACCAGTAAGTATTTTTTCTTATGGGTTCCCCCTTTAAGGGGTCCAACCATGTCAAGCCCCCAGACCACGAAGGGCCAGGTAATGGGGATTGTTTGGAGGGTGATGGGTGTCATGTGGCTTTGGTTTGCAAAAGGCTGGCAACTGGCGCAGCGTTGGACCAAGTCCTGTGCGTCTGCCCGGGCCGCCGGCCAATAAAAACCTATACGGAAGGCCTTGCTTACAAGGGCCCGGGCTGCAGCATGGTGGTCGCCGAGTCCGGCACGATTTTCTGCCAAAAGCTTCCGCCCTTCCTCTTCGGAGATGCACCTTTGAAGGACTCCAGTAGTGCTTTTTTTATACAGCTCCCCTTCGTGGACCCTGTAGGCTTTAGATCGCCGCACTATGCAGCGTGCCTCATTTTGGTCCTCGGGAAGTTCCTGCCTAGTTAGGTAGGCCAAGAATGGTTCTGTCCACGGGGCAATGACGGCCATTATGAATTGGGCTGAAGGTGTTATTTGGGTGGCAGAGCCTCCGATTATGTCAGAGTGTTCGGTATCGGGCATTTTGGCCGGGTCCGGACTATTGTTACCGGTGTCCCCTTCCCATACTACGGATGGCTTAAACAGCCTCTCCAAAAAGATGTTGGGGGGACCGCATCGCGTTTTGCGCTGATGCGGGCGAGGATATCCGCCGCTTGATTGTTTTCCCGAGCCACATGGTGAAATTCGAGCCCCTCGAACCGAGCTGACATCTTTAGGACGGCGTTTCGATAGGCCGCCATCTTTGGATCCTTGGCATTGAAGTCTCCATTTATTTGGGATATTGCGAGGTTCGAATCCCCACGCACCTCCAGGCGTTGAATGCCCATGGAAACTGCCATCTGAAGACCATGTAGCGGGGCTTCGTATTCGGATGCGTTGTTGGAGTCTATATACAGTATCTGCAGTACGTATTGAACTATATCTCTGGTTGGGGACATCAAGACGACGCCAGCCCCCAGACCAGCCAACATTTTGGAGCCGTCGAAGTGCATGATCCAATTGGAGTATGCGCCGTACTCTTTAGGGAGTTCGGCTTCCGTCCATTCGGCGACAAAGTCGGCCAATACTTTTGATTTAATGGCTCGCCGTGGTTTGTATGTTATGTCGAACGGGAGGATCTCAATGGCCCATTTGGCAATCCGGCCCGTGGCGTCGCGGTTGTTTATAATATCATTAAGTGGCACTTCCGAGGCTACTATAATCGAACACTCTTGAAAGTAGTGTCGCAGCTTCCGGGATGCCATGAATACCGCATAGGCTATCTTTTGATAATGTGGGTACCATGATTTGCATGGAGTGAGGACAGTGGATACATAATATACCGGCTTTTGAAGAGGGAATTTATGTGCGTCCGCTTCTCGTTCGACGACGAGCACTGCGCTTACAACCTGATGAGTTACCGCAATGTATAACAGCATTGGTTCACCAATGTTTGGCGCGGCCAGGATTGGGTTGGTTGCTAGTATGGCTTTTATTTCTTCCAATCCGGTTGTGGCAGCGTCTGTCCACTCGAAGTGTTCGGTGCGCCGAAGGAGGCGATAAAGGGGTAATGCCTTTTCTCCTAAGCGGGAGATAAAGCGGCTTAGAGCCGCCACACATCCAGTTAATTTCTGGATTTGTTTGAGGTCTGTTGAGGTAGCCAACTATGACAAAGCTCGGATTTTGGCCGGATTGGCTTCAATTCCTCTACTGGAGACAATGAAGCCCAGGAGCTTTCCGGCTGGTACGCCGAAAATGCATTTTTCCTGATTGAGCTTGATGTCGTATGTTCTGAGGTTGTCGAATGTGAGCCTCAAGTCGTCTATTAGAGAGTCGACGTGTTTGGTTTTGACGACCACATCATCTAAGTATGCCTCTACTGTTTTGTCGATCTGTTTCTCCAGACATGTCTGAATCATGCGCTGATATGTTGCCCCAGCGTTTTTGATCCCAAAAGGCATTGTGTTGAAACAGAAGGGGCCGTATGGTGTGATAAGTGCCGTTGCGGCTTGGTCGGACTCTGCCATCTTGATTTGGTGGTAGCCGGAGTATGCGTCGAGGAAACACAATGACTCGTGTCT